>NC_041388.1:383887569-383914136 GCF_002162155.2 Triticum dicoccoides
CCTCCCCCAAGGATTGACCGGGGCAATGTGGGTGCCCCAGTTTGACGCCACTCCATCGGCAATGGTGCAACAGATATGCCGAGGTGGGAGGTAGCGACTGGACAAGAATCACACAAGATGGTTGGGGCGGCAGTGGGGGATTGGTGGATGGTGTCCATGTAATAGTGAAGAGGATGAAGTGAGAACCGCAAGGGAGAGGCATCATTGATACGGCATAGCGTTGTGTAGTAAAAAATGTAAGGGGGGCGACTAGTAAGTTACAATGTTTACTTCTGTTTCAAGTCAAACTTTGAAAACTTCAAGTAGCAATATTGTTACAACTATTTAGGTTGAAACTCTAAAGTCATATACAAAGATTTGTCTTAGAAAATACTTCCATAATATTATAATTTTGTTGATCATTGTCATATATTTCAATACATACCATTTATCAAACTAAGTTATATCCTAATGACGTACTAATATCTAAGACCCATTTGGAAGATAATAAAAACATAAGAGGATTCCTAAATATTCCGTTGGTACCGTTTGGAACAAAGGAATGGTCAACTTACAAGCCTTTCAAATTCATATGGCATTCCATTGGAACTTTAGTGGGCGCCAAATAGGAGATCCTACCTCATGTTTAATTTACTTTGTGCCTATAATTCCTGTGTTTTCTCCGTGTGACATTCAAATTTTAAGGTTTCATATGTTTTCGGTCCTATAGGATTGTAGGATACATGAAATCTTATTTTCTATTTTTTTCTACTCCCATGTTTCAAGTTCATGTGTTCCAAACAGGCTCTAAAACATCAAGGTAGTATGTCATTCCAGCATGCATACCACCAACTGCAGCAGGGCGGCGGGTGGCCCTATATATGCACAGGAACGACTAGAAGGAATTTTCTGAACATTTGAATCCTATAGCCTTCCATGGTTGAAAGATACACATTATATGTCTCGCCAAACAAAAAATGAATCATGCACATAGAGGGTGGATACAATCATATACACGTAAAATTAAACACTTCCATTTTGTTTTGAAACAACAAGCGTCCCCGACGATTTCCATTAAGGAAACTGCCATCCAGTGTACGAAGAAACAGGAAAATAATAAGAAGGGCATAGAACTAAGCTAGCCCTACTACGCCATCAGGCCTAGAAAGAGGCTATCTACGGATGCAGCCAGAGGATCACAAATTATTACATGTGAAAAGGAAACGAACATAATTTTAAACATCCATGAAAGGACACGCCCAAAGGAGCAAAGCAAAACCACATAGGTAAAGCCCCACATCAAGCAACTCCTACTAAAACCGAAACCTCTAGAGCTTCATCGAACACCAATCCTTCTTCCCAGGGGTTCCAGCCAAGGCATTTTGCATACACTTCTTCAATAACTTGCTTGATCAACACCACTCCGTGCTCAATTCCCCCTCTGTCTTGGTTTTTCTGTAGTATATTGCAAGCATTAAGATAGTAACAAATCCTATACACCAATAAAGCAGGGGCATTAGGAAATATTTTTATCAAAACAAGCTTCATTCTTAGTTTTCCATATGGTCTAACCAATTACCCTATTTGTCACAGCTTGGAAGAGATGGTTAACATTAACTTAACTTTGCCAGAAATGACAAATTAAGCAATAAATGAATTGTGCAAGTTACTGTAACTTAAATTGCTCCTTGTTATTTTTGTACAGGTCCCACACAATCTTATATAAGTTCCAAATTTTACATGCACATACATGCATGACTTATTCCGTAGTTTTTTCAAACCTAAATTCATTTTTTTTAACATATAAGTGGCTATAGGGATCAGATGTACCTAGGACTAGATGGGCATTTTCCTTGGAACGGTCGAGATTCTCTAAATTCATATTGTCAAATCTAGCCACACTCCAGCCCAATCAGGAAAGGTGGCCACACTATAGCTTGTCTGTATCTTTTTTCTATATCTTGCAACGTACGTAGTGCCATCCGAATATGTTCAGATCGGCCACTCCCTCTAGCTGGGAAGAACACAAGAGAACAATTCAGAGGGCTTTTTTTTTGCGGGAATAACAGTTCAGAGGATTTAAGCTCTTTCTTTCCAAGCTCCTCCACAAGGAATAACGTTTGGACTAACAAGTGACAAATGATGCTGCGGCAGCTTGAGCCAAGGGGAAACGAGATCACTACTACTCCCTCCGTATCCTGACTGGTTTCTCCTCATAAGTCAAATCACTGTCCAACTGAATTGCCTCCAAGGGTACTGTATCTCTTAACGGTATATCGACCATCTCAGCATGACACTTCTTCAACTGTGAAACGTGAAACACATCGTGAACTCCTGACAGTCCTTCAGGTAACTCCAACTTGTAGGCAACTTCTCCCATACGTTCCAAAATATGATATGGTTCTACAAATCTCGGGGCTAAATTTCCCTTAACCCCAAAACGTTTCACTCCTCGCAAGGGTGATACTCGCAGATATGCTCTATCTCCAATTTCATAGGTTACCACCTTGCGTTTCGAGTCTGCATAACTCTTCTGCCTGGACTGAGCTATCTTCAGTCTATCTTGAATCAGTTTAACTTTCTCTTCAGACTCCTTGATAGAGTCTGGTCCAAACAACTGTCGGTCTCCTACTTTATCCCACATCAGCGGTGTTCTGCACCTTCGTCCATACAAGGCTTTGAACGGTGCCATCTTCAAACTGGCTTGATAACTGTTGTTGTATGAGAACTCTGCATAAGGCAAATTGTCATCCCAACTAGATCCATAATCCAACGCACAGGCTCTCAACATGTCCTCCAGAATCTGGTTGACTCTCTCGGTCTGTCCATCCGTCTACAGGTGAAATGATGTACTGAACTCCAATCTCATTCCCAAAGTCTGGTGCAGCTGATGCCAAAACTTTGAGGTAAACTGTGTTCCTCTATCTGATACGATGGTCCTCGGAACTCCATGCAGACATACGATCCTGGACATATATATCTTGGCCAACTTCGCACTGGTATAAGTTGTTTTCACTGGGATAAAGTGAGCCACTTTGGTCAAGCGATCAACTACTACCCATATAGAATCATATCCTGATTTGGTCCTGGGCAATCCGGTGATAAAACCCCGGCCAAGTTTATCCCACTTCCATTCGGGTATCGGCATAGGCTGTAACAATCCTGCTGGCTTTTGATGCTCTGCCTTCACTCTCTAACATACATCGCATACGGCTACATACTCGGCAATATCCTTCTGCATCCCTGTCCACCAGAAACGTTCCTTCAAATCCAAATACATCTTGGTGTTTCCGGGGTGTATCGAGTATGGTGAGTCATGAGCCTCTTGAAGTATTAACTTCCTGATCTCTGGGTTATTGGGCACATAAACTCGGTCCTCAAACCATAAGGTGTCGTGCTCATCCTCACGAAAACCTTTGGCCTTTCCTTTGCTCATTCTCTCTTTTATCTCGGCAATCTCTTTGTCATCCTTCTGAGCTTCTCGAATCTTTCCTAACAATGTCGACTGAACCTCCATTGTTGCAACAAAACCTCTGGGAACAATCTGTTGGGGAACGTAGTAATTTCAAAAAATTTCCTACGCACACGCAAGATCATGGTGATGCATAGCAACGAGAGGGGAGAGTGTTGTCCACGTACCCTCGTAGACCAAAAGCGGAAGCGTTATATCAACGGGGTTGATGTAGTCGTACGTCTTCACGATCCGACCGATCCAAGCACTGTTACTCCGGCACCTCCGAGTTCTTGGCACATGTTCAGCTCGATGACGATCCCCGGGCTCCGATCCAGCAAAGCGTCGGGGAGGAGTTCCGTCAGCACGACGGCGTGGTGACGATCTTGATGTTCTACCGTTGCAGGGCTTCGCCTAAGCACCGCTACGATATGACCGAGGTGGAATATGATGGAGGGGGGCACCGCACACGGCTAAGGAACGATCACGAAGATCAACTTGTGTGTCTAGAGGTGCCCCCTGCCCCTGTATATAAAGGAGCAAGGGGGAGGAGGCCGGCCCTAGGAGGGGCGCGCCAGGGAGTAGGATTCCTACTCCTAGTTGGAGTAGGTTTCCTCCTTTCCTAGTCCAACTAGGAGAAGGGGGGAAAGGGGAGAAGAGGGGAAGGAAAGGAGAGAGGGGCCGCGCCCCAACCCCCTTGTCCAATTCGGACTGGGCTTGGGAGGGGCGCGCGCCACCTCCTGGTCCTTCCCACTATGGCCCATTAAGACCCATTGCTTCTTCCTCGTATTCCCGTAACTCACCGGTACCTCCGAAAATACCCAAATCACTCGGAACCTTTCTGATGTTCGAATATAGTCGTCCAATATATCGATCTTTACGTCTCGACCATTTCGAGACTCCTCGTCATGTCCCCGATCTCATCCGGGACTCCGAACTCCTTCGGTACATCAAAACACATAAACTCATAATATAACTGTCATCGAAACCTTAAGCGTGCGGACCCTACGGTTCGAGAACAATGTAGACAAGATCGAGACATGTCTCCGGTCAATAACCAATAGCGGAACCTGGATGTTCATATTGGCTCCTACATATTCTACGAAGATCTTTATCGGTCAGACCGCATAACAATATACGTTGTTCCCTTTGTCATCGGTATGTTACTTGCCCGAGATTCGATCGTCGGTATCTCAATACCTAGTTCAATCTCGTTACCAGCAAGTCTCTTTACTCGTTTCGTAATACATCATCTCGCAACTAACTCATTAGTTGCAATGCTTGCAAGGCTTATGTGATGTGCATTACCGAGAGGGCCCAGAGATACCTCTCCGACAATCGGAGTGACAAATCCTAATCTCGAAATACGCCAACCCAACATGTACCTTTGGAGACACCTGTAGAGCACCTTTATAATCACCCAGTTACGTTGTGACGTTTGGTAGCACAGAAAGTGTTCCTCCGGTAAACGGGAGTTGCATAATCTCATAGTCATAGGAACATGTATAAGTCATGGACAAAGCAATAGCAACATACTAAACGATCGGGTGCTAAGCTAATGGAATGGGTCATGTCAATCAGATCATTCATCTAATGATGTGATCCCGTTAATCAAATAACAACTCTTTGTCCATGGTTAGGAAACATAACCATCTTTGATTAACGAGCTAGTCAAGTAGAGGCATACTAGTGACACTCTGTTTGTCTATGTATTCACACATGTATCATGTTTCCGGTTAATACAATTCTAGCATGAATAATAAACATTTATCATGAAATAAGGAAATAAATAGTAACTTTATTATTGCCTCTAGGGCATATTTCCTTCAGTCTCCCACTTGCACTAGAGTCAATAATCTAGTTCACATCACCATGTGATTCAACACCAATAGTTCACATCATCATGTGATTAACACCCATAGTTCACATCGTTATGTGACCAACACTCAAAGGGTTTACTAGAGTCAATAATCTAGTTCATATCGCTATGTGATTAACACCCAAAGAGTACTAAGGTGTGATCATGTTTTGCTTGTGAGAGAAGTTTAGTCAATGGGTCTGCCACATTCAGATCCGTATGTATTTTGCAAATTTCTATGTCAACAATACTCTGCTCGGAGCTACTCTAGCTAATTGCTCCCACTTTCAATATGTATCTAGATGAGACTTAGAGTCATCTAGATTAGTGTCAAAACTTGCATCGACGTAACCTTTTACGACGAACCTTTTTGTCACGTCCATAATCGAGAAACATATCCTTATTCCATTAAGGATAATTTTGACCGCTGTCCAGTGATCTACTCCTAGATCACTATTGTACTCCCTTGCCAAAATCAGTGTAGGGTATACAATAGATCTGGTACACAGCATGGCATACTTTATAGAACCTATGGCTGAGGCATAGGGAATTACTTTCATTCTCTTTCTATCTTCTGCCGTGGTCGGGTTTTGAGTCTTACTCAATTTCACACCTTGTAACACAGGCAAGAACTCTTTCTTTGACTATTCTATTTTGAACTAATTCAAAATCTTGTCAAGGTATGTACTCATTGAAAAAACTTATCAAGCGTCTTGATCTATCTCTATAGATCTTGATGCTCAATATGTAAGCAGCTTCACCGAGGTCTTTCTTTGAAAAAACTCCTTTCAAACTCTCCTTTATGCTTTGTAGAATAATTCTACATTATTTCTAATCAACGATATGTCATTCACATATACTTATCAGAAATGCTGTAGTGCTCCCACTCACTTTCTTGTAAATACAGGCTTCACCGCAAGTCTGTATAAAACTATATGCTTTGATCAACTCATCAAAGCGTATATTCCAACTCCAAGATGCTTGCACCAGTCCATAGATGGATCGCTGGAGCTTGCACATTTTGTTAACACTTTTAGGATCGACAAAACCTTCTGGTTGCATCATATACAACTCTTCTTAAATAAATCCATTAAGGAATGCAGTTTTGTTTACCCATTTGCCAGATTTCATAAAATGCGGCAATTGCTAACATGATTCGGACAGACTTAAGCATAGATACGAGTGAGAACCTCTCATCGTAGTCAACACTTTGAACTTGTCGAAAACCTTTTGCGACAATTCTAGCTTTATAGATAGTAACACTACTATCAGCATCCGTCTTCCTCTTGGAGATCCATTTAATCTCAATGGCTTGCCGATCATTGGGCAAGTCAATCAAAGTCCATACTTTGTTCTCATATATGGATCTCATCTCAGATTTCATGGCTTCAAGCCATTTTGTGGAATCTGGGCTCATCATCGCTTCCTCATAGTTCATAGGTTCGTCATGGTCAAGTAACATGACCTCCAAAACAGGATTACCGTACCACTCTTGTGCGGATCTCACTCTGGTTTACCTACGAGATTCGGTAGTTACTTGATCTGAAGTTACATGATCATCATCATTAGCTTCCTCACTAATTGGTGTAGTAGTCACAGGAATAGATTTTTGTGATGAACTACTTTCCAATAAGGGAGAAGGTACAATTACCTTATCAAGTTTTCTACTTTCCTCCCACTCACTTCTTTCGAGAGAAACTCCTTCTCTGGAAAGATTCCGAATTTAGCAACAAAAGTCTTGCCTTCGGATCTGTGATAGAAGGTGTACCCAATAGTCTCCTTTGGGTATCCTATGAAGACACATTTCTCCGATTTGGGTTTGAGCTTATTAGGATGAAACTTTTTCACATACGCATCGTTGCCCCAAACTTTAAGAAACGACAACTTTGGTTTCTTGCCAAACCACAGTTCAGATTGTGTCATCTCAACGGACTTAGATGGTGCCCTTTTTAACGTGAATGCAGCTGTCTTTAATGCATAACCCCAGAACGATAGTGGTAGATCGGTAAGATACATCATAGATTGCACCATATCTAATAAAGTACGGTTACGATGTTCGTACGCACCATTCCACTGTGGTGCTCTAGATGGCGTGAGTAGTGAAACTATTTCACATTGTTTTAACTGAAGGCCAAACTCGTAACTCAAATATTTTACCTCTGTGATCATATCGTAGAAACTTTTATTTTCTTGTTACGATGATTTCTCCACTTTACTCTGAATTTCTTTGAACTTTTCAAACGTTTCAGACTTATGTTTCATCAAGTAGATATACCCATATCTACTTAAATCATCTGTGAAAGTCAGAAAATAACGATACCTGCTGCGAGCCTTAACATTCATCGGATCACATACATCAGTATGTATTATTTCCAATAAGTCAGTTGCTCGCTCCATTGTTCCGGAGAACAGAGTCTTAGTCATCTTGCCCATGAGGCATGGTTCGCAAGCATCAAGTGATTCATAATCAAGTGATTCCAAAATCCCATCAGCATGGAGTTTCTTCATGCACTTTACACCAATATGACTTAAGCGGCAGTGCCACAAACAAGTTGCACTATCATTATTAACTTTTCATCTTTTGGCTTCAATATTATGAATATGTGTATCATTACGGTCGAGATCCAACAAACCATTTTCGTTGGTGTGTATGACCATAGAAGTTTTTATTCATGTAAACAGAACAACAATTTATTCTCTTACCTAAATGAATAACCGTATTACAATAAACATGATCAAATCATATTCATGCTCAACGCAAACACCAAATAACACTTATTTAGGTTCGACACTAATCCCGAAAGTATAGGGAGTGTGCGATGATGATCATATCAATCTTGGAACCACTTCCAACACACATCGTCACTTCACCCTTAACTAGTCTCTGTTTATTCTGCAACTCCCGTTTCGAGTTACTAATCTTAGCAGCTGAACTAGTATCAAATACTGAGGGGTTGCTATAAACACTAGTAAAGTACACATCAATAACATGTATATCAAATATACTTATGTTCACTTTGTCATCCTTCTTATCCGCCAATCACTTGGGCTAGTTCCGCTTCCAGTGACCAGTCCCTTTGAAGTAGAAGCACTTAGTCTCAGGCTTAGGACCAAACTTGGGCTTCTTCACTTGAGCAGCACCTTGCTTGCTGTTCTTCTTGAAGTTTCCCCTTTTTTCCTTTGCCCTTTTCTTGAAACTAGTGGTCTTGTCTAACATCAACACTTGATGTTTTCTTGATTTCTACCTTCGTCAATTTCAGCATTACGAAGAGCTTGGGAATCGTTTCCGTTATCCTTTGCATATCATAGTTCATCACGAAGTTCTACTAACTTGGTGATGGTGACTAGAGAATTCTGTCAATCACTATCTTATCTGGAAGATTAACTCCCACTTGATTCAAGCGATTGTAGTACCCAGACAATCTAAGCACATGCTCACTAGTTGAGAGATTCTCCTCCATCTTTTAGCTATAGAACTTGTTGGAGACTTCATATCTCTCAACTCGGGTATTTGCTTGAAATATTAACTTCAACTCCTGGAACATCTCATATGGTCCATGACGTTCAAAACGTCTTTGAAGTCCCGATTCTAAGCCGTTAAGCATGGTGCACTAAACTATCAAGTAGTCATCATATTGAGCTAGCCAAACGTCATAACGTCTGCATCTGCTCCTGCAATAGGTCTGTCACCTAGCGGTGCATCAAGGACACAATTCTTCTGTGCAACAATGAGGATAAACCTCAGATCACGGATCCAATCCGCATCATTGCTACTAACATCTTTCAACACAATTTTCTCTAGGAACATATCAAATTTAAACGAGGAAGCAACAACGCAAGCTATTGATCTACAACATAGATATGCTAATACTACCAGGACTAAGTTCATGATAAATTTAAGTTCAATTAATCATATTACTAAAGAACTCCCACTTAGATAGACATCCCTCTAATCCTCTAAGTGATCACGTGATCCATATCAACTAAACCATGTCCAATCATCACGTGAGATGGAGTAGTTTCAATGGTGAACATCATTATGTTGCTCATATCAACTATATGATTCACGCTCGACCTTTCGGTCTCCGTGTTCCGAGGCCATATCTGTTATATGCTAGGCTCGTCAAGTTAAACCTGAATATTCCGCGTGTGCAACTGTTTTGCACCCGTTGTATTTGAACGTAGAGCCTATCACAATCGATCATCACGTGGTGTCTCAGCACGAAGAACTTTCGCAACGGTGCATACTCAGGGAGAACACTTTTACTATGATAATTTAGTGAGGGATCATCTTATAATGCTACCGTCAATCAAAGCAAGATAAGATGAATAAAAGATAAACATCACATGCAATCAATATAAGTGATATGATATGGCCATCATCATCTTGTGCTTGTGATTTCCATCTTCCAAGCACCGTCATGATCACCATCGTCACCAGCGCGACACCTTGATCTCCATTGTAGCATCGTTGTCATCTCGCCAATCTTATGCTTCTACGACTATCGCTACCGCTTAGTGATAAAGTAAAGCATTACAGGGCGATTGCATTGCATACAATAAAGCGACAACCATATGGCTCCTGCCAGTTGCCGATAACTCGGTTATAAAACATAAACATGTCATACAATAAAATTTAGCATCATGCCTTGACCATATCACATCACAACATGCCCTGCAAAAACAAGTTAGACGTCCTCTACTTTGTTTGTTGCAAGTTTTACGTGGCTGCTACGGGCTTAAGAAAGAACCAATCTTACCTACGCATCAAAACCACAATGATAGTTTGTCAAGTTGGTGCTGTTTTAACTTTCGCAAGGACCGGGCGTAGCCACACTCGGTTCAACTAAAGTTGGAGAAACTGACACCCGCCAGCCATCTGTGTGCAAAGCACGTCGGTAGAACCAGTCTCGCATAAGCGTATGCGTAATGTCGGTCCGGGCCGCTTCATCCAATAATACCGCCGAACCAAAGTATGACATGCTGGTAAGTAGTATGACTTATATCGCCCACAACTCACTTGTGTTCTACTCGTGCAAAAAACATCAACACATAAAACCTGGCTCGGATGCCACTGTTGGGGAACGTAGTAATTTCAAAAAAATTCCTAGCAACGAGAGGGGAGAGTGTTGTCCACGTACCCTCGTAGACCGAAAGCGGAAGCACTATATCAACGCGGTTGACGTAGTCGTACGTCTTCACGATCCGACCGATCCAAGTACCGTTACTCCGGCACCTCCGAGTTCTTGGCACATGTTCAGCTCGATGATGATCCCCGGGCTCCGATCTAGCAAATCGTCGGGGAGGAGTTCCGTCAGCACGACGGCGTGGTGATGATCTTGATGTTCTACCGTTGCAGGGCTTCGCCTAAGCACCGCTACGATATGACCGAGGTGGAATATGGTGGAGGGGGGCACCGCACACGACTAAGGAACGATCACGAATATCAACTTGTGTGTCTAGAGGTGCCCCCTGCCCCTGTATATAAAGGAGCAAGGGGGAGGAGGCCGGCCCTAGGAGGGGCGCGCCAGGGAGTAGGATTCCTACTCCTAGTTGGAGTAGGTTTCCTCCTTTCCTAGTCCAACTAGGAGAAGGGGGGAAAGGGGGGAAGAGGGGAAGGAAGGGAGAGAGGGGCCGCGCCGCAAACCCCTTGTCCAATTCGGACTGGGCTTGGGAGGGGCGCGCGCCACCTCCTCGTCCTTCCCACTATGGCCCATTAAGGCCCATTGCTTCTTCCTCGTATTCCCGTAACTCCTCGGTACCTCCGAAAATACCCGAATCACTCGAAACCTTTCCGATGTCCGAATATAGTCGTCCAATATATCGATCTTTACGTCTCGACCATTTCGAGACTCCTCGTCATGTCCCCGATCTCATCCGGGACTCCGAACTCCTTCGGTACATCAAAACTCATAAACTCATAATATAACTGTCATCGAAACCTTAAGCGTGCGGACCCTATGGTTCGAGAACAATGTAGACATGACCGAGACATGTCTCTGGTCAATAACCAATAGCGGAACCTGGATGCTCATATTGGCTCCTACATATTCTACGAAGATCTTTATCGGTCAGACCGCATAACAATATACGTTGTTCCCTTTGTCATCGGTATGTTACTTGCCCGAGATTCGATCGTCGGTATCTCAATACCTAGTTCAATCTCGTTACCGGCAAGTCTCTTTACTCGTTCTGTAATACATCATCTCGCAACTAACTCATTAGTTGCAATGCTTGCAAGGCTTATGTGATGTGCATTACCGAGAGGGCCCAGAGATACCTCTCCGACAATCGGAGTGACAAATCCTAATCTCGAAATATGCCAACCCAACATGTACCTTTGGAGACACCTGTAGACCACCTTTATAATCACCCAGTTACGTTGTGACGTTTGGTAGCACACAAAGTGTTCCTCCGGCAAACGAGAGTTGCATAATCTCATAGTCATAGGAACATGTATAAGTCATGAAGAAAGCAATAGCAACATACTAAACGATCGAGTGCTAAGCTAATGGAATGGGTCATGTCAATCAGATCATTCATCTAATGATGTGATCCCGTTAATCAAATAACAATTCTTTGTCCATGGTTAGGAAACATAACCATCTTTGATTAACGAGCTAGTCAAGTAGAGGCATAGTAGTGACACTCTGTTTGTCTATGTATTCACACATGTATCATGTTTCCGGTTAATACAATTCTAGCATGAATAATAAACATTTATCATGAAATAAGGAAATAAATAATAACTTTATTATTGCCTCTAGGGCATATTTCCTTCACAATCTCCAATCGAAGTTCCCTGAGATCCTCTGCTAACTCCTTTGGTAATCCTGTACTCTCTAGGATATTCGCATAACTCTTTCGGCTCAAAGCGTCTGCTATGACATTGGCCTTTTCTGGATGATAGTGCAGCTTCATGTCATAATCCTTTATAAGCTCCAACCATCTCCTCTGCCTAAGGTTCAGTTCCTTATGTGTGAAGATGTACTTCAAACTCTTATGATCCATGTACACATCACAACGGTTTCCAATAAGGTAATGCATCCAAGTCTTCAACGCATGCACTACGACTGCTAACTCCAAATCATGCGTGGCATAATTCAATTCGTGCGGTTTTAGTTGTCGTGAGGCATACGAAACAACTCTTCCGTCCTGCATAAGCACACCTCCAAGTCCTAAGTGAGAGGCGTCGCAATACACTTGGAAATCCTTACGTATATCTGGCAGTGTCATCACTGGGGCTGTAGTCAAACGTTTCTTCGACTCCTGGAAACTTGCTTCGCAATCTTCCATCCATTTAAACTTGGTATCCTTCTTCAATAACTGCGTCATTGGCTTCGCAATCTTGGAAAAATTCTCAATGAATCTCCGATAGTATCCTACGAGTCCAAGAAAACTGCGGATCTCGCTAACTGAAGTGGGTGCCAACCATTCAGTGACTGACTGGACCTTGGTGGGGTCTACTGCTATACCTTCTCCTGATATAACATGTCCAAGGAATCCAACTTCCTTCAACCAAAACTCGCATTTGCTGAACTTGGCATACAACTGGTGTTCCCTGAGTTTCTCGAGAACTAAACGCAAATGCTCCTTGTGCTCCTCTTCATTCTTCGAGTATACCATTATATCATCAATAAACACCATAACAAACTTGTCCAAATATTCCATGAACACCTTGTTCATCATGCTCATGAAATAGGCAGGGGCGTTAGTCAGTCCAAATGACATGACCGTATATTCGTATAACCCGTACCATGTGGTGAATGTTGTCTTTGGTATATCCTTCTCTCGAATCTTCAACTGATGGTATCCCGATCGCAGATCGATCTTCGAAAACACCTTAGCTCCTTGCAGCCGATCAAACAGATCATTGATCATCGGTAGTGGGTACTTGTTCTTAATCGTCACTTCATTCAAGGCCCGATAATCAACAACCATTCTTAGAGAGTTATCCTTCTTATCCACCAAAAGCACCGGGGCTCCCCATGGTGATGAACTCCATCGAATGTAATCTTTCTCCAATAACTCCTTGATCTGTTTCTTAATCTCCTCCAGATCATTCACGAGCATCCGATAGGGTGTCTTGGATATTGGCCCTGTACCTGGCAATAGCTCTATCAAAAAATCGATGTCTTGATCCGGTGGCATGCCTGGTAACTCCTTTGGGAAAACATTCGGGTAATCCTTCACTACAGGCACTTCCTCCTGAACAACTCCTGTGAGGGTATTCACTTGGCTCCTCCTAGGCACATGCCTAGATACATACTTAATCCTTTTTCCCTCCGGGGTGGTGAGATAAATCGACTTACTAGCACAGTCAATGCTTCCTCCATACTTTGACATCCAGTCCATGCCTAATATCCCATCCAATCCTTGTGACTCCAAGATAATTAGGTCGGATGGAAAAACATGGTTGCCAATGGTTAGGGGTATCCGGTCGCACCATCGACTAGCCATATACTCTGCTCCGGGTGAACTCACTAATAGAGGGGTCCTAAGGGTTTGGGTTGGTAGCTTAAACTTATCCACGAATCCCCTTGATATGTATGAATGCGATGCACCAGTATCAAAAAGAACAAGGGCGGTAAAAGACTTAACTAAAAACTTACCTATAACCGCGTCAGGCTGCTCTTCAACCTCCTCCACGTTAACGTGGTTCACTTGTCCTTTGTTGAATGGATTTGGCTTCTTCCAGCGCTCCCATTTCCGTTTCCATTCTTCCCTTCAGGGCACTCCGTGGCATAGTGTCCAGTCTTCCCGCACTTATAGCAAGTAATGTGGCTTAGATCTCTTTTGGCGGGTGTGGCTGGATTGGGGTGGTTCTGATTGTTGTTTGTTCCGTTCCCATTTCCATTCTTAGAAGCATTGTGGTTATGCAAACTCCCTCCGGTGTGGTTATGACCTCCATGGTTATGAACAAGTCCTCCCGAGTTCGGGGTTAGGCGAGGCTTCTGCTGAGCTCCTGAGTTATACCTCCCTTGCCCATACTTCTTCTTACGGCTCTCAATCTGCTGCTGCTTCCCTTCAATCATAAGAGCCTTATCTACCAACTCCTGGTAGTTGTTGAAGGTTGCTACCATCAACTGCATGCTCATCTCATCATTCAGCCCTTCCATAAACTTCTCCCGCTTTGCGGCATCTGTGGCTACATCATCAGGGGCATAGCGAGATAACTTGCTAAACTCATCCACGTACTGAGCCACAGTACGGTTCCCACGACGTAAGTTGCGAAACTCCTGCTTCTTCATATTCATAGCTCCAGTTGAGACATGGGCTGTGCAGAAAGCTTGCTGAAACTGGTCCCAAGTGACATTGGCTATGGGGAAAGTGGCCGTATAATTCTCCCACCATGAGGCTGCTGGTCCATCCAATTGATGTGCGGCAAAGCGCACCTTCTCAGCGTCTGCGCAACCTGCGGTGGTCAACTCCCTTCCAATACGGCGTAGCCAATCATCAGCAACTACTGTTGGGGAACGTAGTAATTTCAAAAAAATTCCTACGCACACGCAAGATCATGGTGATGCATAGCAACGAGAGGGGAGAGTGTTGTCCACGTACCCTCATAGACTGAAAGCGGAAGCGTTAACACAACGCGGTTGATGTAGTCGTACGTCTTCATGATCCGACTGATCAAGTACCAAACGCACGGCACCTCCGAGTTCAGCACACGTTCAGCCCGGTGACGTCCCTCGAACTCCGATCCAGCCAAGTGTTGAGGGAGAGTTTCGTCAGCACGACGGCGTGGTGACGATGATGATGTTCTACCGACGCAGGGCTTCGCCTAAGCACCGCTACAGTATTATCGAGATGGACTATGGTCGAGGGGGGCACCGCACACGGCTAAAAGATCAAACGATCAATTATTGTGTCTCTAGGGTGCCCCCCTGCTCCGTATATAAAGGAGCAAGGGGGGGGGGTGCGGCCGGCCTAGAGCGGAGGCATGCCAGGAGGAGTCCTACTCCCACCGGGAGTAGGACTCCCCCCTTTCCTAGTTGGATTAGGACTTGGGAGGGGGAAAGAGGTGGAGGAGAAGAAGGGGGGCGCCGCCCCCCTCTCCTTGTCCTATTCGGACAGGGGGGGAGCGGCGCGTGGCCCTTGCCCTGGCCGCCTCTCCTCTTCTCCACCAAGGCCCACTAAGGCTCATTAAGTCCCCGGGGGGTTCCGGTAACCTCCCGGTACTTCGGTAAAATCCCGATTTCACCCGGAACACTTCCGATATCCAAACATAGGCTTCCAAAATATCAATCTTCGTGTCTCGACCATTTCGAGACTCCTCGTCATTTCTGTGATCACATCCGGGACTCCGAACAACCTTTGGTACATCAAAACATATAAACTCATAATATAAGTGTCATCGAAACGTTAAGCGTGCGGACCCTACGGGTTCGAGAACTATGTAGACATGACCGAGACACGTCTCCGGTCAATAACCAATAGCGGAACCTGGATGCTCATATTGGCTCCCACATATTCTACGAAGACCTTTATCGGTCAGACCGCATAACAACATACGTTATTCCCTTTGTCATCGGTATGTTACTTGCCCGAGATTCGATCGTCGGTATCTCAATACCTAGTTCAATCTCGTTACCGGCAAGTCTCTTTACTCGTTCCGTAATACATCATCCCGCAACTAACTCATTAGTTGCAATGCTTGCAAGGCTTATAGTGATGTGCATTACCGAGTGGGCCTAGAGATACCTCTCCGACAATCGGAGTGACAAATCCTAGTCTCGAAATACGCCAACCCAACAAGTACCTTTGGAGACACCTGTAGAGCACCTTTATAATCACCCAGTTACGTTGTGACGTTTGGTAGCACACAAAGTGTTCCTTCGGTAAACGGGAGTTGCATAATCTCATAGTCATAGGAACATGTATAAGTCATGAAGAAAGCAATAGCAACATACTAAACGATCAAGTGCTAAGCTAACGGAATGGGTCAAGTCAGTCACATCATTCTCCTAATGATGTGATCCCGTTAATCAATTGAAAACTCATGTCTATGGCTAGGAAACATAACCATCTTTGATCAACGAGCTAGTCAAGTAGAGGCATACTAGTGACACTCTGTTTGTCTATGTATTCACACGTGTATCATGTTTCCGGTTAATACAATTCTAGCATGAATAATAAACATTTATCATGAAATAAGGAAATAAATAATAACTTTATTATTGCCTCTAGGGCATATTTCCTTCAGTCTCACTTGCATTAGAGTCAATAATCTTGTTCACATCACCATGTGATTTAACACCAATAGTTCACATCTTTATGTGATTAGTCCACATCTCCATGTGACTAACACCCAAAGGGTTTACTAGAGTCAATAATCTAGTTCACATCACTGTGATTAACACCCAAAGAGTGATCATGTTTTGCTTGTGAGAGAAATTTAGTCAATGGGTCTGCCAAATTCAGATCCATATGTATTTTGCAAAATTCTATGTCGACAATGCTCTACACGGAGCTACTCTAGCTAATTGCTCCCACTTTCAATATGTATCCAGATTGAGACTTAGAGTCATCTGGATTAGTGTCAAAACTTGCATCAACGTAACCCTTTACGATGAACCTTTTTGTCACCTCCATAATCGAGAAACATATCCTTATTCCACTAAGGATAATTTTGACCGTTGTCCAGTGATCTACTCCTAGATCACTATTGTACTCCCTTGCCAAAATTAGTGTAGGGTATACAAGAGATCTGTTACACAACATGGCATACTTTATAGAACCTATGGCCGAGGCACAGGGAATGACTTTCATTCTCTTTCTATCTTCTGTCGTGGTCGGGCTTTGAGTCTTACTCAATTTCACACCTTGTAACACAGGCAAGAACTCTTTCTTTGACTATTCCATTTTGAACTACTTCAAAATCTTGTCAAGGAATGTACTCATTGAAAAAACTTATCAAGCGTCTTGATCTATCTCTATAGATCTTGATGCTCAATATGTAAGCAGCTTCACCAATGTCTTTCTTTGAAAAAATCCTTTCAAACACTCATTTATGCTTTGCAGAATAATTCTACATTATTTCCGATCAACAATATGTCGTTCACATATACTTATCAGAAATGTTGTAGTGCTCCCACTCACTTTCTTGTAAATACAGGCTTCATCGCAAGTCTGTAGAAAACTATATGCTTTGATCAACTTATCAAAGCGTATATTCCAACTCCGAGATGCTTGCATCAGTCCATAGATGGATCGCTGGAGCTTGCATATTTTGTTAACATCTTTAGGATCGACAAAACCTTCTGGTTGCATCATATACAACTCTTCTTTAATAAATCCATTAAGGAATGCAGTTTTGTTTATCCATTTGCCAGATTTCATAAAATGCGGCAATTGCTAACATGATTCGGACAAACTTAAGCATAGATACGAGTGAGAAACTCTCATCGTAGTCAACACCTTGAACTTGTCGAAAACCTTTTGCGACAATTCTAGCTTTGTAGATAGTAACACTACTACCAGCGTTCGTCTTCCTCTTAAAGATCCATTTAATCTCAATTGCTTGCCGATCATCGGGTAAGTCAACCATAGTCCACACTTTGTTCTCATACATGGATCCCATCTCAGATTTCATGGCCTCAAGCCATTTTGCGGAATCTGGGCTCACCATCGCTTCTTCATAGTTTGTAGGTTCATCATGGTCTAGTAACATAACCTCCAGAACAGGATTACCGTACCACTCTGGTGCGGATCTTACTCTGGTTGACCTACGAGCTTCAGTAACAACTTGATATGAAGTTTCATGATCATCATCATTAACTTCCTCACTAATTGGTGTAGGTGTCACAGGAACCGGTTTCTGTGATGAACTACTTTCCAATAAGGGAGCAGGTACAATTACCTCATCAAGTTCTACTTTCCTCCCACTCACTTCTTTCGAGAGAAACTCCTTCTCTAGAAAGGATCCATTCTTAGCAACGAATGTCTTGCCTTCGGATCTGTGATAGAAGGTGTACCCAACAGTCTCCTTTGGGTATCCTATGAAGACACATTTTTCCGATTTGGGTTTGAGCTTATCAGGTTGAAGCTTTTTCACATAAGCATCGAAGTCCCAAACTTTAAGAAACGACAACTTTGGTTTCTTGCCAAACCACAGTTCATACGGTGTCATCTCAACGGATTTAGATGGTGTCCTTTTTAACGTCAATGCAGTTGTCTCTAATGCATAACCCCAAAACTATAGTGGTAAATCGGTAAGAAACATCATAGATTGCACTACATCCAATAAAGTACAGTTATGACGTTTGGACACACCATTACACTATGGTGTTCCTGGTGGCGTGAGTAGTAAAACTATTTCACATTGTTTTAACTGAAGGCCAAACTCGTAACTCAAATATTCTCTTCTACGATCAGATTGTAGAAACTTTATTTTCTTGTTACGATGATTCTCCACTTCACTCTGAAATTCTTTTTAACTTTTCAAATGTTTCAGACTTGTGCTTCATTAAGTAGATATACCCATATCTGCTCAAATCATCTGTGAAGGTTAGAAAATAAAGATACCCGCCGCGAGCCTCAACACTCATTGGATCGCATACATCAGTATGTATTATTTCCAATAAGACAGTTTCTTGCTCCATTGTTCCGGAGAACGGAGTTTTAGTCATCTTGCCCATAAGGCATGGTTCGCAAGCATCATTCATAATCAAGTGATTCCAAAATCCCATCAGCATGGAGTTTCTTCATGTGTTTTACACCAATATGACCTAAACGGCAGTGCCACAAATAAGTTGCACTATCATTTATTAAGTTTGCATCTTTTGGCTTCAATATTATGAATATGTGTATCACTGCGATCGAGATCCAACAAACCATTTTCGTTGGTGTGTACGACCATAGAATGTTTTATTCATGTAAATAGAACAACAATTGTTCTCTAACTTAAATGAATAACCATATTGCAATAAACATGATAAAATCATATTCATGCTCAACGCAAACACCAAATAACATTTATTTAGGTTCAACACTAATCCCGAAAGTATAGGGAGTCTGCGATGATGATCATATCAATCTTGGAACCACTTCCAACACACATCGTCACTTCACCCTTAACTAGTTTCTGTTCATTCTGCAACTCCCGTTTCAAGTTACTACTCTTAGCAACTGAACCAGTATCAAATACTGAGGGGTTTCTACGAACACTAGTAAAGTACACATCAATAATCTGTATATCAAATATACCTTTGTTCACTTTGCCATTCTTCTTATCCGCCAAATACTTGGGGTAGTTCCGCTTCTAGTGACCAGTCCCTTTGCAGTAGAAACACTTAGTCTGAGGCTTAGGTCCAGACTTGGGCTTCTTCACATGAGAAGCAACTTGCTTGCCGTTTTTTTGAAGTTCCCCTTCTTCTCTTTGCCCTTTTCTTGAAACTAGTGGTCTTGTCAACCATCAACACTTGATGTTTTTCTTGATTTCTACCTTCGTCGATTTCAGCACCACGAAGATCTTGAGAATCGTTTCTGTTATCCCTTGCATATTATAGTTCATCACGAAGTTCTAGTAACTTGGTGATAGTGACTAGAGAACTCTGTCAATCACTATCTTATTTGGAAGATTAACTCCCACTTGTTTCAAGTGATTGTAGTACTCAGACATTCTGAGCACATGCTCACTAGCTTAGCAATTCTCCTCCATCTTGTAGGCAAAATATTGTCAGAGGTCAAATACCTCTCGACACGGGCATGAGTATGAAATACCAATTTCAACTCTTAGAACATCTTATATGCTCCGTGGCGTTTCAAAACATTTTAGAAGTACCGGTTTTAAGACGTAAAGCATGGTGCACTAAACAATCAAGTAGTCATCATACCGAGCTTTTGTCAAACGTTCATAACATCTGCATCTGCTCCTGCAATAGATCTGTCACCTAGCAGTGCATCAAGGACATAATTCTTCTGTGCAGCAATGAGGAAAATCCTTACATCATGGATCCAATCCGCACCATTGCTACTAACATCTTTGAACTCAGTTTTCTCTAGGAACATATGAAAATAAAACAGGGGAGCTAAACGCGAGCTATTGATCTACAACATAGATATGCTAATACTACCAGGACTAAGTTCATGATAAATTTAAGTTCAATTAATCATATTATTGAAGAACTCCCACTTAGATAGACATCCCTCTAATCATCTAAGTGATCACGTGATCCAAATCAACTAAACCATAATCGATCATCACGTGAAATGGAGTAGTTTTCAGTGGTGAACATCACTATGTTGATCGTATCTACTAGATGATTCACGCTCGACCTTTCAATCTTAGTGTTCCGAGGCCATATCTGCATATGCTAGGCTCGTCAAGTTTAACCTGAGTATTCTGCGTGTGCAAAACTGGCTTGCACCCGTTGTAGATGGACGTAGAGCTTATCATACCCGATCATCACGTTGTGTCTGGGCACGACGAACTTTGGCAATGGTGCATACTCATGGAGAACACTTTTATCTTGAAATTTAGTGAGAGATCATCTTATAATGCTACTGTCAATCAAAGCAAGATAATATGCATAAAAGATAAACATCACATGCAATCAATATAAGTGATATGATATGGCCATCATCGTCTTGTGCTTGTGATCTCCATCTCTGAAGCACTGCCATGATCACCATTGTCACCAGCGTGACACCTTGATCTCCATCGTTGCATTGTTGTCGTCTCGCCAATCTTATGCTTCTACGTTTATCGCTACCGCTTAGTGATAAAGTAAAGCATTACAGGGCGATTGCATTGCATACAATAAAGTGACAACCATATGGCTCCTGCCAGTTGCCGATAACTCGGTTACAAAACATGATCATCTCATACAATAAAATTTAGCATCATGTCTTGACCATATCACATCACAACATGCCTTGCAAAAACAAGTTCGACGTCATCTACTTTGTTGTTGCAAGTTTTACGTGGCTGCTACCGGGCTTAGCAAGAACCGTTCTTACCTACGCATCAAAACCACAACGATAGTTTGTCAAGTTGGTGCCGTTTTAATCTTCGCAAGGACCGGACGTAGCCACACTCGGTTCAACTAAAGTTGGAGAAACTGACACCCACCAGCCACCTATGTGCAAAGCATGTCGGTAGAACCAGTCTCGCGTAAGCGTACGCGTAATGTCGGTCCGGGCCGCTTCATCCAACAATACCGCCGAACCAAAGTATGACATGCTGGTAAGCAGTATGACTTATATCACCCACAACTCACTTGTGTTCTACTCGTGCATATAACATCAACGCATAAAACCAGGCTCGGATGCCACTGTTGGGGAACGTAGTAATTTCAAAAAATTTCCTATGCACACGCAAGATCATGGTGATGCATAGCAACGAGAGGGGAGAGTGTTGTCCATGTACCCTCATAGACCGAAAGCGGAAGCGTTAGCACAACGCGGTTGATGTAGTCATACGTCTTCACGATTCGACTGATCAAGTACCGAACGCACGGCACCTCCGAGTTCAGCACACGTTCAGCCTGATGACGTCCCTCGAACTCCGATCCAGCCGAGTGTTGAGGGAGAGTTTTGTCAGCACGATAGCATGGTGACGATGATGATGTTCTACCAACGCAGGGCTTCGCCTAAGCACCGCTACAGTATTATCGAGGTGGACTATGGTGGAGGGGGCACCACACACGGCTAAAAGATCAAATGATCAATTGTTGTGTCTCTAGGGTGCCCCCCTGCCCCCATATATAAAGGAGCAAGGGGGGGTGCGACCGGCCTAGAGAGGGGGCGCGCTAGGAGGAGTCCTACTCCCACCGGGAGTAGGACTACCCCCCTTTTCCTAGTTGGCTTAGGACTTGGGAGGGGGAAAGAGGTGGAGGAGAAGAAGGAAGGGGGAGGGGCACCGCCCCCCTCTCCTTGTCCTATTCGGACTAGGGGGAGGGGCGCGTGGCCCTTGCCCTGGCCACCTCTCCTCTTCTCCACCAAGGCCCACTAAGGACCATTAAGTCCCCGGGGGGTTCCGGTAACCTCCCGGTACTCCGGTAAAATCCCGATTTCACCCAAAACACTTCCGATATCCAAACATAGGCTTCCAATATATCAATCTTCATGTCTCGACCATTTAGAGACTCCTCGTCATGTTCGTGATCACATCCGAGACTTCGAACAACCTTCGGTACATCAAAACATATAAACTCATAATATAACTGTCATCGAAACATTAAGCGTGCGGACCCTAAGGGTTCGAGAACTATGTAGACATGACCGAGACACGTCTCCGGTCAATAACCAATAGCGGAACCTGGATGCTCATATGGGCTCCCACATATTCTATGAAGATCTTTATCGGTCAGACCGCATAACAACATACGTTGTTCCCTTTGTCATCGGTATGTTACTTGCTTGAGATTCGATCGTCGGTATCTCAATACCTAGTTCAATCTTGTTACCGACAAGTCTCTTTACTTGTTCTGTAGTACATCATCCCGCAACTAACTCATTAGTTGCAATGCTTGCAAGGCTTATAGTGATGTGCATTACCGAGTGGGCCCAGAGATACCTCTCCGACAATTGGAGTGACAAATTCTAATCTCTAAATACGCCAGCCAAACAAGTACCTTTGGAGACACCTGTAGAGCACCTTTATAATCACCCAGTTACGTTGTGACGTTTGGTAGCACACAAAGTGTTCCTTCGGTAAACGGGAGTTGCATAATCTCATAGTCATAGGAACATGTATAAGTCATGAAGAAAGCAATAGCAACATACTAAACGATTGAGTGCTAAGCTAACAGAATGGGTCAAGTCCATCACATCATTCTCCTAATGATGTGATCCCGTTAATCAAATGAAAACTCATGTCTATGGCTAGGAAACATAACCATCTTTGATCAACGAGCTTGTCAAGTAGAGGCATACTAGTGACACTCTGTTTGTCTATGTATTCACACATGTATCTTGTTTCCGGTTAATACAATTCTAGCATGAATAATAAACATTTATCATGAAATAAGGAAATAAATAATAACTTTATTATTGCCTCTAGGGCATATTTCCTTCAACTATGGGCTCGGTGCTAGTAGAAAACACCGGCGGTTGTAACCTCAGAAAACAGGCTAGGTTATCAACTGGAGGCAGGTTGTTGTTGTTGTTGGTTTTGCCTTGGTTCTGGACTAACAATTGCATCAAGGCATTCTGCTGCTGGATCAACTGAGTGAGCTCCGGCGGTAAGGCAAATCCGGTGTCACGTCTCGGAGGCATCTGGCGGGTTTTAGAGGGGAGAGATTAGAATAGAAAAGGGGCCTAGTGAGAAAGCACTACCCATATGCACATGTGAAAAACACAAACATTTCACTCAATCAATCAAGCAAGGGCATACAAGCGGTCTAGAACTATCGTAAAAGTGCTCAACTACTACTATATACATGGGGGAATACTACTAATTATTTGGTGGTCATCTAGAAATTTTGATCGGTGGAAGACTCCATGATATTTGCTCCAGCTTCGTCTTCAAAGTCATCATCACTAGGGCCGGAGTCGGTGTCGTCGATGATGATGTAGTTGTCCGGGCAAGTAGAATCGTCGTCTTCTCCTCCCGGTGCTGGATCTCCCATGAATACTCCGATCTTCTTTACCAGGTCGTCATTCTTCTCCAATAGTGTCTTAATTTCCTCCTCATATCCATCGCGTGTAAAATTAATTTCTTCTTCTAGCTCAATGATCCTTGTCTTCGCCTTCTTCAAATCCATCATATCTGCGCACATCTGGTTCTCCTGACGTCGAATGTGCTGGTTTAACTCCTGGATGAAAGCTGCAATGGATTTGTCCTTCTTGGTGCTGATCATCTCCCATTGCTCGTCTCGGCACCCACATATCTGGTAAATAGTGTCCTTAAGATCCTTGTTGTAGACTTCTCCACTGCGTCCCATGGTAATGTGGGCTGCCATGCTCTTGCCTAGACTCTAGGTGGGTGCTTCAAAAGAAAATTCTATGGGCTTAGAGGTTGGCGAGAACGTCCTTCCTGGAACTTGTACTTGAATCATCCAACGCTCCTCTTCTGGTAAGGTGGCGTTGTACGTCCCGGTGAAGCTTGGTATTCCAATGTTCAAGTACATAGTGACTTCCTTCAAGTAGCGTCCAAAAGGTGTGTCTTCATCCGGTTGTGCAAACTTATTCTTCAACTCCGCCATCCTAAAGAGTAGAAAATGGAGAGGAGTCAGAAATGAGTAGAGAAGGGTGACCTAGGGTTTATCTTAGTGGTCGTGTCCTACACTCAGCGTGTGCTCTGATACCATCTTGTAGCGACCCGACCTCAAACGGTCAAGTCTATGTGCTTCAGTGTCATCCCTGGATCGGTAATGCTAACACACACAGTACTCGAAGGATTTATAACAGAGTAGCAATCACACACTTATTACATCGAATGTCTCCAAAGAGAACTTATTACAATAAATATGGCTTAAGGCCATCTAATACGATAACAGCGGAAGGCTTGGAAGATAAAGTGAGTCCATCAACTCCAAAGGCATAGCTGAGCTGCACGGCAACGACCTAACGAACCTTACTCCTCGTCTGAAAAGTCTGCAACATAATACGTTGCAGCCTGAAAATGGGTCAGCACATGGAATATGCTGGCAATGTAACACAGTAGAGCAAGAACAGAATAATGCTATCACTACATGCATATTTGGCTGGTGGAAAGCTCTATGGTTATAGTTTTTGCGAAAAGCCAATTTTTTCCTACAACAAAGGAATAGATTTTAATTTAACTATCATGGTAGTTGAAACATCATTGAGAAGGTTCCTCCAACTCAATCCCAATTAAAGTGATTATCAACCCAACAATATTAATTTAAGAGTGATGAGATACTTAAGATACTCCAAGTACTAGATACTCAATATTGTCCATAACCGCGGACACGGCTAAACATGATTAGATTGTACACTCTGCAGAGGTTTGCGCACTTTTCCCCACAAGACTCGATCGCCTCAGTTGGATTTCTCGCACTACATGGTGTTTGAGAAACGGATGACCAAGACACAGTCTTTCAGAAACATTAACTCTCTACTCCGGGCAGACCATACCAAACCTATAACCCACTACCTGCTGATCTTCCTCTTCGAGAGCTTCACGTATCTTACTCAACTATGCTAGAGCCCATAATAGCTTGTGGCTGCACATGGAAGTTTCTAGCATGAATCATCTTAGTTCCCTTTGAGCCTGGGTGGTGCTCCATAGGAAGATCACACGGAACCCCGGGATTTCCCAAAATACAGGCAACACTGGATTCTCCAGGTGCCTCAATCCACCCAGATGTTTATTTAAGTTGCCACCTTAAGTTGAACCATTAATTAATAATCTCACATCTGTCATGGATTTCACTCTCCCAAACCACGTCTACGAGCATAGCATAGCAATATAAGCAATACGTAGAAGTAACTCCCAAGGGTTTGAATATAACAGGGCAATAGGTTCTACCTCATCAACTACTTACCAAACCACATGTTAATGACATCCTAATCATGCAATGTTTGAGGATTGAAACTAATGCATAAAACTGGGTATGGAAAGAGTATGATCAATGTGTTACTTGCCTTGCTGACGATCCGCAAAACCTAGGGACTCGTAGTAGCACGCTTCGCACTCCGGGAATTCTATCGCAAACAAACAATAGCATACATAAGCAATCAAGTGAACATGCACGGGCAAAACTCAAATAAGAAGAATTGACCAGAAAGTTCAACTTATGAACTCCGGTTTGCAAAAAGAATCAAATCAAACGGAGCAAGGAAACTCAAACGGCGAAAGAAACAAGATCCGTTTACTAATCTGAACTAAAGTCAAATTTTACAGTACCATAATCTTGTTTGAGTTGATTAAACAGAATGAGGGTCTCGAGACGAAGATCTAGGCGCTTGAATCGCCTGATTCCGGTAAACGAGCGAAAAGATAAACTGAAACGAAAATCGGATCAGAAATCGCGATCAATAATAATCTCGGAAAAATCCGAGAAAAAGAAAACTGACGAACAGACTAACGAACGAGCGTTCGTTGTCTGTAACTAACGAGCGAAAACTGTTCGTTAAAACGAACATACGGACGAACGTCCGCTAAACAGAAGAACCAGGAAAAACCGGCGAACCGATCTGAAAAAACGAACTAGGGTTTTTCTTAAAAAAACCGAATTGGTTTTCTTTAAAAAAAAACGGCGGCGGCGAACAGCGCGTTACCTCTCCGGCGAGGCTCCGGCGAGGCAGGGCTCGGGCAGCGGGCTTGCGGGGCGGCAGGGCGACGGCGGCGCGGCGCAGTGAGGGGCG
>NC_041388.1:383914278-383921372 GCF_002162155.2 Triticum dicoccoides
GGCTGCGGGCGGCAGGGTTGGTGGTGGTGGCGGGGGGGGAGGGGGCTCGAGGGTATTAAAGAGGGGGAGGGGGTGGCCTAGAGGAGGGGGCAAGGCGGCGGGGGAGGCGGAGTCCGGCTCGGACTCCGGTCCGAGTCGGCGGCGGCGGTGCGCGGTCTCCAGGTGGGAGACGGCGGCGCGGGGAGATGGGCCGGCTCGGCTGGGCCTTGGCCCAGTCGGGCGCTGGAAGTTTTTTTTAAACAATTCCGCTGAACAGAAAATAAATCCTAGAAAATAAAATAAAAATCTAAAAATGTCAAAACAAATTTTCACCGTCTAAATAAAATATTTAGAACAAGATGAACATTTTCTTGGCCCTAAAATGCAATTTTGAAAACGTGCAATTTTTCTAATGGAAATAAAATCCAAATAAAATCAAATAATTGATTTTACAATTTTCCTCCAATATTTCAATTATTTTGGAGAAGTCATATTATCTCCTCTCATATATTTTATTATGAAATATTTTCGGAGAGAAAAATAATTAAAACCAAAATCCTCGTTTCAATATTTGACAAAAATCAAATATGAAAACCGGGAAATCCCCAACTCTCTCCGAGGGTCCTTGAGTTGCTTAGGAGTTCGAGGATCACGAAACAAAATGCAATAAAATATGATATGCAAGAATGATCTATGTATAACATTGCAAATTGAAAATTTGGGATGTTACACGCCCAGATTTTGTCATGGCGGCAGCGGCAGGAGCGGCGACCCGTCGCGTGAGCATGACGAATACTATCCCCAAGCCCTCACTACGGAGCAGAAGGAAGAGCTGCATCGCTGCAACGTCCAGGCTCTCCAGACCCCTATCGTTGGGGAGACCTCCGAGGCTCGGGCTTTGGAAGTTGTGCGCTTAGCTACCTTGGCTGAGCGTACGCGTCTAGAAAATCTTCAACAAGAACTCGACGAGCGGGCTCATCAACAGATTCCAAGTTCCAGTCGACGGCCATGACAGCTGTTTCTGACTGAGCCTCGAGAAGAATGTCAGGTATACCGTACTCCAATCCAGAATGTTGCAGCAGCTACACGCATAGCAGATTCAATTCAGCCATCTCGTTCAGAAGCTGGTAGAGGTTTGCAGCATATCCGGGCATTGCTTCGGGCGACGGGAGAGCAGAACTCGGTTGTTTCTCAGTCGCTTAACAAAATTGATAGCAGATCTGTGGTTGCAGACACGGTTCAGTCGACACATAGCCCGAGATTGCCTCTGCAGTGTGAAGATCGGGGTTACCACCAAGACCAGTTCCTTGGTCGGGGCCACGGACAATTTGATCCTTGTTATCCCCATGACGACCACCGTTGAGTGCCTACACCGCCTCCGAGGGGAGGTTCGTACGCGCCCCGGCGGTATGATGACAGACGTCCGTTCGGTGATGAGCGGAGGGCTCCAGTCGACCCAAGAGAGCCTGGGTTCGATGTGAGGTCACTCCTGGTGCAAGGTTTGGTTGACAGATCCAGAGCCAACAGAGAGGGGCTTGACAGAGATCGTCCGACTGGAAGCAGGGCGTTCATTTCTGGTCCCGAGTGTTTCAGCAGAGCCATGTAAGTGCATCTAGTACCACCCCTAGTTGGTTTTGGAGTATTGACGACAAACTTGGTTGAGGGTCTAATGTGTTTGTGAGAATTGCAGGATAACACAGGTAGTAGTCCCTTATTGATTCAGTTTACCTACCAGAGATGACCCCTAAAAATGTGCGAAGACAATGGTGGTTCGTGAAGACATTCACGATGAAGATAATGACATGTGAACACATTCACTTGAAGACTATGGAGTGGGAATACATAGTTGTTTCGTAGTTTCCTTTTCTTCTTTATTGAGTCATAGGAACCATCGTACTGTTAAGTGGGGTTCAAGTGAACAAAGTCAGAGTGACTGATGTGATGCTCAACCAAAATCCTATGTCTTCGAGCGAAGACAATGAGAGAAAATCTTATCCAGAGCTGGGTGAGTGGGCTTTGCTTGTAGCCCAAGCCAAGCTATCGCGTGTGTTTGAAATCCGACCATTGGACATGTGTCAGTTCCTTAGTGACCCAAGGTCATTTCGGACATATCAGGTCGGGTTGCCTCCTGGCTATAAATTGCCCACCCCCTACACCATAAATTGGTGTCCGCTCAGAGTTAGTGCACAACTTTTGTCGTTTGAGAGCAACCCACCTCCGAAGCCTTTGAGAGAGAGAGATCCTTGCAAGGACAAAGCCCAAAACACCCAGAGCCAAAGAGTGTTAGGAATCACTGAAGTCTTTCTGTCTGCATGACCTATAGACTTGTTACACTTGAGGAATGTGAATCCTCCAGCCGGTTAGGCGTCGCGTTTTGAGCATCCAAGAGCCATTGTGGATCACCGGTGAAGAAGTCTATGAAGGTTTGGAAGTCTACCTTGACGACTTACCAGAGTGATTGGGCGAGGACTGGGTATCCTTAGCTCAAAGGGAATAAGGTGAAGACGCGGTCTTCTGAGTTCAATCTCAGCCTCCCTAACCAGACGTACAGTTGTCACAACAACTGGAACTGGTCTACCAAATCCTTGTCTTCACCAAGCAACTGGTTCTAACCTCTACTTACTTTACTTTTTAGTTTGTCTTCATGAAGTCATTGCTTGCTTGTCTGATCTGATTGACTTCACTGTGTGAATACTATTACCTGTTTGGCTTCATATTGTCTTCCATTCTGATCCATACTACCTAGCTGCTGATAGTCTTTGTTCTTTCACAACATCGATTACTTGACTATGGCTTGTCTAGTGTAGTCTATCTTCCGCTGCGTATCAATAGGTTCATTTCATCTATTTGTCGTCAAAGACCTCGTGGTTTGAAGACTTTCATAAAAATCACCTATTCACCCCCCTCTAGTAGATAACTAGCACTTTCAATTGGTATCAGAGCAAGGTGCTCCCTTGTTCTATGTGATTCGGTTTAACCACCTGGAGTTTTAGCTATGTCAACTGCAGGGATAATCAAGGTCTCCCTTGCATGCCCAGTCTTCGATGGCACTAATTACCCATACTGGAAGAATAAGATGCACATGCATCTTGAAGCCATTGATGTCGATCTCTAGTATGTCGTCAAGACAGGCGTTCCCAAAGTCGGTGAAGATGTCACCGCTGCTGATGTCAAGAGGTTCGCTTAACTGGACTCGAGTGCCAAGAACATCATCTGTGGTCATCTGACCAAAGGACAGTATGGCCATGTGAGTGCACTGGAAACTCCGAAGCTAGTCTGGGACTGGCTGCCCAAGGTCAAGAAGGCGTCTCAACTCAGAGAGACTCAAGGATTGATGTTCTTCGCAATCTCTTTTGCTTCAAGAGAAACAACAATGAGAATGTCCAACTCACATTTGATCGCCTCATTGATATCACAAATGAGCTTCGCGCTCTTGGCGCCACTGAGATCATGATGTCTACTACACAACCTTCTTCTTGTAGACGTTGTTGGGCCTCCAAGTGCAGAGGTTTGTAGGACAGTAGCAAATTTCCCTCAAGTGGATGACCTAAGGTTTATCAATCCGTGGGAGGCGTAGGATGAAGATGGTCTCTCTCAAACAACCCTGCAACCAAATAACAAAGAGTCTCTTGTGTCCCCAACACACCCAATACAATGGTGAATTGTATAGGTGCACTAGTTCGGCGAAGAGATGGTGATACAAGTGCAATATGGATGGTAGTTATAGGTTTCTGTAATCTGAAAATATAAAAACAGCAAGGTAACTAATGATAAAAGTGAGCACAAACGGCATTGCAATGCTAGGAAACAAGGCCTAGGGTTCATACTTTCACTAGTGCAAGTTCTCTCAACAATAATAACATAATTGGATCATATAACTATCCCTCAACATGCAACAAAGAGTCACTCCAAAATCACTAATAGTGGAGAACAAACGAAAAGATTATAGTAGGGTACGAAACTACCTCAAAGTTAATCTTTCCAATCAATCCGTTGGGCTATTCCTATAAGTGTCACAAACAGCCCTAGAGTTCGTACTAGAATAACACCTTAAGACACAAATCAACCAAAACCCTAATGTCACCTAGATACTCCAATGTCACCTCAGGTATCCGTGGGTACGATTATAGGATATGCATCACACAATCTTAGATTCATCTATTCAACCAACATATAGAACCTCAAAGAGTGCCCCAAAGTTTCTACCGGAGAATCAAGACGAAAACGTGTGCCAACCCCTATGCATAGGTTCTTGGGCGGAACCCGCAAGTTGATTACCAAAACATACATCAAGTGAATCAATAGAATAACCCATTGTCACCACGGTTATCCCACGCAAGACATACATCAAGTGTTCTCAAATCATTCACTACAAGAAATATGTCAACTTATGACCTTCTCTTAGTGACCCCAGCTGAATTGGTCGTAAATTCACGGCCATTTCGCTTGGAAGGGCTCAAACCATGAAATTGCTTACACCAAATGGTCACAAAGCAGACAAGAGGCGCCTATGACCTTATTTCTACCTGATTACGACCAATATAAATGGTCATGAGGTTGTGAACGTGGATGCATTGGTACTTATTGCTATGACAAGGCGCCACCTCATCAGTTTTGCCTATGTGTCATGTCCATGTGTCAATTTTTACCCTAGGTTGTGAACCAACCTATATTTCTGTCATTCCCAAAATTCCCAAAAAATTGGGCATTCTTTACTATCCAAATCATTGCCTCATGACAATATTCAACTCCATTTGGCTGGTAAATCTTCCTCAGCAAATTTCCAAAGTTTTTGTTCAGCTCGAACTATTGTGAAGGAAGTACTGGCTAGGCATATCCTAATGAGCTGAATTTTTGCCACATCTTCTATATTCCCAAATCATAGCTCTCCACAAAATTTGAGCCCCATCTAACAATACATGTGAGTGTGGCTTCAACATTCATATTTCTGTCCAGTGTGGTACGTTGCAAAGCAAGTGACACATAGGCTCCTCCATTTGAGCTGCAAATTTTCCAAGATAGTGTCTTTAGTAGATGATCATCCTCGGCCAAAACTTAGGCCCATTGGCCATGTGCATTTCCCGTACCACTAATCAAACACTTGGGTGCTAATTCATGTTTGAGCTCGGTTCAGTCTCCTGAGATTCTTCTATTGCCTTCTTCTTCCTGACACCTATCAGGGGAGTGCCCAACCCACCAGACATGCCTAGGCCGCCCGGAACGCGTGGCAACACCACAGTCACGCGGTGACCATGCGGTGGGCATGCGAGTCTACGCGCTTTGGAGTTGGGGCCCTGGGCCACCATCCAAACCTCAACATATCTCCACCAAACCATGTATTTCTGATTAAATAGATACTTTTCTACCTAGAAATGATTTTTTGAAAAAATAAAGAGCAAACTATGAGGCAGCTACAGTTCAAATTTGTCCCACTTCCTGCTGAATCAGCAGGAATTTGTCTTTTTCACCAGGGGTGGATAAAAACTTTTGGCACCCAACCATTTTGTCAATTGTGCTTTAAACATGGCCTCATATTTTATAAAATTGATTTGGTCCAATTTTGCAACAAATATATGGTAGGTCCTTCACACAAAAAAACTCATTTTGGGCACTCGAAAAATGGAAAATTGATTTTTCGTCCAAAGAAAATGAAAACTCCCTTAGGCAACATTGTTTGCCATTCCAATCTGCACCCTTGCGCACAATATTAGATCATTTAAACAAACTATGCCATGAATGTGGCCATAAGATTGATCATTTGGCTTGAAAGCCATGAATCTTCAAAGATGATAGCTCATTTCTGAGAACACTTTTTTAAAATAATTGCCGTATTACAAGTTTGTTATTTTTCCTGGGAACTTGGCCACATATAATGACACAATGCGAAGGTTTCCCAATTTTTTGATTTTTTTGAAGTTTTTATGCTCGTTCCAAAACGCCTCAAAACGGCGGGAATGCCCGTTCCTAGCTAGTGGTTGAATTTTGGAATTTTTTTTGGTGTTTCTATGATTAAATAGATACATATGTACCTAGAAATGATTTTTGGAAAAAATAAATAGCAAACTATGAGGCAGCTGCAGTTCAAATTTGACCCGCTTCCAACTAAATCGGCGGAAATTTGTCTTTTTCATGAGAGGTGGATCAAAACTTTTTACACCCAACCATTTGGTCAATTGTGCATTAAATATGTCCTAGTATTTTAGAAAATTTATTTGGTCCAATTTTGCAACACTTATTTGGGAGGTCCTTCACAAAAAACCTCCTTTTGGGCACTTGAAAAATGGAAAATGGTTTTTTCGTCCAAAGAAAATGAAAACTTCCTTAGGCAACATTGTTTGCCATTCCAATATGCACCCTTGTGCACAATATGAGATCATTTGAACAAACTATGCCATGAATGTGGCCATAAGATTGATCATTTGGCTTGAAAGCCATTGATCTCCATACGTGATAGCTCGTTTCTGAGAACACTTTTTTAAAATAATTGTCGTATTACAAGTTTGTTATTTTTCCTAGGAACTTGGCCACATATAATGACACAATGCGAAGGTTTCCCAATTTTTTGAATTTTTTGAATTGTTTATGCCCGTTTCAAAATGCGGTAAAAATGGCGGGAATAACCGTTCTTAGCTAGTGGTTGAATCTTGGATTTTTTTTGGTGTTTCTCTGATTAAATTGATATTTATGTACCTAAATATGATTTTGGGAAAAAACAAAGAGCAAACTACAAGGTAGCTACAGTTCAAATTTGACCCGCTTCTTACTAAATCGGCGGGAATTTGTCTTTTTCATGATAGGTGGATCAAAACTTTTTACTCTCAACCATTTGGTCAATTGTGCATCAAATATGTCCTAGTATTTTAGAAAATTGATTTGGTACAATTTTGCAACAAATATATGGTAGGTCCTTCACAAAAAAAACTCATTTTGGCCACTCGAAAAATGGAAAATGAATTTTCCATTTTAAGACAATGAAAACTCCCTTAGGCAACATTGTTTGGAATTCTAAGATGCATCCTTGTGCACAATATGAGATCATTTGAACAAACTATGCCATGAATGTGGCCATAAGATTGTTTCTACAGAAAAAAAGAAAAAAAAGAAAAGAAAAAGAG
>NC_041388.1:383921641-383965414 GCF_002162155.2 Triticum dicoccoides
GCTCAAGCTGGGCGCCCCCACATCGCCGGATCCGCACCTCCTCACCCACCACATGGCGACATGCGAAGGTGTCCACGAGCTCTGCAGGTCCCCTCTGCATCGACTACGACCACCAGTTCAAGCTGGGCGCCCCCACATCACCGGATACGAGCTTCTTCCCCGTCGGCCGCCGCGCGCCTTCCCCTGTCGATCCACATCGCCATCGCTGCTCCAACCATCCACAGCTCGAGCCTGACCGACGCGGCTCGGCTCAGCAGTCGGCGTCGTCTCGTCTCCCTCCCTCCCCACTCCACCGCCTCAACCCCGCCCGCCCGATCGGATCCGGCCAGATCCCGTAGACCCCACTCTGGAAGATTTGGCCACTCCAAGAAATGCCTAAGTGCCCTTGGCATTTTGTCAAACACCTTAAGTGCAGGAACAACTTTGACATGGCTTTTGTCATTGCACTGTGAACTTGCACCTCTGAGCAAACTAACATGTCCACTAGACTCCCAGATACTCCTAACCTAGGTCTGCTAAGTGCCAGCCTCACCCAAGCTCTGTGGCATGCACTGGCATTTCGTTGAACACGTCTCGGGCGTGCTCTGGACGCACCCAGAGCGTGCGTTTGGCACGCACGTGCGTCCGAGCCGCCGCGTCTCGCCCCGCACCCGTCCTGGCCCTTGGCCAACCGCAGCCAGCATGCCACGTATCCTCCTGCACCGCCACACCACCCCGACCACCCCTGGCAACCCCAGCGCCGCCGTCAAGGCACTCTTGGCGGCACGCCGACATGCGCAGTGCGCCTCTGCCATGGTCGGCGCCGCCCGAGCCACCCCGGCTCGCCACCTGCCCCTGGGAACTGCGCAAGCTTATCCCCTCGCTCGCCGGCTAGCTCTCATCGCCTCCACGTCGCCCTGCAAGCTACAGAACGTCGGTTCGCCGATGAACTTATCCCCGGCTGCCGCGGAACTGCCTCGACTCGCCTATTTAAGGAGCCCCGAGCTCGTATCCGCACGCAGGCAGTCCCAAGCCATCTCCCTAGGACCCCCATTGGCAGCCAATCGACCCGGGGAGGTCTCCTTCCCCATCTCCGGCAACCGCAGCCGCCGCCACTGCCCCGGCCATTCCGGCAACACCAGGGCCTCCCCCTCTTCGTTCTCTTCACCAGGAACTTTCTCTTCCTCCTGTGAACCCATCCCCTACTCGATTTTGATCGGCAACCACCGTAGCCCCAAAACCACTCTGCTCCCGAAGCCCCCTCCTCCGCGAAGCTCACCGCCGACGACTCTTTCCACCCCCGTCTACCCAGCGACCACCAGAAGGACCGCCTCGGTCTCGCGGATCCATCCAGACCCTCTGGAAACCGCGGGGAGCCGCCATTCGCCGGCGACGATCGCCGTTGCCTCGCCTCCGTTCGGGCAGAGGAAGAGGAGGGAGGGATAGACCAGTCAAACCTGACCAGTGGGCAAGGCGGGCCCACTGTCAGTGACTCGCGCGCCATCACCAAAATGCGTTTTCGACATGTACGTGTTTATTCGAAACGTTTTCTTTTCTGTTTTATTCTTAAAACAGATTTTGACCACAACTTTGACTGCCTATAACTTTTTAATTATAACTCCAAATGAGTTGATTCTTTTTCCTACCTTCCTCAAATTCTGTCTAGTTTATTTTAAGATTTATTTCAAAAAAATTCAAATAACTTTTTGTGCTGTTTTGAAAATGTGTGTTAATTCAAAATATCTTTTGAATAGGATTTTTGGAGAGAGGAGAAAGCTTTCAAAAGTTTTGGAGTGCACCCTGCCTTTCCACACCTTGAAGGCAAGCATCTTGAACCCTGGCATAATATTTTTGATGTGTTGGTTGACGCGTTTATAAGACCACCTCATTTCGGAGAGCTCGTTATTTTATGTGGTGATTCGATCATTTGCATGAATGCATATTAGTGACTTTCCTTGCTGTTGGAAATGAATATACTTGTGATGGGAATCATCCTCATGTGCCTTGCATGCATGCCGAAAAGGAATCCGGGAAAGCTTCTGCCTTGGGTAGGCGTGAGCTGGTCGCCGGTCTCCGTCAGGACGGTTATGTCCGGTATGGCATGGTAAGGTATGATGAGTGTTGGTTTATTGGTTGAAATATTTTGTTATAAATGTCATGCAGGGAATTTAAAAACCTCCTGAGTCGACTGTAGATCGAGTCTTGTTCCAGTATCCCCCATACTTGCCTCGTACTACCACTTGTCCCTGCCGCAGGTAGGGTACGGTTCAGTAAGTCGTCAACCCCTTTCAAGCACACACCATACAGAGAGTCCATGGTGGGAGTTACCGGCTGTAGCCGGTAGACAGGCCACCTGGTCTGGGGGTATGGGTGTTTCCGGTTGGGACCGAGAGGGGAGGCCACCCCTTAGAGCGCGCAATATAAATTTGATCCCATGCTACGCGAGGTTGTAGCCTCCCCACTTAGAGTTTTTCTTAACAAGTGTCGTGGGTGATTCCAGATACCGGTGAGTTAAGCTGGTGTGTGCAAGTCAGGTGTGTTTTCTATTAAAAGACCGTAGACGGAATTAGTCCTGATGGACTAAAGGAATCCGTTACTCGTGGGTAAAGAGTACACCCTCTGTAGAGTTTAAACCTATTCGAATAGCCGTGTCCATGGTTAAGGATTACAGTCTGGGATGGGTCAAGTGTCGGTCTTAGTGTCGGTCTTCGGAAGAGAAAATTGATAAAACCAGAACTTGGATTGTGACTTGTGAAGATTATGGTTATTATTATTTTGGACTAACCCATTATATCATTAAGTATCCCTGGGACGGTTCTACCTCCTGGATATATTCATTGTAATTATTTTACTTTAAAAGCCCTTTATGTGGTGTCGCTGAGACGCCCGACTGTGGCATTGCTTGATACTTATTTACTTTAAAAGCCCTTTATGAGGTGTCGCTGAGACGCCCGACTGTATCATTGCTTGACACTTATTTACTTTAAAAGCCCTTTATGAGGTGTCGCTGAGACGCCCGACTGTGGCATTGCTTGACACTTATTTACTTTAAAAGCCCTTTATGTGGTGTTGCTGAGACGCCCAACTGTGGCACTTCTTGTCATTTATTTACTTTATAAGCCCTTTATGTGGTGTCGCATAGACGCCCGACTGCGGCATTTTATTCCCACTCCTTTATTACTTATTCATGTTGCATATAAATAACCTGCTTGCATGCATAAGAGATGTTTTATTTATGACTGACGATGTGATCATAGAATATTTCAGTGCACATTTATTAATTTTATTATTACAGTGTTCATAATGTTTGCGAGTACATTCAAAGTACTCACTGGCTTGTCCCTGGCTATTGTCTTGGCCAGATATCTGCTTGGAGAGGAGCGTTGCGATGACAGCCCTGGAAACTAAGCAATGTTGATAGCAGCCTCGCGAAGATAGGAGTTAACCTGGTCAGCTGTTCCTGTGGGACATGGAGACTCATAGATCCTGATGACTCACAAATCGCTTCCGCCTTCAACCTCTAGAAACCCTTTTGTTGTACTCAGAGGCCCGAATGGTCTTGTACTACACATTTTGTATTTCTTTTGCTTGGAATTTCTGTATCAAGTTAGTGCCTCATCAGCTAACAGTAATCCTGGGGCTGGTGAGCACAACGACCATTTTTCTGGAAATCAATGCCCGGAAAACCGGTTGCGACATCAGACTGAAGATCCCTTTCACACCATCACTCGGAACTTCGCAAGTAAAGAAATTCAGTCGACAAGAGGCCAAGAATGGATCAAGGCGACTGAAAGAAGTTGACGACGTCATCTGTGACAATTGATCCAAAATAAGACGATCATATAGCACGAAGAACCAGTCGGAAAGATCCCCAACTCCTCCCCCACTCGAACCTCGATCCATTCGGGGGCTAATGATGAAGCTATGTACCTAGGGTAGGGGCATGGACCTGTCCTAAGTACCCTACCCAAGGACATCCCTAGAAGAAGTTACCTTTCAATCGACTTGGAGGTATCCCACTCGACGGATTCAAGACACTCGACCACGAAGCTATCACTCGACCAAGGCCTAACCACTCGACCGCCAGGAGATCTAAAGTCACTCCGCACAGCAAACGGTCAGTCATTAAGTAGCTTTTATGGTCATCATAGCACTTTATTAGGGGCATTACCAGTAACGCCCAGTCTTAATGTACTTTAAACCCTGCATTACTGAGGGCTGGAGGGGCCTGGCAAACTCTATATAAGCCACCCCCGTCCTCAGTATCAAGGGTTCGCACCCCTGTTATTCATACACACATAATCCAATCGACCGCCTCCGGGCACCAAGACGTAGGGCTGTTACTTCCTCCAAGAAGGGCCTGAACTCGTAATCCTCGTGTGCTTACAGCTCCTCCATAGCTAAGATCTAGCCTCTCCATACTTACGCCCCTACATCACTGTCAGAGTTAGAACCACGACAACGAGCATATGCGGGCCTGCCTAGAATAGCATGATAGACACTGTGGAAATCTACCACCTTAAACGTTAACTTCTCCTTGCGAAAATTATTGGAATCCCCGAAAACCACATCAAGAGCAATCTGTCCGAGTGACTTGGCCTTCTTTCCGGGGGTGACACCGTGGAACTGCATGTTGCTCTCACTAAGTTTGGACATCGGAATGCCCATCCCTTGGAGGGTCTCAGCGTACAGAATATTCAGACCACTGCCACCATCCATAAGGACTTTAGTCAGTCGGGTGCCCCCAACGACTAGGTCGACCACCAACGCTTGCCTCCCGGGGGTGGCGACATGCACTGGGTGATCTGACTGGTCCAATGTAATGGGAGTTTTCGACCACTTCAAGTACGTCGTAGTTGCCGGAGCAACCATGTTCACTTCTCTGTTAAGGACTTCCAGTCGACTTTTGCTCTCGACATCAGCAAAAATTACCAAGGTAGCATTGACCGTAGGGTAACCATCGTCTTCTTCTTTCTCTTCATCCTTATCAGAGTCCTTCTCACTGGGTTGACCCTCTCGGAACTGCTGAATCAGGAGTCGACATTGTCGAGTGGTATTCTTGGGCAAAATGAAGTTACCCTCTTCATCTTTCTTCGTGTGAATATGGCACGGCAAATCCAAGACTTCTTCGCCTGACTGATCTTTCACGTTTTTGGGCACCCACAGCCCCTTAGGATTTCCCTTAAACTTTCCTTGCGCATTCAGAACTGCGACTTCGGCAGGACCCGCAGGCTCAGCTTTACGTTTTTGCTTCCAGCTGGTGTTTCCACCTCCGGTGTCCTGGTTGACTGGTTTCCCCTTGCCATTGCGGAGTCGGTCTTCCTCTTTGCCATTTGCATACCGAGTGGCTATTTCCATCATTCTGCTAAGAGACATATCTCTGGAATGACTAAATTTCGGGATAAGCTCTCTGTATCTAACGCCCTCTTTGAAGGCCCAAACTGCTTGATGCTTTGATACATTCTCCACTACATGGTGAAGGGTGGTCCATCTCTGGATAAAATCTCTCAAAGTTTCACTCGGCTTTTGGACGTAATGCTGAAATTCAGTGAGCCCAAAGGGTTGCTTACTAGTGCCTTTGAATGTCTTGATAAGCACTCGGGCCAAATCTTCCCAGCAGAAAATGCTTCCAGGAGCCAACTGATTTAACCAGGCCCTGGCTGAGCCTTCAAGCATCAGGGGAAGATGTTTCATGGCCACATCATCATTACCTCCACCAATCTGCACTGCCACCTGGTAATCTTCTAACCAAGTGTTTGGCTTTGACTCACCGGTGAACTTGCTCGCACCAGCAGCCAATCTGAAGTTGGGTGGGATCTCAGCGGCTCGGGTGGCTTGAAAGTGCTAGTTATCGACTATAGGGGGTGAATAGGCAATTTTTATGGAAATCTTCAAACCACGAGGTCTTTGAATACAAACAGATGAAATGAACCTATTGATATGCAGCGGAAGATAGACTACACTAGACAAGCCATAGTCAAGTAATCAATGTCGTGAAAGAACGAAGACTATCAGCAGCTAGGTAGTATGGATCAGAATGGAAGACAATATGAAGCCAAATAGGCAATAGTCTTCACATAGTGAAGTCAATCAGATCAGACAAGCAAGAAATGACTTCACAAAGATAAACTGAAAAGTAAATGGAGTAGAGGATAGAACCTGTTGCTTGGTGAAGACAAGGATTTGGTAGACCAGTTCCAGTTGCTGCGATAACTGTACGTCTGGTTAGGGAGGCTGAGATTGAACTCAGAAGACTGCATCTTCACCTTATTCCCCTTGAGCGAACGACACCCATTCCTCGCCCAATCACTCTGGTAAGTCGTCAAGGTAGCCTTCCAAACCTTCACAGACTCCGTTCACGGACGATCCACAATGGCTCTTGGATGCTCATAACGTGATGCCTAATCGGCTGGAGGATTCACAGTCCTCAAGTGTAACAAGTCTTCACGCCACGCAGACAGAAAGACTTCAGTGATGCCTTACACTCTTTGGCTCTGGGTGTTTTGGGCTTTGTCCCCGCAAGGATCTCTCTCTCTCTCAAAGGCTTCGGAGGTGGGTTGCTCTCAAACGACAAAAGCCATGCACTAACTCTGAGCAGGCACCAATTTATGTTGTAGGGGGTGGGCTATTTATAGCCAGGAGGCGACCTGATATGTCCGAAATGACCTTGGGTCACTAAGGAACCGACACGTGTCCAACGGTCGGATTTCAAACACACGCGGCAGCTTGGCTTGAGCTACAAGCAAAGTTGGCTCATCCAGCTCTGGATAAGATTTGCTCTCATTGTCTTCGCTCGAAGACATAGAATTTTGGTTGAGCATCACATCAGTCACTCTGACTTTGTTCACTTGGACCCCACTTAACAGTACGACAGTTCCTATGACTCAATAAAGAAGAAAAGGAAACTACAAAACAACTATGACTTCGCACTCCATAGTCTTCAAGTGAATGTCCTCACATGTCATTATCTTCATCGTGAATGTGTTCACGAACCACCATTGTCTTCACACATTTTTAGGGGTCATCTCTGGTAGGTAAACGGAATCAATAAGGGACTACTACCTGTGTTATCCTGCAATTCTCACAAACACATTAGACCCTCAACCAAGTTTGTCGTCAATACTCCAAAACCAACTAGGGGTGGCACTAGATGCCCTTACAATCTCCCCCTTTTGGTGATTGATGGCAAAATGGTTGAAGTTTTCAATGGGGATAAAATTATGTGGAAGTTAAAGATCAAAGTCATTGTCTTCATAGGTTGAAAAGGCACCCCCTAAAGATGTGCATATGAGTAGTTTGCTTTTGAATGCAAATGCACATAGCAGGTTTTACTTTGTGGAGATCCTCTTCAACTCATGAAGACAACTCGTCATGCATATATAGGTATAATGAAGATAATGAAATGCATAATGATAGACGAGCGTCTGCAGAATGACTTCATGCGGAATTTATCATCGCATCACAAAGTAGGAGACAACCATCAAGTTTAAGTGTTACAACTCAAGAGCCAAATAGTTTCAAAATGAGAGTTGTAAGAAGTTAGCAAAAATAAGGCAACCACCCCATATTGACCCGCTTGAGGGCTATCAACCTCATATGCTTCTCCCCTTTTGTCAGTGAGGACCAAAAAGGTTTGAAGAGGATCTACTCGTTCCCAGTTGGAGAAGATGTTGGAGCAGCAGGGTCGGTGGTGGTGTTGGGCGGTGCAGACAGGCTTGATGCAGAGTCATGGTGCAGAGAAGCCATGGTTGGTGAAGTGGTGTCGTCTTGTTCATCGACGACTCTCGCAACAACAATTGCAGCCAAAGATGAATGCTGAGAATCTTCAATGGAAGGTGTTGGACGCCAACTTGCAGATTGTGGAGGCCTGGAATCAAACTTGAATTTCTCTGTGACGCCATCTTCACGAAGATCATCTTCAGAGCAGAGCAGTGTGAGGCCCTTCCAAGACCGCCGACAGGCTTCATGCGCGACGAATAAATTCTTGGTGGCCAAGTTGCGAATGCGATTTACACCAACCAGAAGACTCTGCATTTGGCGCTTCAGCCAGTCATGATGCTTATCCTGCTTTTGATGAAGGGACACAAGAAGCTCTCACTACTAGGGAAAACCTTATACACAGAACTTTAGCAGTAGCGCTGGTTCAAATGGGGCGCTAGTGCTAAATAGCAGTAGCGCGTGCATGTGAACCGCGCTATGGATACCGGTGTAGCAGTAGCGCTTCTTCAGGGAAAAGCGCTACTACTAAAATTCCCACTACTAGCCGATAGGCTATGAATAGTTGTAGCGACCTTCGAGAAACCACGCTACCGCTAAGATTATTGTAGCAGCACGTTTTCCATGAAAAGCGCTACTGCTAATGAGAAGAAAATAAAATGAAAAAAATAGAAAAGTAAATGAAAATGAAAGAAATAGAAAAAGGAAAAAGGAAAAAACATAAAGAAAAATAAAATATAAAGAAAAATAAAGGAGAAAGGCATAGTAGTAGCGTCTGTTCATAACAGACGCTATAGATAATATAGTAGCAGCGTGTTTTTTAGACCCCCGCTATAGAAAGGGAAAAGGAAATACGAAAAGAAAAGGAAAATAAATAGCTATAGTAGTAGCGCATTTTGTAAAAAGCTCTATAGCTAACTTAGATATATCGCATTTTTACTTCCAGCGTTACCGCTACGTTTGACTTAACCCCCGCGAAGTTTTCCTCCCCCCGGCCACCACTTCTCCCCCAAATCCCTCGCCCCACTTCGCCGCCGTCTCCCCACTTCGACGTCGCCCCACTTCATCGCCGTCTCCTGCTGACGTCGACGCCCCCAGAGCGACCAGAGACGCGCACCGGAGCCGCCCTTGCTACCACCGGAGCCACCCTCGACGCCCCTGCCTCCCTCGCAACAACTGCCTCCCTCGCCGTCACCGGAGACGCCCCTGCCTCCCTCGCCACCACTGCCTCCCTCAGCACCACCGGAGCCATCCTCAGTAAGCCCCACCCCTCCTCTCTCTCATGCATAGCACAAACATTGGACAGAGAACTAGCTAGCTAGGTTAACTAGTTTAATTAGGTTAATTATCTAGGTTAGTGCAAAAAATTAGTTAGGGCTTTGACCGAGAACTAGTTAGGTTAACTAGTTTAATTAGGTAAATTATCTAGGTTAGTGAAAAATTTTAGTTAGGGCTTTGACAGAGAACTAGCTAGGTTAACTAGTTTAATTAGGTTAATTATCTAGGTAAACTAGGTTAACTAGCTAGGTTAACGAACTAGGTTAACTAGCTAGGTTAATTAGGTTTGTTAGGTTAACAAGCTAGGTTGGTTGGCTAGGTTAGAGCAAAAAATTATTTTAGAGCATTAGGTCAGAAGGGTTAGAGAAGATGGAGTTACTTTCCAATTTAATTGGGTTCTGTCCTAGGCAGAGAAGGGTTAGAGAAAATAATGTGTGTGTGTGTGTCTGAGAGGAATAGCTAGAACATAATTTCGGTTCTGTCCAAGGCAGAGACGTGTTTAGTGAGGTCATTTTACAAAGGTTTTTGATTTTTGAAAAGACCACTATTTTTCAAGGAAAATAATTTAGGAAAGTTTTATTTTAAAGATGATCCCTTCCTAGACTTTTAGCTTTAAACAAAAAACAAAAGCATTTAGCTAAAAATAAAAAATAGTAGCTATGGCATTTAGCTTTAAACAAAAAACAGAATTGATGTTATATGATATATGTCATTGATGTTCATTTGCATATTCCATTATTGTTGATTATATCTTTTCATTGAAGTGGTCCTGTTATATCTTTTCATTGAAGTGGTTCATTGTGCCTAAGTGGCCTTTTTTGTTTCCAGGGAATGAAGCCGAGTGGCCTATGTTTTGTCGGAACGTTGATTCATTTCCGTTCCGGCAAATTTTAGGTGCTCGATTTGTCCACTTTCTAGCAAAGGTCATGGCGAAATTTTCCATGAATTTTGGGATGACTTGTGCTACAAACTAGGACATATCGAGTGATCGGGATTTGCCGCACCAGGAAGGAATCAATGTTCCTGCAAAACATAGGCCCTTTTTATGTCATTATTCATCTTATTAGGTCTAGAATTAATTGACTAGATTTAATCGTAGGAAACATGGCTAGCAACGATGAAGGACAGGGTTCTGGTGACTACGACGATGCCTACCTGGCGGCAGACGAATTTTTGAGCCTTGTCGATGATCAACGGTTGTTGTTGCTGGGCCCACCTGTCACATCCGAGACCGACATCGAGACCGGCGCCGAGAATGGCGTTGAGACCCAAACCAGCACCGAGACTGGCGAAGCTGGTATAGAACCGAAACCGAAGAGGAGACGTCGACGCCCAAACTCGCTCATCACTACTAGAGTGGTGGTCACGGAGGTGGACGACGGCAATTTTGAGCCGAAAGAGCCTGCAGAAGCGCGAGCGTGCTACGGCAATCAAATAGGATGCATCGTATGGGCAACCGCCACCATCAATGATGAGAAACTAGGGAAGATAGAAAATATGAGGCCCTCCCTCCTAAAGAAGCTGCACCAGGTATTCTTGTTCCCGGGCCAGGATGAAAAGAAATATACCGATCCAGATAAAGACCCGGCAATGAAGAAGATGAACAAACGCGCCATCAGGAAGTTTAGTGACGCGTTGGCCACCTAGAAAGTAATGGTGAAAGAAAGGATCATCGACAAAAAGGAACCCTACTCCGAGATTGTAAAGGATAATCCGACAATTACGGAAGAGCAGTTTGAAATATTCAAGGCGGCTTGCGATGCCGAAGCTACCAAATAAAAGTCAAAGTACATGAAGGGGCTTCAAGAGAGAACATGGGGTGCCACCACCTTGGAAGTCGTGGTTACGTGGGGAAGAGGTCCATATGGGCCAAGGAGGACGCGGAATGCGAAAGTCAGGGCATCCCAGACCCCTTGGCAGAGTTCAGCGTCCCGTAGGAGCGTGACGTCCTCAGGGCCCGGTACCGTTGGGATCTAGTGAAGAAGGTTTTCGAGACGGACGTGGTCACGACAGAGTTCATACTGTTGGTAATTTTAGTTTCTGATCAGTTCGACTACACGTTTAGTCATATTTGTAAACGATCCTTGTTCCTTTTGCAGAGAGAGCAGCATAGGATTGCGGCCGAAGCGACTCGCCATCTGAGGCATTGGCAAGGCCCAAGTGGGACACCCCATTCAACCGGGCCATGAACATATTGAAATGACGCATATGGACGCGTGCACGAGTGGACACTCCGCCGTTGTATGGACGCATGCACGACGTCGGAGACGGCGCCACGTGGAAGAAGTACTACCGTGAGACCATAGAGGAAAGAAAGGAAAGACAGATGTTAACTGAAGAAAACATCGACAAGAAGGTTGAGATTGTGTTTGAGAAGAAATCAGGTGAGACAGTCAAAGCAGCAGTAGCTGCCGCAAAATGGGAGAAGGCAGCTACGTGTGGTGTCTTGGTTCCGGCTATCGTCAGTTGGAGCAGGCAAAATCCAAAGATGCAGCGGACTTTCCCCTTGCCGACTTCTTCAGGAGCAGCTCGACTAGCGTTGCACCAGCACCCGCTCCCGCACCTGCACCAGCACTGGCTCCCGCACCAGCTCCTGCATCGGCTCCCGCACCTGCTCATAGCAGCCCGTCCTCTGTCTCGGACGTGCTCGGCGGTGCTTCGTCTTTGGCTGAGCTCGACACCCTCACGGTACCTGTCACACCAGCCCTCTTCAATAAATGTATAATCTCTCATTTTTGGTGCCTTTTAGATGTCTCACGTCGCAAACATGTCTTTGCAGGGCGACGTAAACCCGTGCACCATATTGTAGACCATTAGCGGCCAGAAGGTGGACCTGGGGAAGGCGACGATAATGAAGCCGAAGGAACAATTGTTCCACAGCCGGCCGATCCCCCCTAACGTCTTCAAGGTTTCCATGGCCAATGTCAAACCGGGCCATGAGAGTTTGGCTCCTCCAGTACTACTAGGGGGAGATGACGACGAGACCCCGCAACGGCTTGGCGATTGCAAGAGGTCAGTCCTGTTCTGGCCAAAGAGTCTGCTTCATCTGGAGGCGTCCAGGAGCACACCCACGACCACGCAACCTCAGCAAGGTATGAACATCAACAACCCACCTACCAATTAGCGTCGCCTGTCGTGCCAGGTGATAGCGGACAGGGTGAGGAAGAGGCTCAATTAGTCGCAGATGACGTCGCCGCCATCGAAGAAGCAATGCATGATATCAATGCCATGGATGAGGATGAGGATGATGATGACACTCTACAGTATCTCAATACTGGCACCTATGACGATGGAGGATTGATGGCTCAGCAGTATGAGTACTCAGAGTTTGAGCGTCATGAGTTGGTGCCTGAATTGCCGCCTCCGGAGGCTGAATGTATTATAGACGACCTTCCAGTACCAAAGAAGCATAGGCAGAGAGCGAGGAAAGGCAACAATAAAGCTGCTTCTATGATCCAGCCGCCTCCACAGCCTCCGGTTCAAGACCGTATACCTATCACTGGTGCGGCGAAATACCATATCCCCGGTGAACCAATCCTACCTAAGGCAGCGGTAGAGGCCATACACGGTGATCTAAGGAGACTTCATGACGATGTGCTGCGGAGACAGAAAATCCTAATCGCCTCGGAAAATCCAGGATACCCACTCTATGTGGTTAACATGCCGCGGCAAAGGAAGTACGTCGACACATTCCCCACGAAGAAGTTATTCCTTCAATTCGATTACATCTTCGACATGTTTCACTTGAAAAAGCCGGATTTTATCTTTGTCCTCCTTTTTGCCTTGCACATGAACTACATCATCGGGATTGAGCAGATACCTTATATCTGTGTCGCTGACCCGTACTTCATGCACGAGGGCTTCTTGGCAGTCTGCGCAGAGTACCGTGAATATGCGAGGGACTACATCAGCGATTTCATGGTCACCAATAAGGACAAGGAGACGATTCTCGTGCCTTATCATCCCATGTAAGTCATCCACGTGGATATCCTTCCTTCGATTTCAATCATTCATTTGCACGGTGGAGGCCAATTAATTTGAGGTGTACTTATTTTGCGCAGCCACGGGCGCGTCGCCCTCATCATCCTTTACCCCCGATTCTCCCACGCTCTTTACTTGGACTCGTCGAAGAACATGAACAAAAAGGATTACACCCACATCAAGTCTGTTCTCGACAATGCTATCTTTTTCTACGGCGTACGGGGTGGAGAGATCAAGACCAAGAAGGCAAGGAATGGCAGGCCCGCCTTCGGCCATAAGACCGACTTCTTCTGCATCTAGCAACCGAGTGATACTCTTAGTGATCGATTCTATGTCCTACACCACATGCCGGAGTACAGACAGGATTAGCATAACCTTCGCATGTCACCTACATCCGGCGATGCCCATATTCTGCAATGGGCAAAGAACGTAGGAGATATCCCGGATCATCGACTTCGAGCTGAGTTCTATCACATCCAGCGTGAACTTGCCCAAATCATCATGAAGGAGGTCCTCGAAAAAATAGGGATGTTCTACGAGGAAGGGTAAATGTCGCGGGAAGACGTCCGAATACGTGTAGCTGCTCAACGTCTCGACCTGAAGCCTTTCACTAAACTCAGGGACTATCTCCCCGACTTGGATGGATGGCATGACATGTTGGAGTGATTGTTGATATATGACAATGTGTTCGTTTAGTCCATACTTTCTGAATGACAAAACTTTGAGTTATGCACGACGAAACTTTATTTGTGATGTATAATTAAACAGTCCACCTCAACTAGCGAAGATCACTCTAGTTAGGGCATTGATTTTGGGTACGATGAACTTTGTTATTTATGCTTATGATATGTTGCTTCTATTTTTGCCAAGTCTGTCTCTTCTGTTGCTCAACTATATATGTTGCATATCATCGACTCATGTGATGATGCAGGTGCATAGATCATCGATGACGAAGAAGTGCTACACCAGGGGTATACGACGAGTGGCCGGAGTATCAGGCCTAGGTGTACCGATTTCCGGTTTCGGAGCAACATCCAGTAGTTAGTTTAGGTTCACGCTAGTGTGAGAGAGGGATACGAACCAACGCCTCAAGAAGTACTACATTATGTATGATGAGACATGTCATGTAACTTGTATAGCTATATCGTGATTATGATGTGACGACATGATTTGTGTTGGATGATATGACGAGACTATTATGTGTATGGTATGATGAGCATATTGCATGTTTATGATTGTTGACACCAAATTTTGGCACGACCAAGAACTTAATTAAGATGGCTTCAAATGAAGAAGTGCTCAAAGTAAAAAAGTTCCGTATCATCAAAAGGAGAAACTTTGATGTTTGGGCCATCGCCATCTGATCTCATCTCAAAGGCCGAAGTTGTGTTCGAAATACCGAGATTTTGTATTCAGAACACTATTCGGCTGATTACACCCCCAACACTGCCTCGTATGGAAAAGTGATCTACACGGATTGTTTTCGTCTCATCGAAGCGATCGATTCTGATATAAGAAACGTCTCAATCCAAGTTCGTATGCAAAAATTACAGCTGAAAATGTGTGGCTGCATCAAGATGGCCGGACACTCCGGGAATGATCATTCGGGTTTTGGATTTCTCCGAGGATGTTTGTCAGGGTTTTGGATTTTTCTGCTGCAGACTTCGTAAAACAGCCGAGAACTCCCTCAATATGACCTCTGATCAAAAAACATTCAACGTGAAATTCGTTCGTCTCGTCGAAGCGGTCAAAATTTCTTTTGGGCTTATTTTCATCTGAGGTCATTTAACACCTTAAAAAGGACCCGCAAGGTGCAGCCAGTTTAAACCAAACAGTTTTGGAAAGTTCGGATAAAACCAATCCGAATTTGACTAGGGTTTTGGACGTGAATCCATGCCTTTTCCTTGCACGGGAAGTCCAGACGCCTCTTATATACCTAAGGGGTGACGGCTGATTGAACAACACACAATCGATCAAATCATCGACCACTTTTTATCTTTTATCTTTTCTCCTTAACCCTAGTTCTTCTTCTTCCTCGTTCTTCGTCTGTTCTTCTTGTTGCAGGGCGGTGAACCTCGAGGCCCTTGGGGCGATCAGGTCGACCTAGGGCAGCCCATAGCCACCGTGCGCCCTGACGGGGTCCCTCCCGGGCGTGTGGGGTTTCGGGTCTTCAAAAGCGCCCGCCGGATTGCCTGCGTACCGCGCTTCCGGACGGGTCTCCTTCGTCGTGAGCTGCGGTGCATCACCCTTGGCGTCGAGGGTACATGGTGACGTGTTCACGTGCGAACAATGATATGATTAGAATACTGTATAAAACCAATACAAAAACATCGCAAATACGCAGCAAAAAAAAAAGATATGAGAAAATATAGTAGTAGCGCTGGACACAAAAATGCTACTGCTAAAGCACTTATCAGTAGCGCGGGTAGCGTGTGTCAAAACGTGCTACTGTTAAACGTTAGTTGTAGCTCCATATCAGTAGCACGGGTACCCACGCTACTGATACACCAAATACTCGCACTACCGCTAGGCTTTTCTCTAGTAGTGTCTCGGTCGTTGAGGACACGGGGACGATTCTGAGGCCTTTGAGCAATTGTACTGGCAGTGGCTTCAGTGTTGGCACGATGCGGTAGACGCAAGTTGCCAGCCAGAGGATAAGCAGGAACAATAGAGTTTGGCACATGAATGCCTTCAATTGCCTGAGTGAAGCTTTGATATTCTGCATTTTGCAAGTGGAGTGGCTTCTTGGCAGGCTGAGGGTAGATGGCTTCAAAGGACATATCAACATCAGGCAAAAATACAACGTGGTTGCGAGCTGAAGGCTGATAGTTGATGGTGGAGTGAAGCTTATTCAAGCGCATAACCCAGGGAGCATAGAATTTCAGACCAAAGAGATCAATGCCAGAAGCTGCAAGCTGTCGGATGAAGAAATCTTGCGTATTGAATCTGATGCCATTGATGATATAGAAGATCAATGTCTCCATGGCGCCTTCGAGTTTGGCTTCAGAAGAGTTACCTTTGATAGGCCACAAGGTACGCCTCAGAATGTGATATACTGTGCGGGGAAAGTACTCTAGGTCCTTTACAAAGAACTCCTTGGGGTACTCGGCTTCATGGGGCAAAGGCTTCGTCATACTTAGCATCTGGCTCATGTTGGGCTCTGGCTTCTGGAATATGCTCTGCAGTTCATTCTCATGAAGCTGACAACCTGGTTCAAACAACTCACCAGGAGTGGGCAGGGAAGTAAGCTCAATGATGTCCTGAGCTTCGGCTTCATGATGTACGTCACCTCACATCCACTCAAGGATCCAAGTCTTCGGATCCCTATTGTAGCCTCGAATGTGAAGTGTGGCATAAAACTGCAGTAGAAGCTCTTCGTTCCAATGTTGTTTGTCAGTAACAAATGGAAGCAGCCCAACGTCTCTGAAGCAGTCCAGAGCCTCCTCAAGGCATGACAGCCCAGCAATAGCATCACAATCCAGATGCTTATGAGGAAAAATCCGGTCTTGGTTGTACAGAATGCAAGAGTAGTAGCTTCATTGCTGATGGCTACAAAACCTGTCAGAGGAGATCTTGGGCTTCTTGTAGGGGTTCTTGGAGCTGTCAAAGAATGTGTTGTGCTCTCTGAAGCTAAGCACACTGAAAGAGCCTTGGGTTGTTGCAGCACTAGGAAGCCTTGGCAATCTTGGCTTCGGCTTCTGATTTTGAGGCCTTTGCTCCACATGATAATCATATTGAGGGCTGGGAGCAGTGGGTGGAACCATAATAGGCCATCTGACAGTCACAAGCTCACCACCATGGTTGTAAGCGCATTCCATTATGTGTGGCCTTGGTGGAGGAACGACCATGTTAGAGGTGGTTGGCTACATATTGTCTTCAGGGGCAGCATTGGCTTCGGGCTCCACATTATCTTCAGCCATGACTGCGTCATATTGGCTTCAGTGGTGGCAGCCTCATTGGTTCGAACCTCCACATTTTCAATGACTGGAGGGTCTGGCTCGATCACATTCTCTTCATGGACGGCTGGATCACTGGCAGGGGGAATAACATCTCTTTCTTCTTCTTTTCCTTTATCGGCTAATGCAGCCGGAATGTCTTCAGCAGCTTTGGCTTCAGACTCATGAGCAGATGCAGAAGGGATGGCTTTAGGGAACACTTGACGTGCTACTGAGCTGGTTTGTCGCACATCCTCTTCTGGAATGCTCGACATGGAGACCTGGGGCCTGAGGCCTTTGCGAAGCGTGCGAAATGCTGGCGACACCTTTGGTGAGGGAGTGGTCTGTGCCATGTAATCATCATCAAGCACCGGAGTGGTGACTTGAGCAGGTGGAGTACGGGGAATAACTTCATGCAGGGGGTGTTTGGGTGTTACTCTTCCCAAAATTCATCTTGAGCAATTGGCGTCGTGGGACCACCAATGCTTATGAGTTCACTACTCGTTGGAGCAGGCAATGATACCGGATTGGGTTCAAGCTGTGGAAGGACTACATCATCTTCAACATGGTCCTTATGACCAATGTCTTCAGCTGTGTTGTAGTCAGCAACTGGAATCTCTTCAGTTTTTTGAGCCTCTGTGGAAGCAGGCTCATGGATCACAAGTCGGCGTTCACGGTTGGTGGAGGCAGGTAGAGCAACAGAGATTGGTTCAACATTTAGCGGCTCTTGGGCAGCAGCACGCTCTTTCCTTGAAGACTTTGAAGCCTTTGTCCTTAACTTTTTCTTGGAGGGAGCAGCGTCAGGGGCGTCATGGAGCTTCCTCTTTCGGGCTTCAGCCTCAGCTTGCCGAGTTTTCTTTTGCTCAGAAGCTGCTGAGGGGACCTTTGGCTTCGAGCCAGTCATGCTGGTAGGGAAGACTATGCTTGGTCGTTCCTGCCTTGGAGCGTCGGGTTTGGCTTTAGCAAACTTCTTGCTCTTCTTTGCAGCAAGCTTGGGGTTGATGCCAGGATGCCCAAGTGCCTTTCTATTCTCAGCCTCATTGTGTGCTTGCACACACTTCTGCGCATAGTACTTCATGCGCTCGTGTGACCCTTTGGCTTCTTCGCATTTCTTGTTAAACTAGTCCTTGAGGTAATGCATCATTTGCTTGAAGTTTTGCACATCAGCAACACTGAGCTTGGCCATGTGCTTCTTGAACTGAGCCTTCTCATAATCGATCTTGTTCTTCAGCTCAACAATTTTTAGAGCAATGGCAAGTTCATTGTCAATGGCTCCTTAAAAGGTGACGCTGATGTCCATTGGCAGCTGCAAATCATCAATGTTGATGCTTTGATCCTCAAACCATTCATCAATGAAGTTATTGAGTATATCTGCATCAAAAAGAGGTAGATCTTTGAAGATCTTGGCCTCTTGCTTGCTCTTGATCAACATCTCTAGAGCATCATCTGCGAGAGCTTGATCACTTGACACATCAATGGTGTTGTCCTCATTGCGCAGAATGGCAGCATGAGTAAGGTCATGCCCATAAATTTTCCTGGGCTTCTTGGTCTTCTTGGAGATGCGAGATTGATCTTCAGACTGCACACTGGATTCAGGCAGTGCAATTTTCAATGGCTTCACTCGTGAAGCTTTTGGAGCAGTGGAAGATTTTGAAGCCTTAGACTTCTTCTTTGGTTTCGGAGGTTCAGGTTCATCCATCCTCATGCTCCTCTTCGGCAGCGGCAACTTCAATAGTGGCCCTTTGTGTGGCAATGTAAGAGAGAAGACCATCGAAGTTATCAAAAGGGACAATTATGTTTTGATTGGCTTCACGGTTGCCATCTGGCCTTGGAGCTGCTGGGCCAGGATTGAAGTTGGCCCCCAGTTCCTTCTTGTTCTGCATAGCTGAAGCCCTTGCAAACTGAAGATTTTTCTCGAACAAGTTATCATCAAGACACCATCTGAGACTAGATGGGTCGGCATCGGCTGGTTGAGGTCCTCTAACCATGCATGGATAGAATCCCTGCACAATAGCTTCAGCCTTTGTATTGGGGTGCAGTTTGCTATAGACAATATCGGCCCAGGGTGGCCTTACTGTATTCTTCTTCGCATATTCAGGTGTAACGAAGTTGTACATAAACCATTTCTCAGCCCAGTACATTCATATCCATTGGACTCAAGTCTTGTGTTCTCCATAGGTTTCCTATGGATCAGACTTGTACAGTTCATATAGATCTGGTGGCACATCCATAACAGTGTTGCCTCGGGGCGCTACCTGCCACCTTTCTTTGCAGATTTTCTTGAAGCTATTGGACTCAAAAAGAAAGGCTTCAATACTATGAATGGCTTCAGACGACTGGTCATACAAGAACTGGCTTTAGGAGATTCAATGTGATGCTGTAAGTATTCTGCAAATGAATGCAGACTATGAGATCCAAGGGATTCTCCCACGGACATGTACCTGTGATAGCATTAGAGATACGAGGGAAGAGGAAGAGGTCATATGCATTCTCAGAAGATTTTGAAGATAAATCAGTTTGGAGACATTGACCTCATAGTGCGAAGACATTCACTTATTTGAAGTGAATTGGTTCCAGATTTGTACGAATCCATGAATAAGTACAAGTGAGGAATCTAACTACTTGGGAAGCATAAGTGAATATACTTGCAAGATATGAGATTCAGAAACAGAAAGATCCAGATTTGGAAGTTCAGAAACCACTTTTGCATGAAGTGGACAGACTCAACAGATCGAAAAAGCGATAAAAAGTGAGTTTATTTACCACTTTAAGAACTGCTAGACGAGGCGGGACGGATGCTGAGCAGTCCAATCTCCTGCGCCCTAACTTGACGGCAGAAGATACTTACGGCGGCGGCGGAGAAGATGAGGTCCGCGGCCGGCGTGAAGACGGCGTTGAAGAGGTCGCGGCAGCTAAGCGCTTCTTATCCAGCATCAACTCGAGCTAGCGGTGGCACTAGGGTTTGAGCAAGATGGCGAAGTGGAAGAGGAGATAATGACCGCATGGGTGAGTATTTATAAGGCGAAGGGCTGCGCAGCACAATTACGTAGGTGCCCCTGGTGGTTCACATCTGGTTGACACGTGGTGTGCATGCAACTTATTGAGAGTTGATCCATGTTCCCACGCGCGCCTGGTAGGTCGGGTGGTCGTTCCGGCTTCTTCGGGTTTCAGGCAAAAGAGATAAGGCATTAAGAACAATTTTAAATGTGTGTCTCTGTATCTTCAGCTGACAAGGACACAGTGAAGACATTCGACACGTGTCAACAGAATGCATATGACTGGACAGAAAGAATTTGAGGTAGAAGCATGGAAGGGGTTAGGGTCCGATCACATTCACTTAGTTCAGAAAATGGCAAGTTTGAAAACATAGCTATAAGTGAATGTTGTAGAGGACAGAACACATATATATTGATATATTAGAAAAGACCAAATCAACATTGCGAAGATGAACTTTGAATTCAAATAAATGTTGATGACAAACCAAATATGAATATAATGCAATCATGACGCCAAATGAAAATCTTCTAACATTTTTGGTGGTGGCGTTACCCATCGTATAGGAAGTATTAGACCCAGACACGGCGCACAATTATCGTGGCACTCCGAAGTCAAATTCCACATTAATGTATTCACACTCAGAGGGTGAGTCTTCATGAATTGAATATATACATTACTTCGTGTGTTGCACATCTAAGTCATCAACATGCATAAGCGTTACGAAGTGTGTCCATTCATAGGACATTTGAGGATTCTAAGATATTTAGCTCACACCACAGTTTGCAAAACCTTTTATCATCCAAGAGCTTCATTAAGATATTTGCCAATTGCTCTTCGGGGTTGATGTGAATGATATCAATGTCTTCCTTCAACACATGATCCCTGAGAAAATCATGATGGATTTGAATGTGCTTTTGTCTTCGAGTGCTGAACTGGATTGTGAGCAATCTGGATGGCGCTCTCATTGTCGCAGTAGAGTGGCACATGATTCATGTTGATGCCATAGTCCTTGAGTGTTTGCTTCATCCAGAGAAGCTAAGCGCAGCAAGATCCAGAAGCAATGTATTCAGATTCTGCAGTGGAGAGTGATACACAGTTCTGCTTCTTTAAAGACCAACAGACAAGAGATCGTCCAAGAAAGTGACATGTGCCTGATGTGGACTTGTGATCAACCTTTTCACCAGCATAATCAGCATATGAGAATCCAACTAGATCAAACTCTAAGCCCTTTGGATACCATAATCCTAGTGTTGGGGTATGAGCCAAATATCGAATAATTCGCTTCACAGCTAGGTGATGCGATTCCTTTGATGCCCCTTGGAATCAGGCACACATGCAAACACTAAGCATTATATCAGGCCTAGATGCGCATAAGTACAGTAGAGAACCAATCATGGAGTGGTATACCTTTTGATCAAACTCTTTACCATTGTCATTGGGGCCCAATTGGCCTTTGGTTGGCATTGGCGTCGTGTACCCTTTACAGTCTTGCATTCCAAACTTCTTCAGGCAATCTTTGAGGTACTTCTCTTGTGATATGAAGATGCCATTTCTCTGCTGACGGATTTGAAGACCAAGGAAGAACTTCGGCTCACCCATCATGGACATCTGATATTGCTCTTGCATCATATGCCCAAATTCATCACTGTATCTCTTGTCAGTGCAGCCGAAGATAATGTCATCCACATAGATTTGGCATACAAACAGTTCACCATCGTATGTCTTCGTGAAGAGAGTGGGATCTAGAGAACCAGGTTTAAAGCCTTTGCTCTTCAGGAAGTCTTTGAGTGTGTCATACCAAGCGCGAGGTGCTTGTTTAAGGCCATACAATGCCTTGTTGAGCTTGTACACCATGTCAGGACGCTTTGGGTCTTCAAAACCAGGTGGTTGTGCAACATACACTTCTTCAATTTTGCCATTGAGGAAGGCACTCTTTACATCCATTTGGTACAGAAGAATGTTGTTGTGGTTGGCATAAGCTAGCAGTATGCGAATGGCTTCAAGCCTAGCCACAGGAGCAAAGGTTTCATCGAAGTCAATCCCTTCCACTTGTGAGTAACCTTGAGAAACGAGACGAGCGTTGTTTCTAACAACTTGACCATGCTCATCTTGTTTGTTGGGATAGATACATTTCGTGCCGATGATATTGTGCTTGCGAGGATCATGACACTTTACTAGCTCCCATACATTATTCAGCTCAAACTGTTGAATCTCTTCTTGCATAGCTTGAATCCATTCAGGTTCCATGAAGGCTTCATCAACTTTCTTGTAATAGCCTGGTTTTTGGCCCTTTTCTTTTTCCTTTAATTTGTTTGGTTTTTGCTCTGTTTTTCTTTTTGGAGTGGTTCTGTGGCCTTGTCACCTGGGAAATCACCCTCAATTCTTCTCCCAAGTGACTCATCATCCTCAAACCTATCCCAAGACCATGCCATTCCCATCCTAGCCCAAATCCCAATAATCTTTTTCTTGGGGGAAAATTCCTTTTCTATTAAAGGAATAACCTCAAGTGCCCTAGGTTGTGAAGCAACCTATATTTCTGTCCATCCAAAAATTCCCAAATAATTCTCATAATTTCTTTGGGTCATATATTTCTCAAAAATGCCCAAACATTTCCTTGCCATGTTCAAAAATATTCCTCCAATATTCATTCTTCCATTCTGTCAAGAGTGGTACTTTGTGAAGGAAGTTTCATATATCCTATCTTGTTTGCTCTCAAACTTTTTGGGCATTCTTTTATGTCCAAATAATTGCCTCATGCCAAAATTCAACTTCATTTGCCTAGTTAATATTCCTCAGTGAATTTTCAAAGTTTCTGTCAAACAGAAGCCACTGTGAAGGAAGTACTAGCTAGGTGTATCCAAATGAGTTGAAATTTTGCAAACTCCTTAATGTGCTCATATCATCACGCTCCTCTAAATTTTCAGACCTATCCAATCATCTATGTGAGCACATGATCAAATCTTTGTTTCTGGCAATATTTCCAGGTTGTGAAGCAAGTATATTTTATATGGCTTCATTAATTCTGAGAAATTACCAGATTGTGCTCCTACCCAAATAACATATCTCCACCAATTTGGGACCATTTCATAAAGCCAATATTTCTCTAAAATTATTCCAAGTTTCTGGTAAGTGAGGATGTTTGTCAAACAAGTACCACTTTGGCTTGTCCATTTGGTATGAATTTTATACATCATATTCTTATGAGCAAATCACCAAGCCTTACCAAATTTGAGCTCAAGTGGGTACTCTATGTGAGTGCATCATCTTGATCTTCATTCTGGACCATTTTGGTCAGTTGCAAAGCAACTACATTAATCCTTGGTCCGTTTCTCCTCAAACTCCCCAGGATCATAGTCCTTCCTAAGTTAATCATCGCAGACAACTCCATTGACCCCAATCACTTCCCTGTTGATCAGCAGTGCACGCCCAAGTTTGATACAGCAAACTTCAGAGCTAAGCTCCTACCAAGCCATTGTGCCTCAGATCAAGCCATAGCACCATTAATGATCCATCTTGGGGCGACTATCAGCTAGACAATGTTTTGGGTGCTATAGAGCATTGAATGCCCTGTTTCACATGGTGACTACGATGATGGAGTGCCTGTGCACGCGCTCTGTGCGTAGTGACCGCGTCCAGAGCGTTGTTTCTGCTTCCTCCTCTTTCCTCTCGTCGTCTTCGCGCGCGTGAGCAAGTCAAGTGGCTTCACCTCATTCTCTTCGTTCCCCTGGACCCCTCTCCCCCTCCGTCCGCTTCCTCACCGATGCTCGCCGCCGCGTGCCCATGGGCGAACAGTGGCGGTTTGGCTCGAAGCTCGCCGTCTTCTTTCTCCTTGTGTTCCCTTGGCCTCCTTTGCCCCGTGAGACCCTCCACTTATCCTCCTCTGCTGCCTACCTCCGAGCTCGTTTGCGTGAACACACGTCTGGGGTGCCGGCCACGCGTCTGCGGCAATGCCAGCTTAGCCACCTCGCCCCGCGCCTATATAAGGAAACCCCGACCATGTCTTGCTTCACCACTGGCCTCCCTCACTTCCTAGAGCCCTCCCTAGTCCCTCACCTGAGCTCGAGGAGCTCCTCTGCCTCACCATCGCCGTCATGGCCGCCGCCCCTCGCCGGCTAAAATTATCCCGAAGCTGAGCTTCCCCCTCCTCTTCTCCACTACCACCCCGGAGCCACACCAACACCTCATCTCCTCCTCTGGTGGCCTTTGGCCGCAAGCCCCAACTTTGTCTGTCGCCGCCGTCCGCCAAGGTCACTATTCTGCTCGACTCTGACCACCCCGAGATGCATGACTGGTACCTACGGGTGCGGCTTGCTCCTCTGATCTCGCAGGTAGGTCGCACGGTGCGGGAGGTGGCCGGTGCGGCCCGCAGTTGCCGTCGGGCGCCGGCTCTGCCTCGGCCAGGCGCGGGTGCGATCGAGAGAAGACGACGACGACGCCAGCTGGCCGAGGGACCCGCGCGTCAGCCACTCCGTGTTGACCCAGTCGGGTCCTGACGTGGATAAGTGGCAGGCCCCGCGTGTAAGTCTCTCACGTTGACTCAGACCCGCTGGGGTGGATAAGTGAAAGCGTATTCCTTGGAATACATTTTCCTCCACCGAAAGCGCATTTCCTTTCTTCTTCAGCCTCGAATACGTTTTCAGTTCAGTGAAAACATATTTCTCTAATTGTGCTTTCCGTTTTTCTGTTCAGGCCCTGTTTGAAAATATTTTCTTTACAGATGGGTCCCTGGCAGTCAAACACTCATATCTTTTTGATCCTAACTCCAAATGAGGTGATTCCAAAGCCCACTTCTTTGTTTCGTCGAGCCTCTATTGGTATCATTTTCATCATGTGTTAACATTCCGAAAATGACCATTTTGCCATTGCACTAAATCAGCCTCCTCCGAGAGAGAATGTTTTCCGGCGATTCGTTCCGCGAGCTTCTCGCAGTTCTTCCCGGTGATTTCATCTACCCCAGGCAAGCCACACCCTCCATTTGCATGATTGCAATGTAGTGACATGGTTTAAATTATTTGAACTTGTTTAAAATATTGTTTTAGCTACTTGTGAGTTGTCATGGCATTTCTCGGTGTATTATTTTGATCTTGTTATTGCCATGATATTGCTTGGAATTCTAGGACTAATATCTTTGCAACTCATGAGGATGACATGTTGCCATTGGATTATTAGTGGCCCATATTATTATTATTTTCATGTTGGTATCTGCTATGATATTTTGGGGTATTACTTTGAATGTCATGTTGTGTCGGTGTGGAACGACACCTATGGGATCACAAGAATCCCTACTACGGTTGCGAGGCGCGGGGGTCGTGAGAAGAGCGGATCAAATAGATAGCACATGGTTCCTTTATCCAGGTTCGGGCCGCGGGGATGCGTAAAACCCTACTCCTGCTTTGGTGGATTGTATATCAGTGTTCTTGAGCTAGCTATGGGGCGTGAAGAGCTCCAAAAAGCCGAATCCTCCTCCTGGTCACCTCGGGCCTCCTTTTATAGGAAAGGGGTCGCCACAGTGGCACACAGGAGGTAGAAAGGGTACAGTAACGCGAGTTTATCCCTCGCATTACATGACAAGGCGCATTTAATGCACCTTGATTAGGTGTCCTTGCTTTGTCGGGGACGGGAGAGAGCCCTATCCTGTCCGTCGCCGCTCCCTCTCGCGTTGACACGCGCCCTGGCCAGCGGTGCTTGTGGTGCCATGTTGGCAGGCAAGCAGCTGAGATGGCGCAGCGGTGGGTCTCCACGAAGATCTGCACGCCGCCACACAGGTGCCTGCCCAACTGGTTGGGTCGGCAGCTGCATGCGAACGGCGGTGGGGGCGCAACTGGTGCGGGCCTGATGGTGGCCCCATGGGTGCCCTTGGCAAGGGCCTTGCCGGGGCCCCGACAAGGGTCTTGCCGTGGGGCTCGCTGTCAACCCCGGCAAGGCTCTTGCCGGGGGCCTTGTGGTCCTCCTTGGCTGGAATCCCGCCAAGGGTCATCACCTTCTTAAGTGGGCATCTGGTCTTGGATGTCTTCACAAAGATCTGCATGCCACCATGGGGATGTCTCCTGAATCCTTGCCCCATGGGGGTAGTGGACTCAAGGGTGACCTCGCTCCGTAGGTGTGGGGTGATCTGCCACGGCAAGGATCTTGCCGGGCTAGCTAAAGCTGCCCCCGGCAAGGATCTTGCTAGGGGAATCTGCTTCATCCCCTTCGCTCTTTGTGGTCTTGGCGTCGTTCTGCTTCTCTTTGGCTTCGGCCTTACCTTGGTTTACCTCCCTTGCCGTGCTCGGTGTGGCGGCGCTCATGGCTCAGACTGCCCGTGCACAGTCATAGGGGTACAAAAAGTGTACCCCCCCTTTTTGTACACCGACAGGAGCCCCCGGGCCTGGGTCACACACAAGCGCAACGCATTGTTGGGCTAGGCCCAAGAACGGTGCACGGGCAGGCGGGGCGGTTTTTACCGCAGTAAGTTTCTTCACGCGTTGTGCCTCCCCTGCCTCTCGCGTGTGGCGCGGCATGGGGAGGTGTGCGTGACGTGGGCGGCATGCGTGGGGCTGAGCTCTGCGCGCATGCGTCACATCATAGTAAAAGGGGGGGCGGTTTGCGCCTTCCCCATGAACGGAGGGAGGCGTGGAGGCGTGGCCCGTTTACTGAACGGGGCCGAGGCGTGGTCTTCAAGGCGTCCACTCCCCACGATCACGGGGTGGGGAGAGGTCGCCTCATCCGTCGCCTCGGTCCTGCATGCCTGCCATGCGGCCCCCATGCGCTTGGGGTGGCGAACGGTGGAGGCGGGAAATCGGGCTGCCGCGGGCCGGGGCAGCGGTCGGTCCCAGTTCCCTGCGCCTTCCGCGTCTTGGTTGGCTGAGTGGGGCGGCCGAGCCCCCACCCCGTTCCTTTATAAAGAGCGGGGAGGGGGGATGGCGTCCCGCATTCTTTCATCTCCTTCCTTTAGCTTCTACTCCCCTCCCTTCCACCTGCCATGGAGAGAGGGAATCTTGGTCCTTCAACGGTGGCGGCTAGGGTCGCTGCTCGACAATGCGCCCCTCCTTCTTCCGCGCCTGCGGTAGCAGAGCCAGCCGCGAGGGGAAGGGGGAGGGGGCGAGGCCGTGGGCGAGGCCGAGGCACTCGGGGAAGAGGAGGACGAGGCGGCGCGCCGGCCTCGCCTCCGCCTGTGGTTCCTCTTCCCATGGAGGGCCACATTGGGGACGACCCTTGCGAGTTCTTCGTCAAGCTGCGCTGGCCGCCTCGTCGTCGCCTTCGTCTTCCGACTCCATTTGCGCGGGAGATGGAGCTAGATCTGCCGGAGTCGCTGCGGCTGCATATTAGGGGCTGCGGGATCAGCGGCACACGGGTTCGTGTTGATTTCCCAGCCCCTCACGTGATGTATCTTTGCCGAGGATGGAAGACGTTCGCTCACATCTGCCGCCTGACGGAGGGGCTCACCCTCCATTTCAAGCTCATGGAGGGCGGCCTCCTCTCCGTCAAGGTCTTCGGGCTCTTCGGGACCCACGCAAGGTGCTGCGTGGAGAGTTCTTTTGATAGCGAAGACTCCTCCTCGGGCGGGAGTGACGAGGAGGACAGCGGCAGTGACAACGAGGGCAGTAGGCGGCAGGATGACGGGTCCGACTAGGTGTCGGGTGTCGCTCCGTGCGCATCGGTGACCCCATCATCCGTGTCGCTGGCTCCTTGAACTTCTCGGGGTCGTCTCCTTGGGCGGCTGGAGTTGGGAGGCTGCGGAAGAGGAAGAGGGTGGGCGGCAAGGCCGTCAATTCGGAGTACGCGGGGACGACGCCTTCGATAGCGTGCTGACGTCCTGCCGCCTCGTCTTCGAGCCCTGCTTCCGGCGGCGCCATCACCATCCAGCCATTGGACGGCCGCCGGGATGTTCTCTTGGTGTCTTATGCCACCCGTAGCTCACCTAGGCGCCTCTTTGCCCTTTTCGCCTCCTTGACCTGGCTCCTGAGGAGAGGGACAAGGAAGGGATTACGGGCACCTTATCTCTTTTTAGTTTGTAAGCCTTCGGGCCTTAGCTGAATTTAAAACTTGTTATCCCATCATTCATGTTTTTCATTTCCTACATACTGTACCTGAATGGAATGTTTTTAATGAAAAAGGGATGTTTGCCGGGCTATTTGTTTGCGGGTAGAACCCACGACAAGGAGTAAATCCTTGATATCTCTAAGATAAACATTTCCTCGCCCGGCAACAGGCCTTGTCGTCTCTCCACCTCACTCGACCTTTCTCACGCCTTTGGCGGAGGCAGGGATGAGGCCGGTTCAGGCTCCTCGTTTCATCCTTTCACTGTCGCAACTACGATCGAACCTGGCCCCAGGAACGAGTCCCAGGGCCTAGAGTTAGAGGAGCACGGTAGCTTTTAGGAAAAACAAGGTTTCACATACCTCAGTCCAAAAGGGAATGCATGATAAGGGATGAAGAACTTATCTGAAGCTGTAGCCCCCGGCAACTCTGGTTTGCCGTGGGTGAATCTTTGCTCTTGCAGCCCCCGGCAATACTGGCTTGCCGGGGTTCAAATGTTGATCTGTCCCTCTTTTCTTTTTCGTCCTCAAGTGATCCGGCAAGGGTATTTGTCAGTCCTGCGAATCAACGAAGACAAAAGAATGGCAAAGAGACGCACACTCGACCTCTAAGCTAGGGGTTAGTCGCCGCTAAGAACTATCAACCCTAACCAAGGACGAGACTCGACCTAGCATGCATGCTATAACTTAGGGCGCTAGCGCTTCATTTATTTATGCTCAGTGTCTGCGCCTGGCTTTGTACAAAGGGTTACATGCGTCATCGGCAATTCTTGTACAAAAGGTGGCTTGCCGGGGGGCCCGACAAGCCGCGACTTACGAGTAAAACTTGCGAAGATGCTCAATGTTCCAGGAGTTACTCACCGGAACGGCATCTTCGGTCTCCAGGCGGACTACGCCAGGCCTGGTGACTCGTATTACCCGATAAGGTCCTTCCCACTTTGGCGTCAACTTGGTGGAATTCTTGGCCAATTGAATGCGCCGAAGGACAAGGTCGCCTTCCTCAAGGCTTCGGGCATGAACCTTGCGGCTATGGTAGCGGCGCAAGGCTTGCTGGTAGCATGCTGCTCTCACAGCCGCCCAAAGACGATCTTCCTCAAGGAGCATTGCGTCATCTTGCCGCAGTTGCTCTTGCTCAAGCTCATTATAAGTGAGCACTCGAGGCGACCCGTGTATGAGTTCAGTGGGGATAAATGCTTCTTCCCCGTATACCAGGGCAAAGGGTGTCTGGCCGGTGGCTCGATTTGGCGTCATTCTGATCGACCAAAGAACCGTCGACAACTCATCAACCCAGCACCTTCCGCTCTTGTGCAGCCTGTCAAAGGTCTTTGTCCTTAAGCCCCACAGCACTTCAGCATTTGCCCTCTCAGCTTGACCGTTGCTTCGTGCGTGGGCAACGAAAGCGAAACAGACTTTGCTGCTGAGGTCTTGAGTGTATTGCATGAAGGTGCGGCTTGTGAACTGTGTGCCGTTGTCGGTGATGACCCTGTTGGGTACACCGAAATGGCATACTGGCCCCTTGAAGAACTTGACGGCTGACTGAGTTGTGACCTTCCTCACTGCTTCCACCTCCGGCCACGTTGTGAACTTGTCGATTGCAACGTACAAGTACTCAAAGCCCTCGGCAGCGCGGGGGAAAGGGCCCAGTATGTCGAGCCCCCAGACCGAGAAGGGCCAGGAGAGAGGAATGGTTTGAAGCGCTTGAGCTGGCTGATGAAGCTTCTTTGAATGGAACTTACACGCTTCACACCTGGTGACTACTGTCGTCGCATCCTGGAGGGCGGTGGGCCAGAAGAAACCCTGCCGGAATGCCTTGCCAGCAAGGGCCCTTGACCCGATGTGGGATCCACATATGCCTCCGTGTATCTCTTCCAACAGCTCCAGTCCTTCCTCTCGAGGGATGCACTTCAATTTCACACCGTTCGGCCTCTTCCTGTACAGGACGTCATCGACGAACTGGTACATGGTAGAGCGACGGGCTACTTTCTACGCTTCTTCTGGCTCCTCAGGAAGTTCCCCTGTTTGGAGGAATCGGACGGTATGTTGTGCCCACGCCGGAGCCTGAGGGTCGACGGCGAGGACTAAAGGCATTTCCTCCGCTATTGGGGCGGCTGTTTCGACGGCAAGAGCTTGACGCTCCGTCGGAGCCAGCCATCCTGTGGCGGGCTCAGCGTCCCTGGCAACATCCTTGGCGGCGGCTCCGGGGAGCTCGGCGGGAAAGTACTTGCCGTGCCCTGATTTCCTCCTCTTGTTCTGCTCTGTTGATGGATCAACGGATGGTTGAGTAAGATGAAGCACAAAGGTACCTGGTTCCACAGGTAGCTTGAGGGCAGCGCGTTTCGACAGGTACTCGGTGACATCGTTCTCCGCTCGGGGAACGTACTCAGCCTGTATACCGTCGAAACGCTCTTCCAGCTTTCTCACTTGATCGACATAGGCCTTCATCAATGGGCTCTGGTAGTCCTTGTTAACTTGCTTGACGACAAGCTGCGAGTCGCCCCTGACGATGAGCTTCTTGATTCCGAGGTTCGCCGCAATCCTAAGACCGGCAAGTAGCCCCTCGTACTCTGCCGTATTGTTCGTCGACACCTCCCTGGGGAAGTGCATCTGGATCACGTACTTTAGGTGCTCTCCGGTGGGGGCGACAAGCAGTACGCCAGCCCCGGCACCTTGTAGGGAGAAAGCTCCATCAAAGTACATGACACAATTGCAACTTGCCTCTTTGCTGGGGAGAGCAGTCTCTTGGGCTTCTTCGTCAGGTGTTGCGGTCCACTCTGCGATGAACTCCGCCAGGACCCGGCTCTGGATCGTTCAAGTACTTTCAAACTTGAGGCCAAAGCTGGACAACTCAAGTGCCCATTCCACAATCCTCCCCATTGCATCTGGATTGTGCAATATCCATTGCAGAGGGAGGTGGGTGACGACAGTGATCTCGTGTGCCTGGAAGTAGTGACGCAGCTTCCTCGAGGTCATAAGAAGGCCGAAGAGCAGTTTCTTCACGCCGGAATACCTTGATCTAGCCCCCTACAAGAGGGAGCTAACAAAGTAGATCGGGTGCTGCATCATTTTCCTCTTTGGCGGCACCTCGACTGGCTGTGTCGTCTCTGCATTGGTGGTGTCAGGTTCTGTCGCTGCCACTACCTTGTCGTCAACCTCTCTCTGGGCCACTAGTGCGGCACTGACCACCTGGTTCGTTGCCGCCAGGTATAGCAGCAACGGCTCCTGTGGCCTAGGCGCAACTAGTATTGGCACAGAGGAGAGGTACTTCTTCAAATCTTGCAATGCTGCCTCGGCTTCTGGCGTCCACTCCATTGGGCCCGCCTTTTTCAGGATCTTGAAAAAGGGAAGGGCGTGCTCGGTAGACTTGGAAATGAATCTGCCCATGGCGGCGACGCAACCAGCAAGTCGACGCACATCCTTGATTCGCTTGGGTGCTTCAATCTGCTCTATAGCTTTGATCTTGTCTGGATTGGCCTCTATCCCATGCTGTGACACAAAGAACCCGAGAAGTTTGCCGGACGGGACGCCAAAGACGCACTTCTCAGGGTTCAGTTTGAGATTGATCTTGCGCAGGTTGGCAAACGTCTCTTGCAAATCTGGTATGAGGGTTGCCCTGTCCTTGGTTTTGACCACTATATCATCCATATAAGCCTCCATATTTCTGTGGAGCTGGGGTTCAAAACCAATCTGGACCACCCTCGCAAATGTCGAACCAGCACTCTTCAACCCGAAAGGCATCCGCATGAAACAATACGTACCACATGGGGTGATGAATGCTGTTTTCTCTTCGTCTTCTCGTGTCATGAAGATCTGGTGGTGGCCGGAGTAGGCATCGAGGAATGACAACAGATCACACCCAGCTGTGGAGTCAACAATCTGGTCGGTGCGCGACAACAGGAAGGGGTCTTTAGGACAAGCCTTATTGATATCTGTGTAATCAATACACAACCTCCACTTCCCATTTGCCTTGCGCACTACGACCGGATTGGCCAACCACGTTGGATGGAGCACTCCTCTTACCAAACCCGCTGCCTCCAGTTTCCAGATTTCTTCTGTGATGAACTCTTGTCGTTCCAAAGCTTGCTTCCTGACCTTCTGCTTGACGGGCCGCGCATGAGGACAGACAGCAAGGTGGTGCTCAATCACCTCCCTGGGAACACTGGGGATGTCGGAAGCTTGCCATGCAAACACATCGACATTCGCCCGCAGGAAGGTGACGAGCGCGTCTTCCTATTTGTCGTCAAGGGTGGAGCTTATCATAAAAGCTCCTCCCGTGCCATCCTCATTGACGGAAACCTTCTTGGTTCCCGGCGGTGTGGCCCTAGACTTCTTGTTTCTGCCGGTGGAGCTCTCGGGCACGTCCTTGACGGTAGCGCTACACTCCGAAGAGGTGCGCTTGCCGGAGTGGGTGTCCGGGGTCTCACCGGCCTTCTTCTTCTTCTTCCCTCCCGGGGCCCCAGTGGCAGGAGCAAGTGCCCTAGTTGTGGCAGCTACTGCAATTGCTTGCTGGTATAGTTGATCAGCGCAAATCAGCGCATCTTTCTTATCGGAGGGGATGGTGATGATCATCACAGGTCCTGGCATCTTCAGGGTGTTGTAGGCGTAGTGTGACGCCGCCATGAACTTGGCCAGCGCTCGGCGGCCAAGGATCCCGTTGTAGGGCAAGGGGATCTTGGCAACATAGAACACAATCCTCTCCGTCCTATAGTTCAGGTCGCTTCCAAAAGTCACGGGCAGCGTGACCTTTCCCTTGGGTTGGCTTCTTCCTGGGTTGACCCCTTGAAACGTGCCCGTCTCTTCGAGGTCTCCATCAGGAATCTGCAGCTTCTCAATCACGGCAGGCGAGATCAAGTTCAGACCGGCCCCGCCATCGACTAGCATCTTTGTCACCTTGAGGTTGCGTATCGTTGGTGAAACCAACAACGGCAAGCACCCGACCGCGGTAGTGCGATCAGGGTGATCCTCAGTGTCAAAAATGATAGGTGTGCTAGACCACTTCGGTGGCCTTTGGGCATCAAACGATGGCTCTGCCACTGTAATCTCTCGCGCCCACTGTTTAAGTCGGCGATGAGAGGTATGCAGCGAGGCGCCGCCGTCGACGCACATGGCCTTTGTAGCTTTCTGAAACTCTTGGTCGCCGGACTCATCATCCTCTTCGTGATCGTCGTCTTCTGGCTTTTTGTCATGGCCCCAGGCGGGCCTCTCCTGTTGCTTATCCTTGCCGCGATGGCCCGCCTGGCCATCACGCTTCTTGCCAGATCCCTGAGCACCATCTTGGCCCTTCTCCTTGTCACGCCTCTCATATTCAGCCCTCTGCTTCTCAGCGAGGAGCTCAACCTGTCGGCAGTCTTGGAGAGCATGGCCTTTGGTGCGATGGATCTTGCAGTACCGCTTGTAGGAGTTGCCTGGCTTCTCGGCAGCCGCCAAGGCCTGGCAGGCGACACATCCGGCAATTTCCTTGCCGAGGTCATCTGCCTTGGTTTTCTTGGTGGAGCCGGCGTCATCAGACCCCTCAACGGCAAGCACGACTTTTCCTTTGCGCTTCCTGTTGCGGCGCCGGCCTTTCTTTGCCGGGGCAGCAGTATCCTCGTTTGAGGAGTCGGTTTCCACGCCGGCATCTTCGCCGGGGTACTTCCTTCCCTCTTCAGCCCGAGCACATATGTCAGCAAGAACATAAAGTTCTGCTACATCCTTCACCTTGTTCATCGCCAGCTCTTCACGCATCTTGCGGTTATGCACGTTCTGATGGAACATGCTGATGATGGTGGCAGGGTGAACATCAGGGATATTGTACTGTATCCGGCTGAACCTCTGTATGTACTTGCGGAGACTCTCGCCTCCCTTCTGGGGAATGACGTGCAGGTCGCTCGCCCGGCCATGTGCTTGGTGGCCTCTAGTGAAGGCGCCCACGATCTCATGGCACAAATCCGACCAGGAGGAAATGGAGTCTAGCGGCAAGTGCATCAACCATGACATGGCGTTGGGTTTAAGAGCCAACGAAAAGTAATTCGCAAGCACCTTATCGTCGCGGGCTCCGGCAGCTTGCATCGCGATGGTGTAAACGCTGAGGAACTCGGACGGGTGAGTCTTGCCGCTGTACTTTTCGCCCATGTCAGGTTTGAAAGTGCAGTGAGTGGGCCACTGGAACTGCCGCAACTCACGGGTAAAAGCCGGACAGCCTACCTCGTAAGGTAGGCCTCCAGGGCTCTCCGGTGCCGGGTGGTTCACAGTAGGCCCCGCTCGCCTGTCTGATTGGTGGTGTGCTCCGCGCCGGCGCTCGATAGTGGTTCGAGAGTCTTCATGTTCCTGTTCCCGAAGGACTTGGCGCTGGTCATAGTGGGTCCGCGGGTCGGACGATGCTATGGAGATTTTGTCGCCCGTGACGTCACGACGGGCCGGCGTCCGCGGCGCCGGGCGAGGAGGGGGCGAGTGCATTGTGGTTGCGGCGCCGCCAACTCTCCTGCCACTGGTGCGTGGGACTCCGTCGAAGCGTCGGCCCGGGGGCTCCATCGGGCTCGGTTCGTCTTTGTTGGCCACCACAACAAGGCTTCGGATGGTGGCTCTCCATTCGTCGAGTTTCCCCATAGTGGGAGGGAAATCGAGGAGCAACTGTCGGATTTCGGGTTCCGGCAGACCCTTGAGGTTCGAACTCTAGGGTGCACGCGGAGATTACGCCTCCTATCTATCTGCACCCCTCTGCCTCGCTAAGATCTAAGCTATCAAAAGAACAACGTAAGAGACACATGATTTATACTAGTTCGGGCCACCGATGTGGTGTAATACCCTACTCCAGTGTGTGGTGGTGGATTGCCTCTTGGGCTGATGAGGATGAACAATACAAGGAAGAACATCCTCGCGAGGGTCTGTTCTTCGCTGTGGCGATGAACTGCTAGGACGAGTTCAGTCACCTTTCTCTCTCTTTCTCTCTGATTCTCAGCTACCCCGGTTTCTCGATGTCTCTACTTTGCGGGTGGCTAGTCCTATTTATAGGCAAAGGCCCTCGGCCTCTTCCCAAATATTGAGCGGGAAGGGCGCCAACAATTGGCCATTTCGAAGGGGAACATCTGGTACACTTATCTTGACTAAAGTCGGTCCTCGCCTGCTAAAGGCCCTGGTGGTGACGCCGGCTTGGGCTCCCCAATGACTTCCTCCCTGCCTTTGGACTGGTCTTGGTCTCGTTGCACCGAAACGGGTGCCTTTGCTTGATGCTCTCGCCTGCGCTTGCTCCCTTTGCACCAAAGAGGAAAGGAGGACACTGCGTGGGTTGGCGCCCGCCTGGCGCCCTCGGTCGTCACGGCTTGCGTCATGGGCACCTCGCGAGGTACCCCGCCTTGATCTCTCTGCCTCCTCGTGAGCCAGCCTGATGAGGCCATGCCTGAGGAAGCTCCACGTCGTCCGCCCCGCGAGGCTTGGCCCCTCGCGAGGGTCTTGGGTCTTGTGTTGAGGAAGATGGGCCGTGCTGGGCCTCCTTTGAGCCACGCCGCAGGCCGCAGGCAGGCAAGTCTGGGGACCCCCGTTCCCAGAACGCCGACAGTAGCCGCCGGGCCCAAGGCGCGCCCGGACTTGGCCGTGCAGAGAGGTGAAAGGGCAAGGGCGAAGCGCCGCGGGCCCTAACAGCCTGTGGCCTTGGGCGCCGCGTGGTGGTTGATTGGACGTGGGCGTCTCCACTTCCCCATGATGCCTCGGCAACTGCGCGGATTGGACAAGTCCCTGCATGCAAAGTGGGCCATGATTTCCTGTGATCGTGGAGGCCGAGGGTTGGCCTTCGCCTGCTATAAGTACGGAATGGTGTGCACCCTTCTAGTCCATCTCTCCTTGCTTCTCCTTCTTCCCGGTCCTTGCTCCGTCTTGCTATGATGGCTCCGTCGAGGAGGTTTTCGGCCGTAGAGAAGGGGAAGGCTAGCCAGATTGAGCCTGCTTCTCCCCCGCCCAAGCGCGGCCGAGGGCGCCCTCGCAAACATCCTGTGGCCACCACGGTAGCTCCCCGCGGCCGTGGAGATGATTTCCAGCATGGTGACCGGCGTACAGCTGCGGCCGGGGGGCGCGCTTTGGTCGCGCGTCCCCCTAGGCCGCGCTTCCGTGCTGCAGAGGTGCTGCCGGAGTTCGTCGTGTGGTCGGCGGAGCCGACTAGCACCCGGCTTCATCTTCCTCGCTTCCTCCTCGGCGAGCTCCCGGCTGGCGCCCCGGGCGGCCTGTGGCTTCAGGTAGACGGCTGCTACAGCCGGGCTTCACGGGCTTCACTGGAGGTCTCCGCAGCTGGGAGCCTGGCCTTGACCCGCGGTTGGCAGACGTTTGCCCGCGCGCGTGGCCTGAGCCGTCGGTGCACCCTGCACTTCAGGTTTGACGGCGACGCCACCCTCTATGTGAGGGTTTTTGGGGAAGATGGTCGCCACGCAGGGTGCTGCCCAGAGGACGACGACCGCGGCCGGGGACCCAGCCCCGGTGATGATGGAGAGGACAGCGCTCGTGTGATTGGCGACACCCAGGGTTCCCCAAGCTTCACCGGCTCTTCTTCAGGCGGCGACTCTTCTAGCAGTGGCCACAGCCAGCCTCCACGCCGTCGCACTTGCTTGGGAGGTGGTAGCATGTCTGCTCGTCGTCACGCCTCAGCGAAGCGTGAGAGGGAGTCTGCCTGAGTCCCGGTGGCAGCCCGAGTCTTCCCTGTAGGTTGGTGTGAGGCGAGCTGTGCCTGATTTGCTCTCTTTTTTCTTTGTCCTGCGTAAAAAGACAGTAGCGTGGAGCCCCGCGGGGGCGTGTTTGGGTTATTGTTGTTAATCATCGCTTTGTTTCCGTTACCGTGCCTTCCGGCTACTTGTCCATGTGTAGATAGTTCCCGGCCCCAGCTGCGGAGGGGCGACCGACCCAGGCCCTGTGTTCGTGTCGCGGTGCCCGTGGGGCACGGACTGGAGGGGTGCTCCTGTAATGGACCTGGGTCGTGAAACCTTTGAACGATTAGGACAGAAACACTCATGAGGGCGCTCGACTGCCCACCCTCGCGAGGCCTTGCATAAGAGAAATCGAGGCATGAGAGCGAAAAGTCGAAGAACCACAAGTCAAAGAAAGCAACAGTTCCAATAAAACTTCGAACGAGAATGAACAAGCCAACTGCGGAAAGCAAATGAAAAAGCCGCGTCCGGCACCTAATCTAGTCTTCGACGTCTTCTCACCAGCGCGGAGCTAAGTGCTGCCACTGGGCGTGGGAGGGAGCCTCAGGGCCTGAGGCCGGCGCTCCTGAGACTCCGGGGCGTGTACAGCCCCAACTCATTATTAGGTGAGAGTGTCACGGGCGGCGAGCTTCACAGGCGTTGGCCTTCTTCACAGGCTCCGGGCCTTTTCCAAAACGCGACAGCTTCACAGGCATTCGCCTTCTTCACAGGCTCTGGGCCTTCTCCAAAAAAGGATAATCTTCACAGGCGTTCGCCTTCTTCACAGGCTCTGGGCCTTTTCCAAAAAGGATAATGTTCACAGGCGTTCGCCTTCTTCACAGGCTTTGGGCCTTTTCCAAAAAGGATAATCTTCACATGCGTTCGCCTTCTTCACAGGCTCTGGGCCTTTTCCAAAAAGGATAATCTTCACAGGCGTACGCCTTCTTCACAGGCTCTGGGCCTTTTCCAAAAAGGATAATCTTCATAGGCGTTTGCCTTCTTCACAGGCTCTGGGCCTGTTTAGGGGTAGAACCTCCGGAGGTGCTGGATGTTCCATGCATTCTGGACCGGGTCCCCCTCCTGAGTCTCCAAGCGCGCGGAGCCAGGCCTGGAAACATGAACAACCTTGAACGGGCCCTCCCACATGGGAGAGAGCTTGTGCAGTCCCTCCCTGGAGAGAACCCGCCTGAGCACGAGATCTCCTACCTTGAGAGTTCTGGGGCGGATGTTGCGTCAGTGATACCGTCGCAGTGCTTGTTGGTACCTCGCCGCTCGCAGCGCGGCTTCTCGGCGACGTTCCTCCCCCAGCACGAGGTCCATCCCCCGCATGGCGTCCTGCTGCGCCTCGTCGAACGCCAGGACCCATGCGGAGCGACGTTTGACCTCGTGAGGGAGGACCGCTTCGGCTCCGTAGACCAGGAAGAACGGGGTCTCCCCAGTCGGCTTGGTCGCGGTTGTGCGGATGGACCACAACATGGACTGAAGCTCATCGTACCAACCTCTGCCGCAGGCCTCTAGCTTCTTCTTGAACGTCCTAGTCTTGAGGCCCCTCAGGACCTCTGCGTTGGCTTGTTCGGCCTGGCCGTTGCTTCGTGGGTGCGCCACTGAAGCGTAGCAGATCTGCGTTCCAAGGTTAGCACAGTATGTTTTGAAGAGGTTACTGGTGAACTGCCAACCGTTATCTGTGATGATGCAGTTCGGCACCCCGAACCGGCTCACGATGCCCCTGATGAACTTGACCGCGGAACCCGCGGGGATGGTGCGGAAGGCCTCTACTTCAGCCCACTTGGTGAACTTGTCCATGGCGACGTAGAGATAGCGGTAGCCCCCTGGCGCCCGAGGAAACGGGCCCAGGATGTCCAGCCCCCAGACTGCGAATGGCCACGAAAGGGGTATAGTCTGCAGGCCTCCTGCCGGCTGATGGATCTGCTTGGCGTGAAATTGGCAGGCCTCACAAGCCTTCACTAGTTCGACAGCGTCGTTGAGTGCGGTGGGCCAATAAAACCCACTGCGGAATACCTTGCCGACGAGGGTCCCTGATGATGAATGATGTCCACAGTCTCCACCGTGTATGTCTTCCAGCAGTTCCTTTCCTTGCTCCCTGGAGATGCAGCGCAGGGATACATCGTTTGGTCGCTTCCGGTAGAGCTCTCCATCCCTGATGCAGTACGCCGTGGCCTGCCGTGCCACACGCTCTGCTTCTTCCTCCTTCTCCGGCAGGGTCCCTTGTGTTAAGTAACTCTGGAGCCCCATGATCCAGCACCCCTCCTGAGGTTCCATCGTCAGGAGCAGGCGTGCTCCTGAGGCCGGGCCGCAGACCGGGGCTCCTGAGGCAGGTGGCTGGGGAAGTTCCTCCCGAGGCTGAGCCGTGTTTGACAATGACGGCAGGGCTGAGGGCTTGAAGAGCCGCTCCTCGAAGACGCCAGGCTCCTGAGGTAACCGCCTGGACGCCCGTCTGGCGATGTTGTCGGCCTCCTGATTGGTGCCACGGGGCACGTGCTGCAACTCCAACCCCCAGAACTGCTTCTCCATCCTGCGGACCTCCGCAAGGTAGGCTTCCATGTGCTCATCTTTCGGCTCGTATACCTTGTTGGAGAAATTGACAAGGAGCTGCGAATCACCCTTGATGGTGAGACGCTTCACCCCCAGGGCAGCTGCGGCCTTCAAGCCCGCTATCAAACCTTCATACTCCGCTATGTTGTTGGAGACCTTTTGACCTTGCTGGAAACAGAGCTGTACAGCATAGTAGAGCTTGTCTTGAGTGGGCGACATCAGCACTGCCCCAGCCCCAGCGCCATGCCTGGAGAATGCCCCATCGAAGTACATGACCCAGCCTTCCGGCGCCTCGCTCCCTGGGGAGAGGGACCGATCCTCGTCGGCCTTGAGGCCTGGTGCCTCCGTCCATTCTGCCACGAAATCCGCTAATGCTGCTCCCTTGATGACCCTGGTCGTGCTGAATTCGAGCTGAAATGCTTGCAGTTCTATGTTCCACTCAGCGACCCTTCCGGTTGAGTTAGGGCTCCTGAGCACTCTCTCCAAGGGGTATGATGAGACAACCTTGCTGGGGTGACCCTGGAAATAGTGCCGCAGCTTGCGCGAGGCCACCAGTAGCGCGAGGAGGAGCTTCTGAGGCGTGGGGTACCGTGCCCTCGCGTCCCGCAACACCGTGCTGACGAAGTATACTGGGTGCTCAATGAGGCTGGGTGCGTCAGTGCTTGTGGCGCCCTCCGGAGGCAATGGTGCCTCTCGAGGTGACGAGGCCTCCGGAGGCTGACCATCCGGGTGGGGGGCCTCTCCTTCCTCCGGTGCACTCTTTGGCGGCTGATCCTCTTCAGCCACGGTAGCGGTTTCTGTGGGCCTTCCTTGTTCCTGTTTTGCCTTGTCCCAAGCTGCTGCTGTGGTTTTGATTTGACGCTCCTCCCTAACCGCAACCAGGGCTGCGCTGGCGGAGTAGGGAGTGGCGGCGAGGTAGAGCACCAGGAGCTCTTGAGGACGCGGAGCCACCATGACCGGAGGACTGGTCAGGTATCTCTTGAGATCTTGGAACGCCTTGTAAGCCTCTTCAGTCCATTCAAAGGGCCCCTTTGTAACACCCCAAAAATTTAACCAGGTTTTAGTTATTAAAATTTTGCCAAGAGTTTAAAATTTTTGCATGCAAGTATATCTCTTTTGATTTCAAAACTTATCTTTTAATATTAAGAAATTTTTCCCAAGTGGATCCTTGCAAAATATATTGGACTTATTTTCCCTCTCATTTAAAAAAACATCTCTCAATCAGGAGATTTATTTATAAAATTATTTCACCCTGAGCTTTATTCATTAAATGACTTGTTTTAAAATTTGGAGCTCTTTTTGAACTACAACCATTTGATATATTTAACTAAAAATTTCACCAAGGTTTGGAGATATCATGTGATGTCTCTAAATCACTTTTGTGCAATAATATATTTCATTCATTGGATATTTTGAGTTCTACACCAAGTTTTCAAATCTGGTCCAGTGGGCAATTTTACACTACAACCTATTTAAATATTTATTTAAAACTTCTACCAAAATTAGGGGAGGTCAGTAGGAGCATATTATTCCACTTTGTGCAAAAACCTATTTATGTTCTTTGAAAAAATTGAGTGAATCATCCTCTTTTTCATTCTGGTCCAGCCTTGTGATTTCTACTGCAACCCTATTTAATTTTGCTCCAAAGATCTTGTGTTTTCTCCTACTTGTAGACAGCCCTACCAAACCCCTAAATCCAGGAGCATGCACCCATTGGATTAATTTTGGTTCATGAAATAATGTCATTTATTTCCTGTCCAGAATTGTAGTTTTGCAAAACTTGCACTAACAAGTTTGTGCTTTTCACAAACTAACCTCACCACTCTCTCTTGCATCTAAGGAGACCCCGATCTGGAGGATTTGGCCACCCCCAAGAAGAGCCTAGGTGCCTGTGGCATTTTGTCAAACACCTGGAGAGCATAGCTAGATTTGGCATGGATTCAAGTTTACACTGTCAACTTGGTCGCCTGACCTAACAACCATGCCCATTCACCCTCTATCTAACCCTAACCTAGCCCCGTTTCTTCCCAGCCTCAACCGCGACCTCTAGCATGCCCTGGCATTATGTCGAGCATGTCCCGTGCACGCCCGGAGCGCGAGCAGAGCGTGCGTTTGGCACGCGTTTTGCACGTGCCGCGCCCGAGCCGACGCGTCGCGCCCCTGGCCTTGCCTCCACTGCAGAGCCACGCCACGCACGTCCCTCCTCACCGCAACACGCGAAGCCGCCCCTCGCCACGTCCCCGACAGGCCAGGAGCTAGCCGCCACGGCCGCCGACAGCCCCTGCTCCGTTCAGCGCCGCCCAAGCCTCTTCCGCTCGCCACCTGGCCCCTAGAACAGCGCGAGCTCATCCACGAGTGTGTCCGCTAGCGCTCGTCGCCGCCACGACGCCCTAGCTACAGAATGGCGGTCGCCGGCGACCTTATCCGCAGCCACCGCGGAACCGCCTTGCCACGCCTATAAAAGGAGGCCCCGAGCTTCCCCGAGCACGCAGGCAACCTCAGGCCACCCCAATGGCGCTCCCCTACCTCACATTCAACCCGGGGAGGCCTCCTTCCTCATCTCCGGCAACTCCTGCCGCCGCCACTGTCTCGTTCACTCCGGCGCCACCAGGGCTTCCCCCTCTCCACTCTCTTCACCAGAAGTCCTCTCTTCCTCCCGTGAACAGATCCCCCTACTCAATTTGGTTCGGGAGCCATCGCCGCCACAAAACCACTTCGCCACCGAAGCCTCCTCCGCCGCGAAGCTCGCCGCCGGCAGCTCCCTCCGCCCCTACCTACCTGTCGACCACCGGGATGACCGCCCTGGAGTGGCGGATCCATCCCCTCCCATGGGGCCCCGCGAGGATCCGCCAGTCGCCGGCGACGATCGCCAGAGCTCCGCCTCCGCACGGGACAGAGGAAGGAGAGGGAGAAAGACTAGTCAAACCTGACTAGTGGGCCCTGTGGACCCACTGTCAGTGACCCACTCCGCCGCCACGCATGTTAAGTCATAGCGTAAAACCCCAAGTACGTAACCCCTACTTAGAAAGCGTATTCGTGGCTGAAACGTTTTCTTTTGTTTTATTTTTAAAAACAGAATTTGACCAAAACTTTGACTGGTTATATCTTTTTAAATACAACTCCAAATGAAATGATTCTTTTTCCTACCTCTCTCAAATTTCACCTAGTTTATTTTAAGATTTATTTGAAAAAAATTCAGAACAACTTTTGGTGATGTTTTTATTTTGTGTGTTAATTCTTTTATATTGCTAAAATAGGATTTTTGAACAGAGGAGAAATGTTTCAAGTTTTGGAGTGCACCCTGCCTTTCCACACATTGAAGGCAAGCATTCTGAACCCCGGCATAATAATTTTTGTGTGTTCGATGACACGTTCATAACAACACCTCACTTTGGAGAAACTTGTTATTTCATGTGATATGATCATATGCATGGGTGCATGTTATTGATTTCCATGCTGTTGGAAATGGACACACTTGTGATGATAATCACCCTCATGTGCCTTGCATGCATACCGGCAGGAACCCGGGAAAACCTCTGCCTTGGGTAGGCATGAGTTTGTCGCCGGTCTCCGTCGGGACGGTTATGTCTGGTATGGCATGGCAAGGTGATATGAGCGGTGACTCTGTTGGTTGAAATATATTCGTCATGCTAATCATGCAGGGAATACTTAAACCTCCTGAGTCGACCGTAGATCGAGTCTTGTGCCAGTAACCCCCATACTTGTTTCGTACTACCACTCGTCTCTACAGCAAGTAGAGTACGGTTCAGTAAGTTTTCAACCTCTTTCTAGCACACACCGTACAGAGAGGCCATGGTGGAAGACACCGGTTGTAGCTGGTAGGCAGGCCACCTGGTCCGGGGGCATGGGTGTTTCCGGTTGGGACCGAGAGGGGAGGCCACCCCTTAGAGCACGCGATATAAATTTGATCCCATGCTACGCGAGGTTGTAGCCTCCCCACTTAGAGTTTGCTTAACAGGTGTCGTGGGTGATTCCAGACACGTGTGAGATAAGCTGGTGTGTGCAAGTTAGGTGTGTTTTCAACAAAAAGACCGTAGACGGAATTAGTCCCGATGGAATAAAGAAATCCGTTACTCGTGGGTAAAGAGTACACCCTCTGCAGAGATTAAACCTATTCGAATAGCCGTGTCCATGGTTAAGGATTACAGTCTGGGATGGGTCAAGTGTCGGTCTTAGTGTCGGTCTTCGGAGGTGAAACTGTTAACCAGAACTGGAACTACTACCTGTGACTTGTGATAATTATGATTATTATTATTGTTGACTAACCCGTGATATTATTGTTATTATCGAGTATCTCTGGGATGGTTCTACCTCCGGGATATTCGCTATGATTGTTTATTTTAAAGCCCTTTATGTGGTGTCGCTCAGACGCCCGACTGTGGCATTTCTTTTAAAGCCCTTTATGTGGTGTCGCTCAGACGCCCGACTGTGGCATTTCTTTTAAAGCCCTTTATGTGGTGTCGCTCAGATGCCCGACTGTGGCATTTCTTTTAAAGCCCTTTATGTGGTGTCGCTCAGACGCCCGACTGTGGCATTTCTTTTAAAGCCCTTTATGTGGTGTCGCTCAGACGCCCGACTGTGGCATTTCTTTTAAAGCCCTTTATGTGGTGTCGCTCAGATGCCCGACTGTGGCATTTCTTTTAAAGCCCTTTA
>NC_041388.1:383965634-384123780 GCF_002162155.2 Triticum dicoccoides
CCGACTGTGGCATTTCTTTTAAAGCCCTTTGTGGTGTGTCGCTCAGACGCCCGACTGTGGCATTTCTTTTAAAGCCCTTTATGTGGTGTCGCTCAGATGCCCGACTGTGGCATTTCTTTTAAAGCCCTTTATGTGCTGTCGCTCAGACGCCCGACTGTGGCATTTCTTTTAAAGCCCTTTATGTGGTGTCGCTAAGATGCCCGACTGTGGCTTTGCTTGTTATTTATTTCATAAATTTTAATACTACTATGTTATTGCAATTTTATAAATAACTTGCTTGCACGCATCAGAGATTTATTTATCTTTTTTGACTGACGTCATGATCATAAAATATTTTCGGCACATCATTGTTATATTTTACCTGTGTTCATAATGTTTGCGAGTACATTCAAAGTACTCACTGGCTTGTCCCTGGCTATTGTCTTGGCCGGATTTTCTTGCACGAAGAGGAGCGACGCGATGACAACCCCGGAACCTAAGTAATGGAGATAGCAGCCTTGCGAAGATAGGAGTTAACCTGGTCAGCTGTTCCCGTGGGAAATGGAGTCCCATAGACACTGATGTTTCGCAACCCGCTTCCGCCATCAACCACTAGAAACCATTTGTTGTACTCACAGGCCAGAATGGCCTTGTACTGCATATTTTGTTTTCTGCTTGGAATTTCTGTATCAAGTTGGAGCCTCATCAGCTAACAGTAATCCTGGGGCTAATGAGCACGACGGTCTTTTCTGGAAATTTATTACCCGGAAAACCGGTCGTGACACCCTTTTTCTTCATTAGCTGGAAGAAAGGCAGCGCTCGCTCCCCCATCCTGGAGATGAAACGCCCTAGCGCGGTCATGCGTCCAGTGAGCTTCTGCATTTCTCTGAGGGTCTTCGGCGGGCTCATGTCCTCGACTGCCTTGACCTTCTCCGGGTTAGCCTTGATGCCTTGATAGGACACGAGGAAACCCAAGAGCTTGCCTGAGGGGACTCCGAACACACACTTCTCTGGGTTGAGCCGCAGGTTCACTGCGTCGAGGCTCGCGAAGGTTTCCTCCAGGTCTTGTATCAGGGTCTTGGCCTCCCGAGACTTCACCACAATGTCATCGACGTAAGCCTCAACATTCTTCCCGAGCTGCGGGCCCAAGGTGATGTGCATCAGCCGCTGAAGGGTCGCCCCTGCGTTACGCAGACCAAACGGCATGCATGTGTAGCAGTACACCCCGCACGGGGTTAGGAAGGCTGTCTTCTCGATGTCTTCTACCGCCATGTTGATCTGGTGATACCCAGAGAAGGCATTCAGGAAGCATAGCAGGTCGCACTCTACGGTGGAATCGACGATCTGGTCGATGCGGGGGAGCGGGAACGGATCTTGCGGGCATGCCTTGTTGAGGTTGGTGAAGTCGACACACATGCGTTCCTTCCCTCCCTTCTTTGGCACAACGACAGGGTTGGCCAACCAATCCGGGTATCGGACCTCGCGAATGACCCCAGCGGGTTCCAGTTTGCGGGTCTCTTGGACAATGAAGGCCTGCTTTTCTGTGGACTGCTGCCTTGCCTTCTGCTTCACAGGGCGCACGTTGGGGCATACGTTGAGGTGATGCTCGATTACGCTCCTAGGGATCCCCGCCAGTTGGTCAGGCTCCCAAGCGAATACCTTCTTGTTTGCGCACAGGAACCTGACCAGGGCCTCCTCCTGCTCGGGCCCAAGGTTGGCGCCTACGGTGAAAGTGGCATTGGTGGACCCGTCCTCATCGACAGGTATCTGCTTGGTTTCTGCCTTGTCATGGGTGAACAACTGCTTTTTCTTGGTGGGTGCAGCCCCCTTGGGCTCAGGGGCCTCCGAGTCGGCGGGCTGTGCTGACGCTGCTGTCTTGAAGGCGAGCTTGAGCACTCGCAGCGCGTCTCCGGTGTCCCCGTGCACGGTGAGGACTCCGCTGCTCCCTGACATCTTCATGAGGTTGTACGCCGGGTGTGTCGCGGCCATGAACTGGGCCAGCGCTGGGTAGCCGAGGATGGCTTTGTAGGGGAGGCCGATGGGGGCGATGTCGAAGTTAATCAGCTCCGTGCGGAAGTTGTCGTAGGTGCCGAAGGTTACTGGGAGCCGGATCTGTCCCAAGGAGCTGGACGATCCGCCCCTAATGCCTGAGAAGGGTCGGCTGGGTTGCAGTCGTTCCAGGGGTATGCAGAGGAGGTTGAAGGCCTCAACCGAGAGCACGCTAAGGCCCACACCGCCAACAATGAGAGTCCTGGTGACGGCCACCTGGCAGATGGTGGGGGTGCACATCATGGGGAGCACGCCCGAGCAGGCCGAGTTGGAGGGGTGGTCCTCCGAGCTAAAGGTCAGGCCTGCCTTGGGCGCCTCCCGGTCCGGGGGAGCCCCCTGCCGCACGGAAGCGGCGCTGACCCGGCGTATGAACGGCTTGACGTGGTGACTTGTAGGCGGCGCCTGTGAGCTGCCCAGGAGGGTCGCGACGATCGAGGGTGTTGGTGTAGCGGTGCGGCCGTCTTGCTGCACAGACGGATGCTGGGACGACGCTTGCTGCCCTTCCCCCGCCGGGCCGGTGGCGGCGTTGACGGCGGGTGGCGGGGAACGGCGAGGACGCCCGCCGACAGGGGCCGCCTGGGCGACATGGGAAGCGGGAGCGGCTCAGCGCTCGGCGCGGGCCCGACGAGCGTCAGACATGGACGCGATGGTCGGAGGAGAACGGGGCGGTGGAAGTCGAATTCCGGCGCACCCCTACCTGGCACGCCAAATGTCAGATTTCGGGTTCCGGCAGACCCTTGAGGTTCGAACTCTGGGGTGCGTGTGGAGATTACGCCTCCTACCTATCTGCACCCCTCTGCCTTGCTAAGATCTAAGCTATCGAAAGAACAGCGTAAGAGACACAGGATTTATACTAGTTCGGGCCACCGATGTGGTGTAATACCCTACTCTAGTGTGTGGTGGTGGATTGCCTCTTGGGCTGATGAGGATGAACAATACAAGGAAGAACAGCCTCGCAAGGGTCTGTTCTTGGCTGGGGCGATGAACTGCTAGGAGGAGTTCATTCACCTTTCTCTCTCTTTCTCTCTGATTCTCAGCTACCCCGGTTTCTCGATGTCTCTACTCTGCGGGTGGCTAGTCCTATTTATAGGCAAAGGCCCTTGGCCTCCTCCCAAATATTGAGCGGGAAGGGTGCCAACAATTGGCCATTTCGAAGGGGAACATCTGGTACACTTATCCTGACTAAAGTCGGTCCTCGCCTGCTAAAGGCCCTGGTGGTGACGCTGGCTTGGGCTCCACAATGACTTCCTCCCTGCCTTTGGACTTGTCTTGGTCTCGTTGCACCGAAATGGGTGCCTTTGCTTGATGCTCTCGCCTATGCTTGCTCCCTTTGCACCAAAGAGGAAAGGAGGACACTACGTGGGCTGGCGCCCGCCTGGCGCCCTCGATCGTCACGGCTTGCGTCATGGGCACCTCGCGAGGTACCCCGCCTTGATCTCTCCGCCTCCTCGTGAGCCAGCCTAATGAGGCCGTGCCTGAGGAAGCTCCGCATCGTCCGCCCCGCGAGGCTTGGCCCCTCGCGAGGGTCTTGGGTCTTGTGTTGAGGAAGATGGGCCGTGCTGGGGCCCCTTTGAGCCACGCCGCAGGCCGCAGGCAGGCAAGTCTGGGGACCCCCGTTCCCAGAACGCCGACAGCAACTGCGCGCGTGCCAGGGCTTCTGCTGGCGTTGGTGGCAACGAAACCTGCATGGATCGCGACGCGCTTCGACTTCTGACCATGTCAGAAGGAGCTCTATCACGACCCTGCGGTCGCGTGCCATCTTCACCAGCGCCTCGGCGAGCGGGCAGGTCTTCTACATCTCGGGAGGGGCGCTCGGGGCTCTTCCCGCGGCGACGCCCGGGGTCTTCGATGTGATTACGCCGTTCGTCGCGCGCCGCTTGAGAGGAGCGCGTCGTCGGCGCCGGCGTGGGAGTCTGGGAAGCCCTCGCGTCGCCCTCAGGCGGGGTGGCGGCGATCCTGGAAGGCCCCGCGCCACCCGCGGGGGGCCTGACTCTGTCTTTGGATTTGGCGGCGTGCAGCCCGTTGCCAGGCGCACGAACATCGCTGCCTCCCAAACTCTGGCTGCTGGGACAGTGTTGGTGTTCGCGAACGGCGCCCCGGGTCCTTTCCGCGACCGGTCCGCTGCTCGCCCGCGTCGGGACAGGATGTCCGGCTTCGGGCGGGTCAACTGCCACCGTCGTCTTCTTCTTGTGTGCCATGACGATGGAGGAGCGTCGAACTAACTGCTAAAGCCGATTCTAACAACTGCGCTGCCCCATACCTGGCGCGCCAAAGATGTCGGTGTGGAACGACACCTATGGGATCACAAGAATCCCTACTACGGTTGCGGGGCGCGGGGGTCGTGAGAAGAGCGGATCAAACAGATAGCACGCGGTTCGTTTATCCAGGTTCGGGCCGCGGGGATGCGTAAAACCCTACTCCTGCTTTGGTGGATTGCATATTAGTGTTCTTGAGCTAGCTATGGGGCGTGAAGAGCTCCAAAAAGCTGAATCCTCCTCCTGGTCGCCTTGGGCCTCCTTTTATAGGAAAGGGGTTGCCACAGTGGCACACAGGAGGTGGAAAGGGTACAGTAACGCGAGTTTATCCCTCGCATTACATGACAAGGCGCATTTAATGCGCCTTGCTTAGGGGTCCTTGCTTTATCGGGGCCGAAGGAGAGCCCTGTCCCGTCCGTCGCCGCTCCCTCTCACGTTGACACGCGCCCTGGCCAGCGGTGCTTGTGGTGCCATGTAGGCAGGCAAGCAGCTGAGGTGGCGCAGCGGTGGGTCACCACGAAGATCTGCACGCCGCCACGCAGGTGCCTGCCCAACTGGTTGGGTCAGCAGCTGCATGCGAACGGCGGTGGGGGCGCAACTGGTGCGGGCCTGATGGTGGCCCCAGGGGTGCCCTTGGCAAGGGCCTTACCGGGGCCCCGGCAAGGGTCTTGCCGTGGGGCTCGCTGTCATCCCCAGCAAGTCTCTTGCCGGGGGCCTTGTGGTCCTCCTTGGCTGGAATCCCGCCAAGGGTCATCACCTTCTTAAGTGGGCATCTAGTCTTGGATGTCTTCACAAAGATCTGCATGCCACCATGGGGATGTCTCCCGAATCCTTGCCCCATGGGGGTAGTGGACTCAAGGGTGACCTCGCTCCGTAAGTGTGGGGCGAGCTGCCACGGCAAGGATCTTGCCGGGCTAGCTAAAGCTGCCCCCCGGCAAGGATCTTGCCGGCGGAATCTGCTTCGTCCCCTTCGCTCTTTGTGGTCTTGGCATCATTCTGCTTCTCTTCGGCTTCGGCCTTACCTTGGTTTACCTCCCTTGCCGTGCTCGGTGTGGCGGCGCTCGTGGCTTAGACTGCCCGTGCACAGTCATAGGGGTACAAAAAGTGTACCCCCCTTTTTGTACACCGACATGTTGCCTTTGGATTATTAGTAGCTAGTATTATTTTCATCATGATGCTAGTTGATATTATGTTTTGGAGTATGATTTAGTAGATGATGCTTGCACGTGGATCTTAGTTGGATAGCTTGTTCTTGCTATTGGAGTAGTAGTATTATCGTTCTTGGATTCATCATGATAGTAGTGCTATCCTAGGAGTACTTTCTTATGACGATATTATGCTTTGGATTATTTGTTGGATATTGTTATGACTCGGATTACAGGTTGATAGATGATGTCGGAGTATCAGTTATCATTGTTATATTTTGGGGATAAATTCCGTCATTTAAGTTGGTCAGGTGTCACCGAACCGGGCTTTTCCAGTGCAACCACATTTGCCTTTTATGGGAAAGGCCCTAATGCGGTCTATTGTCGTGTCTCTCGCCAGTGCCTCCCATGAGGGAAGGTTATGGGTGTGCGTTACCCTGATCAGGTAAGCAGACATAACCTTGTATGCCCATAGTTGTTGTAGCCGTCTTGTCCCCATTTGGGATCGTTTTTGTTTTTCCACGACGGTGGGCATTGATGCCTTCGGTAGGCACGGGGCCACCCAGGACTGAACCCAAAGGGGGTGTTGGTCGGAGTGACCGGGAGAGTGTCATGACAGTAGATCGGTTTTGTCGGAACACCGTTGGTCCACCCTATTGGGAGTGCGAGGCCATGGGTTCCGTGGTGTGGGTACAATGCGCTACCTTTGTAGAGTGTGTGTGTTTAATCTATCGATAGTCGTGTCCTCGGTCATGGGCACAAGTTCGTACTAGGTCACACCATTCAATAAACACTCACATGACAGAATGACTTATAGGTGATGTATATGTTGGTATTGTGAGCTGTAACAGGTTGGCAGGATGTTGATGATGATGTTGGGATGATCTCGATGATGATCATTCAGTTTGGGGTGTGGTCACGAGGTGATCACGTGGATGTTTTGGATCACGAGGTGATCGAGATGGTATATTGCTTGGCCGGATAGCCAAGAGTGAGATGGTTCTTGAGATCGGAGATGATGGTTTATCAGTATTCTAGTAGCTTATATCATGCTTACTAGTTGCTTTTTCATAGTTGTTAATTTAATTAACCGGTTTAATGCTATGTTATTGTCTTGCCTTGATGTTTTTGGTTGTTGTGAGCTTGCGAGTACATTCAATGTACTGACCTGGCGTGTCATGCCAGATTGCAGGTGATTCCATGATTACTTGATTGCTTGTCGAGGTTTCCGTGCGTGCGAGCTAGATCATGTCCCAACCAGAGTCCATGTGGAGTGGATTTCACCGCCTTCGTCGTTGTTCCGGTGCTAGAAGTATTCCGCTGCAACGAGTTGTTCTGCTGCTAGCATAGAGCAAGTGTAGTATCGCAGGCGTACTGTTGCCATGCTGATGTGATCCTTTGTAACATCAGACCCATGTATTTACCCTTTGTAATAAGATCTGATTTGTTCTATGCTGAGTAGTGCCATATTCCATAAGACTTCATCTCGATCTCTGGGCTGGAATATGGGGCGTTCCGGTTTCTCTGAGCCGGGGTGCCACATTTCTTGGGTTCAGATATAGAGACAAATGCAAAGTGCCCACAGAAATTTGCTAGCTATGTTTCTATTGAACGAGTGAGTGGACCAGGTGCATTGATACTATCAATTATCTTCTCAATCTAGACTTCATTTGCAACGCGAGGATGTACTGGACGAAGATTTTTCCCTTGCTTATCATTGTCTTCACCTTTAACATTGGCTTGAGGATGAGCAGTGTCTTCATGCTGATTAGGTGTAGAAATGATGATTTCCTCTTCAGCATGTTCCTCGGTAGGTATGATTTCTCCAGTACCCATTAGCTTGATAGATTCACTTGGTGTAGCTTCATCTAGCACATTTGGTAGGTGCTCTCTTTGCGAGCCGTTAGTCTCATCGAACCGCACATCCATAGTTTCAACCACTTTATAGTGAAAGAGGTTGAAGACTCTGTAGGAGTGCGGATCCTTTCCGTAAGCAAGCATAAAACCTTCATGTGCTTTCGATGCAAATTTTGAAGCGTGATGTGGATCCTTGATCCAGCACCTAGCACAAAAGACTCTGAAATAGCTAACATTTGGCTTATTACCAGTCAGGATCTCACAGGATGTCTTCTTTAGGAACTTATGAAGATAAACACGGTTGATGATGTGGCAAGCAGTATCAATGGCTTCAGGCCAGAACTTTCTTGGAGTCTTGTACTCATCAAGCATCGTACGTGCCATCTCAATAAGGGTTCTGTTCTTGCGCTCCACAATGCCATTCTGCTGAGGTGTGTATGGAGCAGAGAACTCATGTGTGATGCCCAATGTATCGAGATAAGTGTCGAGGCCAGTGTTCTTGAATTCTGTTCCGTTGTCACTTCTGATGTGCTTGATCTTGATGCCATAGTTGGTCATGGCATGATTGAAGAATTGTCTGAAGACATCCCACACTTCAGTCTTGTAGAGAATAATGTGCACCCTGGTATATCTTGAGTAATCATCAACAATGACGAAGCCATAGAGACATGTAGTGGTAGTAAGGGTGGAGTAATGAGTAGGGCCATATAAGTCCATGCTACCTCTTGAGCACTGCGTTGGATTTCCCCGAAGAGGAGAGGATGATGCAGGAAAGTAGCGTAAGTATTTCCCTCAGTTTTTGAGAACCAAGGTATCAATCCAGTAGGAGGCTACACGCAAGTCCCTCGTACCTACACAAAAACAATAGCTCAACACAACCAACGCGATTAGGGGTTGTCAATCCCTTCACGGTCACTTACGAGAGTGAGATCTGATAGAGATGATAGATAATATTTTTGGTATTTTTGATATAGAGATGCAAAGTGAAAAGTAAAAGGCGAAGTAAAAAAGAAAAGCAATAATAAGGTGATGGAGATTGATATGATGAGAATAGACCCGGGGGCCATAGGTTTCACTAGTGGCTTCTCTCAAGAGCATAAGTATTCTATGGTGGGTGAACAAATTAATATTGAGCAATTGACAGAATTGAGCATAGTTATGAGAATATCTAGGTATGATCATGTATATAGGCATCACGTCCGAGACAAGTAGACCGACTCCTCCGTGCATCTACTACTATTACTCCACTCATCGACCGCTATCCAGCATGCATCTAGAGTATTAAGTTAAAAACAGAGTAACGCCTTAAGCAAGATGACATGATGTAGAGGGATAGTTTCATGCAATATGATAAAAACACCATCTTGTTATCCTCAATGGCAATGATACAATACGTGCCTTGCTGCCCCTTCTGTCACTGGGAAAGGACACCGCAAGATCGGACCCAAAGCTAAGCACTTCTCCCATTGCAAGAAAAACCAATCTAGTAGGCTAAACCAAACTGATAATTCGAAGAGACTTGCAAAGATAACCAATCATACATAAAAGAATTCAGAGAAGATTCAAATATTATTCATAGATAGACTTGGTCATAAACCCACAATTCATCGGTCTCAACAAACACATCGCAAAAAGAAGATTACATCGAATAGATCTCCACGAGAGAGGGGGAGAACGTTGTATTGAGATCCAAAAAGAGAGAAGAATCCATCTAGCTAATAACTATGGACCCGAAGGTCTGAGGGAAACTACTCACACTTCATCGGAGAGGCTATGATGATGTAGAAGCCCTTCGTGATGACGACCCTCTCCGGTGGAGCTCTGGAACAGGCCCCAAGATGGGATCTCATGGATACAGAAAGTTGCAGCGGAGGAATTAGGTTTGTGGCTCCGTATCTGATCGTTTGGGGGTACGTAGGTATATATAGGAGGAAGGAGTACGTCGGTGGAGCAACAGGGGGCCCACGAGGCAGGGGGCGCGCCCTAGGGGGCGCCCCCCACCCTCGTGACCGCCTCTGTTATTCCTTGTAGTAGGGTCCAAGTCTCCTGGATCACGTTTAGTGAGAAAATCACGTTCCCGAAGGTTTCATTCCGTTTGGACTCCGTTTGATATTCCGTTTCTTCGAAACACTAAAATAGGCAAAAAAACTAGCAATTCTGGGCTGGGCCTCCGGTTAATAGGTTAGTCCCAAAAATAATATAAAAGTGGAAAATAAAGCCCGTTATAGTCCAAAACAGTAGATAATATAGCATGGAGCAATAAAAAAATTATAGATACGTTGGAGACGTATCGGGCATCCCCAAGCTTAATTCCTGCTCGTCCTCGAGTAGGTAAATGATAAAAAGAGAATTTTTGATGCGGAGTGCTACTTGGCATAATTTCAATGCAAATCATCTTAATTGTGGTATGAATATTCAGATTAGAAAGATTCAAGACAAGGGTTCATATTGACAAAAAAATAATAATACTTCAAGCATACTAACAAAGCAATTATGTCTTCTCAAAATAACATGGCCGAAGAAAGTTATCCCTACAAAATCATATAGTATGGCTATGCTCTATCTTCACCACACAAAGTATTTAAATCATGCACAACCCCGATGACAAGCCAAGCAATTGTTTCATACTTTAACGTTTTCAAAACTTTTTCGATCTTCACGCAATACATGAGAGTGAGCCATGGATATAGCACTATATGTGGAAGAGAATGGTGGTTGTGGCGAAGACAAAAATAGGAGAAGATAGTCTCACATCAACTAGGCGTATCAACGGGCTATGGAGATGCCCATCAATAGATGTCGATGTGAGTGAGTAGGGATTTCCATGCAACGGATGCACTAGAGCTATAAGTATATGAAAGCTCATCAAAAGAAACTAAGTGGGTGTGCATCCAACTCGCTTGCTCACGAAGACCTAGGGCAATTTGAGGAAGCCCATAATTGGAATATACAAGCCAAGTTCTATAATGAAAAATTCCCACTAGTATATGAAAGTGACAAAATGAGAGACTCTCTATCATGAAGACCATGGTGCTACTTTGAAGCACAAGTGTGGTAAATGGATAGAAACATTGTCCCTTCTCTCCTTTTCTCTCATTTTTTTATTTGGGCCTTTTCTCTTTTTTTATGGCCTCTTTTTTTCGTCCGGAGTCTCATCCTGACTTGTGGGGGAATCATAGTCTCCATCATCCTTTCCTCACTTGGGACAATGCTCTAAAAATTGATGATCATCACACTTTTATTTTTCTTACAACTCAACAATTACAACTCAATACTTAGAACAAATATGACTCTATATGAATGCCTCCGGCGGTGTACCGGGATATGCAATGAATCAAGAGTGACATGTATGAAAGAATTATGAACGGTGGCTTTGCCACAAATACGATATCAACTACATGATCATGCTAGCAATATGACAATGATGGAGCGTGTCATAATAAATGGAACAGTGGAAAGTTGCATGGCAATATATCTCGGAATGGCTATGGAAATGCCATGATAGGTAGGTATGGTGGCTGTTTTGAGGAAGGTATATGGTGGGTGTATGATACCAGCGAAAAGTGCGCGGTATTAGAGAGGCTAGCAATGGTGGAAGGATGAAAAAAAAGTGCATATAATCCATGGACTCGACATTAGTCATAAAGAACTGATATACTTATTGCAAAAATCTAGAAGTTATCAAAGCAAAGTATTACGCGCATGCTCCTAGGGGGATAGATTGGTAGGAAAAGACCATGGCTCATCCCCGACTGCCACTCATAAGGAAGACAATCAATAAATAAATCATGCTCCGACTTCATCACATAACGGTTCACCATACGTGCATGCTACGGGAATCACAAACTTTAACACAAGTATTTCTCAAATTCACAACTACTCAACTAGCATGACTCTAATATCACCATCTTCATATCTCAAAACAATTATCAAGCATCAATCTTTTCTTAGTATTCAACGCACTCAAAAGAAAGTTTTACAAATCTTGAACACCAAGCATATTATTATTAAGCAAATTACCATGCTATTAAGACTATCAAAATAATCTAAGTGAAGCATGAGAGATCAATAGTTTCTATAAAACAAATCCACCACCGTGCTCTAAAAGATCTAAGTGTAGCATATAGAGCAAAATTATCAAGCTCAAAAGATATAAGTGAAGCACATAGAGCAAAACTATCAAGCTCAAAAGATATAAGTGAAGCACATAGAGCAAAACTATCAAGCTCAAAAGATATAAGTGAAGCACATAGAGTATTCTATCAAATTCCAATTCATGTATGGCTCTCTCAAAAGGTGTGTACAGCAAGGATGATTGTGTCACACTAACAAACAAAGACACAAATAATACAAGACGCTCCAAGCAAAACACATATCATGTGGTGAATAAAAATATAGCTCCAAGTAAAATTACCGATGGAAGTAGACGAAAGAGGGGATGCCTTCTGGGGCATCCCCAAGCTTTGCCTTTTGGGTGTCCTTGGATTGTCTTGGGGGTGCCATGGGCATCCCCAAGCTTAGGCTCTTTCCTTGTTCCATAATCCATCAAAAGATTTCAACCAAAACTTGAAAACTTCACAACACAAAACTCAATAGAAATCTCATGAGCTCCGTTAGAGAAAGAAAACAAAAGACCACTTCAAGGTATTGTAATGAACTCATTCTTTATTTATATTGGTGTTAAACCAACTGTATTACAACTTCTATATGGATTATAAACTATTTTACTAGCCATAGATTCATTAAAATAAGCAAACAACACACGAAAAACAGAATCTGTCAAAAACAGAACAGTCTGTAGTAATCTGTAACTAACGCAAACTTCTGGAACCCCAAACAATCTACCAAAATAGGAAGACATAGACAATTTGTTTATTGATCAGAAGCAATTGGAATCAGTATTTTATCACGTTCTTGTGATTTTTAAAAATTCGGGCACTGAGTGCAAAGTTTCTGGAAATTACAGCAAGATCAAATAACTATCATCCAAGAAGATCCTATAGGTCTAACTTGGCACAAACACTAATTAAAACACAAAACCACATTCAAACAGAAGGTAGATGGATTATTTATTCCTAAACATAAAAAAAACAAAAAACTAAAAATAAAATTGGTTTGCCTCCCAACAAGCGCTATCGTTTAACACCCCTAGCTAGGCATAAAAGCGAGGATAGATCTAGGTATTGCCATAATAGTGGTATGGAAAATCATGAAAACTTCTTTCATATTCTCTATGTTCAGCAGCAAGTTTTCTTTGAGGCAAGCAAAAATAATCAAAAGGGCTAAATTTAATGGGACAAAAGTACCCAAGATCAATCTCGGGAGGTATGGGTTCCTCCCTAGGCCCTTTGTATTGCACAACCAATTCATCATTAAGAGAATTCTTTTGGAAAAAAGCTACAAGCCTTCGTTTAAGAGGAAAACCTAGTCCATTATTTTGAATAGCAAAATCATCATTAAGCTCGGAAATTTTATCAACTAGAACATCGGCAGGAACCTTTTTCCTAAGATTTTCATTATAAGCAATATGATCTAAAGATTGTAAACGCATCATGTCTTCTTGATTAAAAGGGATAGCTTCAATGGGCGGATGACTAGCATCCACCCTATAATGTGCAAAGATTTCTTTGGCCTCTTTTATTATAAATCTAAACTCATGCGCCAAAAAGATAGTGGCGGCACGCTTAACAGAAGAATGCTCAATATTAGAGAATTCTAAGAAGATTCGTTGTATGCAAGGATGCATGTGCATAAATTGCCTTTCAAGTTCAACTATAAGCATGGCAATAGTGTCCGCAAGACTACTAGTTCTATGAAGAATAGAACCGCCCATAGAAGGCAAAGCATTGGCACAAGCAAAGAAATCTTGGATAACTCCTTTTCCAATAATATTACCACTACCAACACGAATTTTTTTGTATGCAAGGTAGGGGGTTCTTCAGTAGGAGCATCAGAATTCTCCATGATATTATTATTGCCCATATCGGCAATAATTTCCCCAAATTCGGACATAATGACAAGCAAGCGAGAAAAAGGCAAACGGAAAAAGAGAAGGAGATTGGGAAAGAGAGGGCGAATAAAACGGCAAGGGTGAAGTGGGGGAGAGGAAAACGAGAGGCAAATGGCAACTAATGTAATGCGAGAGATAGGGATTGTGATGGGTACTTGGTATGTTGACTTTTGCGTAGACTCCCCGGCAACGGCTCCAGAAATTCTTCTTGCTACCTCTTGAGCACTGCGTTGGATTTCCCCGAAGAGGAGAGGATGATGCAGCAAAGTAGCGTAAGTATTTCCCTCAGTTTTTGAGAACCAATGTATCAATCCAGTAGGAGGCTACACGCAAGTCCCTCGTGCCTACACAAAAACAATAGCTCAACGCAACCAACGCGATTAGGGGTTGTCAATCCCTTCACGGTCACTTACAAGTGTGAGATCTGATAGAGATGATAGATAATATTTTTGGTATTTTTGATATAGAGATGCAAAGTGAAAAGTAAAAGGCAAAGTAAAAAAGCAAAGCAATAATAAAGTGATGGAGATTGATATGATGAGAATAGACCCGGGGGGCATAGGTTTCACTAGTGGCTTCTCTCAAGAGCATAAGTATTCTACGGTGGGTGAACAAATTACTGTTGAGCAATTGACAGAATTGAGCATAGTTATGAGAATATCTAGGTATGATCATGTATATAGGCATCACATCCGAGACAAGTAGAACGACTCCTGCCTACATCTACTATTATTACTCCACTCATCGACCGCTATCCAGCATGCATCTAGAGTATTAAGTTAAAAACAGAGTAACGCCTTAAGCAAGATGACATGATGTAGAGGGATAGTTTCATGCAATATGATAAAAACCCCATCTTGTTATCCTCAATGGCAACGATACAATACGTGCCTTGCTGCCCCTTCTGTCACTGGGAAAGGACACCGCAAGATCGAACCCAAAGCTAAGAACTTCTCCCATTGCAAGAAAAACCAATCTAGTAGGCCAAACCAAACTGATAATTCGAAGAGACTTGCAAAGATAACCAATCATACATAAAAGAACTCAAAGAAGATTCAAATATTATTCATAGATAGACTTGACCATAAACCCACAATTCATCGATCTCAACAAACACAACACAATAAGAAGATTACATTGAATAGATCTCCACGAGAGAGGGGGAGAACATTGTATTGAGATCCAAAAAGAGAGAAGAAGCCATCTAGCTAATAACTATGGACCCGAAGGTCTGAGGTAAACTACTCACACTTCATCGGAGAGGCTATGATGATGTAGAAGCCCTCCGTGATGACGGCCCTCTCCGGCGGAGCTCTGGAACAGGCCCCAAGATGGGATCTCATGGATACAGAAAGTTGCGGTGGTGGAATTAGGTTTTTGGCTCCGTATCTGATCGTTTGGGGGTACGTAGGTATATATAGGAGGAAGGAGTATGTCGGTGGAGCAACAGGGGGCCCACGAGGCAGGGGGCGCGCCCTAGGGGGGCGCCCCCACCCTCGTGACCGCCTCCGTTATTCCTTGGAGTAGGGTCCAAGTCTCCTGGATCACGTTCGGTGAGAAAATCACGTTCCCGAAGGTTTCATTCCGTTTGGACTCTGTTTGATATTCCGTTTCTTCGAAACACTGAAATAGGCAAAAAAACAGCAATTCTGGGCTGGGCCTCCGGTTAATAGGTTAGTCCCAAAAATAATATAAAAGTGGAAAATAAAGCCCAATATAGTCCAAAACAGTAGATAATATAGCATGGAGCAATCAAAAATTATAGATACGTTGGAGACGTATCAGTCCATATGAAGCAGCTCGAAGGGTCGTGTTGTCGTCATGATTGTCTTTGAGGGATGCTAGGCCCTTGTCATCTTCCTGGCTTCACAGGCACCACAGAGATGATCCTTCTTGAACTTCGCGCCCTCGATGCCAATGACATGCTTCTTCTTCGCGAGAGTGTGCAAGTTCCTCATGCCCGCATGACCTAGCCTCCGATGCCAGAGCCAGCACTCTGAAGCTTTTGCTAGAAGACATATGACAAGCTGTGGTCCTGCGGAGAAATCTACCATATACAGATTGTCTCTTCGATAGCCTTCGAAGACTAGAGATTTGTCAGATTCCATGAGTACAAGGCAACGATATTTTCCAAATATCACAATCATGTTCAGATCATAGAGCATTGAGATAGACATTAAGTTGAAGGTTTTTTACATCTATGCCCCTGGTTCCTTAGCCATACTCATTCATCCCCACGCTCTTAACTTTTGCTCAATTTTCCCCACTCCCTTTCCCGAAACCCTCAGAACTGGTCACGAATGGTGGATGTCGTTGGGTCAGTGCTTTAACCGTTAACTCTGATGAGTGGGGCCACGCTGACTGTGTCACCTGTTGGACCTGATGAGTGGGGTCGCAGCGGATGGTGCCGCGGTTAGCCCGTTGGGCCATTGTTAGACGTGGGCCGTGTGCGCGCCGCAACGACAGAAGCCTGTTATGCATGCACGACATGTCTAGCTAGCCTGCTATGCATGCACGTAGCTAGCCTACCTGCATGCGTCGGCGCCCGCCACCAGATGCGCTGACCAGCCTCTTTTTCACGCGAGCCTCCACAGATGCTGACCGGCCTCATTTTCACGCGAGCCGCCACGAACGCAGGGACGGTTGCTGCCGCTGGTTCGTATCATCTCCCACGCGTGTCTCCTCGATGTAGAGCATTGTTTCACACTTTTCGATCCACTCACATCTATTCAACATGGCAATTAAAACATGTTGGCAATTAAAGTGGCATATCGATCGACGCGGCTCGTTTAACGTAGCAAATCCAAAGCGCAGCCGGTGCCACTCCCCTTCCCTTCCCCTTTCCCCATTGAAACCACCACCCCTCCACCTATTCTCCACACATCCATTTGCGCCGCCCCCTTCTCTTCTTCACCCCAACCCAGAGCACTCTCAAAGCGAGGCGAGGATGCAGTAAAACGGCCCCACCTTCGAGCTCCCACCGACCGTGCCGGAGAGACAGTATCCAACCGGCGTCATTGTGGAGAGGACGCTCCGTGTGTGGGTGTTCTCATGCTGGTGGGGTGCAAGGAAGTTTGTTGAGTGGTTCCTCCGTGTGGGCTTCGCCCACCTCCCAGCGGGCTCGCCGGTGATGTTCCGACTGGAGGAAGTGCGTCCAAACTCCAGGACTCTGCCGATAGGGCTCACCGTCACCTTCACCAACGGATTTGATATTTACTACCTCCTCGGCAAGGTGTTTTGGTGTGGATGATAATTCATCACATTCACAACCCACAACATCTTCAAAAACTTCGACTGCATCTTCCCCACTGGTGATGGTATGCACAACCTCCCCTACTACATCGGCCAGGACGGCATGGAGAGGAGGAGCAGTAAAGAGGAGGCGCAGTGAAGATGGTGGTGAAGTCCCGGTCTCGTGAGCTTGTCTTGCCCTGAGGTGTTAGGGATTTTTATATTTTATATGTTTCTATCTTAATTATGTCGTTGGTTGTACCGTGAACTTTTAATCTCTGTCGTGTTATCCCCTAAGAACTATGTTATGCTTGCTACCCTTATTTGATATGTCGTTGGTTATCTGTGTTTTGCTTGCTATTTCTATCTTATTTGATGTGAGATATAGCTAGATGGATATGGTGTCGTACACGAGCCCTTCTGCTAAATCAATCAATGAAAGGGTATTCCTCAATGAGAACCAACAAGTTTTGGGGTTAGCCTTGTAAAAATGGTTGGAGGGTAGTCCATTCGTCTTGTTATATTCATGGTGTGTACTTGTGTAGGTCAAGTTTAAATGGCCCATTTAGAGTAGGGTCAAGTTTTCGCACGCGCGGATAATGGACTAGTTGAAGTGTCAAAAAGGAAACTAAAGCTAGAAAAATGAGCCATGTTGATGTTGAAAAGAAGAAGAAAAGCTATTTTTTTTGAATTTTTGGTGGCCCTATTCTGTATATTGTATATGAACAATTGTGGCCTATGCTATGGTTTAGGGCACCCTATGTTTTATGTAAGAAGTATGCTATGGTTGCTACTTTTTATGTTATGGATGTATGCTTGCTATGTGAGATATCGGTAGATGGATATGGTGCCATCGCCGAGCCGTAGACATGCTTTCTAGATGGATATGGTGTTGTAGCCGAGCCCTAGACATGCTCTCTAGATGGATATGATGGCTAATGGTGCCACCGGACTTTATCTTAGACGTGGTTTCAGATGGATATCATGATCTACATAATTAAGTCTGACATGCCCTTAATAACAAAAACAAAAAAATCGTGTATACAATATTTTTCTTGCAACAAAAGCATGTTTATAATACCCGCATGTCAGAAAATGAAAGTGTTGTGCCATAGGCTATATACAGAAGGAAATTGCCATGATATGTACAAATACATTTGACATGGGCAAGTCCAACAATAAATCGATTTACCATCATGCACTATTTTTGTTCGGCATGGCAATAAATGGATTTACCATGGCAATAATCAAGGAAAAAAACAGAGCGAGCACGTGCACTGTTTTCTAGGCCTCTTTTATCTTTGTGGGCCTTCGACACTCAACGCAATGAGACGGCCCAACCACAACTTAGTTTCAATTTGGACCCTGGAACTACGTTTTTTCTTCTCCGGTCGGTGTTGTCTGACGAAACTGAAGAAACTGAAAGTGTACAAAATTGACGAAACTGACATGATCCACAAATTAAGCAACACAGAGCATAGAGCACATGATCCACAAATTAAGCAACACAGAGCATAGAGCACATGATCCACAAATTTAAGAAAATCATAGAGCACATGATCCACAAATTTAACCAAATCCTAGAGCACATGACACCACACTAATAACATTTCTAACGAGTGATGACCAGCAAGTAAGAAAATCCTAGAGCAACTACACAAAAATAAAAGGGATAAAATCCTAAAGCTATCAAATTCGCCTGCTTGTTCAATTGAATCATCTGCTTCAAGTTCTTGTTCATCTTCTTTATTTCCTCCTTCAGATCTGCATCCCCAACTGTCAGAGCAGCACTTTCAGAGGCCAAATTCGTTGGTGCTGACGGCAGATTGAGCTCCCAGGTTGGGGCCCCATTGAATTGAATCCGCTTAACGTAGTCATCCAGCCATTCAAAATGTGTGCATTTATTCACGATCTGAAACGAAAACAAGAACCCTAAATCCTAGATCAAAAAAGAATTAAAAGCAAATAGAAAAATAAATCAGAGAAAAATCATGAGATCTAACCTGCCCCTCTGGCTTGCTCTCGCATTTCATGAACTCACGCCCATAGTTGCCATTCTTGACCTCCTTCGAAGTCAACCGTATTAGTGGCGCACTGCGTAGGCTGTCAGGACATCGCTCCATGGGAAGTGGACCATACTGGGTCCACGAGGGGCGGGAGGCTGAAGTGGAGCTTGACATATCGCCCAAAGTCGCCGGAGAAGAAGAAGCAGAGGAGTGGCTCCCCTCATCGCTGGAGAAGAAGAAGCAGAGGAGAAGTGGCTCCTCTTGTCGCTGCAGAATAAGCACCAGAAGAAAGGGGAGACACAACCAACAAGTCTCACTGATTGCCCCACGATCCAACGATGCGGAGCCGTCCATGTGATCCAATAGCGTGGAGCCTGCACGCAGCCTGCCCTCGGAATTACTTCTAGAAGACCACATCTGAGGGTTGTCGCTTGGCGCTAGGGTATGATCGGACGGCTGACGTTCGGAGCTAGGGTTAGGCGAAACCCCGCGGGGTTTAGAGGGGTTTTGAGCTGGTCAACGGGGTTTCAAAGGCTTTGACTGAGCATAACTAATTTTAAAAAATCGAAAAATATGAAACCTTTGCCGTTCGTCGGTTTATAGGACACACTAACGAGGAAAAATACTAACCTTGGTATACGTACATTTAGAGAAAAAAACCTAGCTAGCACGATCGAGGTGAAATGATCACCATTAATTAAAAAAATATAAAACATGCACACAACGTTGTCTTGTGTGACATGTTACCAACCAAAAATCATAAACTTTGTCTATGGACATTATCATAAAAAAAACCTTCACACATATGAGCTATCACTTACAACATTTCATAGAGACCAAGGAGAGGAGGTAGGGTTTCCCTTCGGTTTTTGAATTTTTTTTAAAAAATCAAAAAAATCACCAAAGCTTGATTTCAAAGTGAATAAGAAGGATCTGAACTTAGTTTTCCATTTTCTTATGGTAAACGTGTTTATAATGGTTTTTCTATTAAAGTATATTTTTTCAAAAAATGTAAAAATAGAAAGATTAATTCAATAAATAGTGATTCTTCGAATCTACACTATATAGATTGAATTGGTGTTAATAAAAAAATATTTGGCTCATTTGGAGTAGGTCCAAAAAACTCTTGATTACAAATAGGGCTGTTTACCCTAACTTGGGAGCTCATTTGGAGCACATTTCTCATGACTACAAGTTTTACCATGCAAAAGAGATCGGATTGATCACCTAACGTTTATAATAGTTCAGCAAACTGTGTAACTCACACCATAGAGGAATGGATTTCATGTGTTGGTTCAAATTCAAAGTTTGCCTAAAATTCAAAGTTTGGCTCAGTAGTTCAAATTTAAAGTTTACAAATAGAATTATTACACCTTACAAGTTTTCACAGTACTTCAAATTGATGACAGAATCCTTATTACAAATCCTTAAAGTTCAAAGTTTTTGACTTGCATTCAAGTTCAAATTCAAATCTTTGCATTGCTCCTTGTGTTCTGGGATGGGTTAACCATTTGCTTCTGGTTTCCCTGGCTGGGATATTTTGTGCTTTTGAAAGCTTTGTCTTGTTGCCTCTGACCTTCACTTCTAGTGGTGGCGGTTTTGTTGAGCTTTGACTGATCGAGCAAGTGATGACCAGTTGACGGTCATCTGTGGGTTCACTAATCTTTAAAGGAACTTCAGACAAAACAACTTCCTCCTATCTTATAGCTTTAAAACATTTGTAAGCCATGGTTTCAAATTCCGTATCAGATGATGGTTCAACCGAAGTTTCTTCCTCTCTAGGTCTTTTCTGTCTTGTGCCTCTAATTATCCTAGAGTTGGGTCAAACAGAAATATGCTTAGCCATCGATAAAAAAGAGAACAAATGCAAAAAAATGGAAAGATTGCACACATACCAAGCTGCTACTTCAGTTGCTTCATTCTCTAAACTTGTTGCATTCTCCTCTGCTGCTTCATTCTCCTCTAAACTTGCTGCATTCTCCTCTGCATTTGCTGCTTCCCATTGTTCCTCTTCTCCAAATGATGCATCAACTGGATTGGTGCAAGCCTAGCAATATGCCCTAGGATACCACATATTTTGCACTTACGCTGTTTTTTTACACGACCCTCTTCACCATCTCTTATCCTGTTTTTCCTTGGTCTTCCTGGTGGTCTAGTCAGTAGAGGAGAATGGAGTTTGAACCCTGGGTCCACTATGTTTCATTGGTCTTTTCCCAAGAGTGCAGGCTCATTTTCAGCATAAGAGCCCTAAATTTGGCAACATAGAAATATTCAGAGCAATACTGATCAACTTCACCATCTTCACCTCCAATAACAGTCATGAGATGTAGGGCATTTATGCACAGCTTTCCGCGGATCTGCCATTGCCTACAGCTGCATTCATTGGTTGCAAGGTTCACTAGATATCTCCATTCCCTATTTTTACTATCAGTGTATGTCACCTCAGCCTCATATGTCGCTGGTCAAATGCATTTCATCCTTAGTCCTCTTGCCTTGGCATGCAATGCCTTAATCAGAGATGGGAGCATAAGATGGCCAACATATTGTGTTTCTGCAATTCTTTTACGAAGAGCCATCTTTACCATGATCATCTGCCTGATCTTATCAAATGCTTTCCACAACAAAAGCCCTTTCACTGACTTGAACTTTGCATTGAAAGACTCAGCAAGGTTATTGGTCACATAGTCTACTTTGCAGATTTCATTGAATTTGCTTCTTGACCACAACTTTCCATGATGTTCATCCATGTACTCCTTCACCAAAGGATTATGAGCATAGAACACTCTCAAATGGTGCTCATGCTTCCTCAAGCTACATGTGTATGATGCTAGCCATAGATTCTCATCATAAAATTTGCCTTTGAATTTCTTTTTAAAATTCTGCGCTAGGTGTCGCATACATTCCCTATGTTCCACTCCAGGGAATACAATTTCTACTGCAGTTTCTAAACCCTTGAAAGCATCTGTGTATATAACAAAACCTGAGGGTGTACCTATAATGTTGCACAACCGTTGCAGAAACCAGACCCAACTCTCCTCACACTCTACCTCCAACACACCAAATGCAACTGGGAATTGCCAGTTGTGTCCATCAACTGCAGAAGCTGCTGCTAGCTGGCCTCTCCATCTTCCATTCAAAGCAGTTGCATCGACAGCCAAATAGGGCCTACAACCATTCAGAAACCCCTTCCAGCAAGCCTTGAAACAAACAAAATCCCTCCTGAAGCACTCCTTCTCCAGTGCCTCCCCTTTTAATTTGTACTTAACTATATGTTTGTCAATCTCTACAACACTCCCTGGACTAGCCGTCTCCACTTCAGCTTTGAAGGTGTAAAGCAACTAAAAACTCTCATTCCATGGACCATTAATCCTATCAAGAGCCCTTTCCTTGGCATAGAAAATCCTCATGTACTGTATATTAATCTTGTACTTCTCAAATAGCTTCCCATGGAGTGTTGTTGGACCAATTGTTGGTGTTTCCCTCACCCAACCCAAGATTGCATCTGCCACCCACCTAGTCTTTGCAAGCTTAGATTTGTCCTTTCCCCTCCCCCTCCAGGTGGGCAAGTGTGCCCGTGTAGGTTGCTTTTTATCTGAAACAAAATGAAAAATGATGTCAAATACAATTAAGAAACAGTACAAATGATCTGAATATAGAATGGATAAATAATCTGATAAAAAGATTCAGTTGTAATACCTGAATCAATTTGCTCTTTCGCATAGTGGATGCATGCAACCTCCACCTACACCTATCATAAGGGCAATGAACAGTGAATCTTCCTGGCTCACTCCTATCAACCTCATAAGAGTTTTAAGTGAGAATGCAATATGTAGTCACTGCATTACGATAGTCCACCATCGATTCGAATACGGTTCCTAGAGTAAGGTCAGGATTCTCCCTATTCCACTCAATTGTTGGCATGTCCTCACCATCATATTCTTGTAAAAATAAGGAGTCGATGTTCTCCTCCCTCTCTTCATCGTCAATGTCATCAAATCTAGCACGGCTGCTAGGCTCCTCTGGATATTCATCTTCCACTGCCTATTGACTGACTCTATCTACCAGTTCAGGGAATAGCATCTCATCCTCATCATCATGTCGAGGCATTTCCTCGTCAGGCTCTGCATCTACTTCTACATCAGGTGTAGAAGGGAGAGGAGAAGTGCCAGAATTAGTGCCAGCCGACATGTTGTGGCTTTCAGAACCACTAGGTTTACTTGGTATCGACCTACAAGGAGTGCGAGGACGCTCGCTATTAGCAGAGATAGATGATGTCTGAACACCCTTCAGGATATGTTGTTTGCGTGCCTGAAGCACACCGATATGGATTTTACCGAAACGGCTGTCAGCATTCAAATTAAATAGTAATCCCAGATGCTCATTGAGGGAGTCCTGGATTAGGGGGTGTTCGGATAGCCGGACTATACCTTCAGCCGGACTCTTGGACTATGAAGATATGAGATTGAAGACTTCGTCCCGTGTCCGGATGGGACTTTCCTTGGCGTGGAAGTCAAGCTTGGCGATGCGATATTCAAGATCTCCTACCATTGTAACCGACTCTATGTAACCCTAACCCTATCCGGTGTCTATATAAACCGGAGGGTTGTATTCCATAGAAGAATCAACTCCATACACAATCATACCATAGGCTAGCTTCTAGGGTTTAGCCTCCTTGATCTCGTGGTAGATCTACTCTTGTACTACCCATATCATCAATATTAATCAAGCAGGAGTAGGGTTTTACCTCCATCGAGAGGGCCCGAACCTGGGTAAAACAAAGTGTCCCCAGTCTCCTATTACCATCCGGCCTAGACGCACAGTTCGGGACCCCCTACCCGAGATCCGCTGGTTTTGACACCGACATTGGTGCTTTCATTGAGAGTTCCTCTGTGTCGTCGCCTTTAGGACCGATGGCTCCTTCGATCTTCAACAACAATGCGGTCCAGGGGGAGACTTTTCTCCCCAGACAGATCTTCATCTTCGGCGGCTTCGCACTACGGGCCAATTCGCTTGGCCTCCTTGAGCAGATCAAAAGCTACGCCCCTGGCCATCCGGTCAGGTTTGGAAGCCTAAACTACACGGCTAACATCCGCGGAGACTTGATCTTCGACGGATTTGAGCCACAGCCAAGCATGCCGCACTGTCTCGAGGGGCATGATATAGCTCTGCCACCGAACAGCGCCTTGAAGGCCGCACACGCATCGGTCTCGACCATTGATTCGGAACCTACTGCGCCGATCGAGGATCATCGATTGGACGCTGCCTCAGGGGCTGCGATCTCAAAAGCAATCGAGCCAAACTCCAGCCCCGCACTCCGCATGGACCGTGACTCCGAGGAGCCGGATTCCCCTATGAACTCCAAGCCCCCCGCGCCCCTGCCAATCGAATCCGATTGGGCGCCGGTAATGGAGTTCACCGCAGCGAACATCTTTCAGCATTCGCCTCTTGGCAATATCCTGAATTCTCTTAAGTCTCTCTCTTTATCAAGAGAGCCCTGGCCGAATTACGGTCAGCAAGGGTGGGATACGAACGGTGAGGAAATTCAAAACCCACCCACCACCTACTTCGTAGCCACTGTCGACGATTTAACCGACATACTTGACTTCGGCTCCGAAGACATGGACGACATGGACGACAATATAGGAGACGAACAAGAACCAGCACCTGTAGGGCGCTGGAGTGCCACCTCGTCATATGACATATATATGGTAGATACTCCCAAAGATGGAGATGGCGATGGAACAATGGGGGACGACGCCCCCAAGAAACAGCCAAAGCGCCGGCGACAGCGGCGCCGCTCTAAATCCTGCCAAAGCAAAAATGGTGATTCCGGCACGGGAGATAACACTACCCCGGATAGCGCCGAAGAACACCCACCCCAGCAAGATTCCGCACAGGAAGATGGAGAAGCCAGCCCTCATGAGAGAGCGGCAGACCAAGAGGTCAAGGACGACTATATGCCTCCCTCCGAAGACGAGGCAAGCCTCGATGACGACGAATTCGTCATACCATTAGACCCCGCCGAACAAGAGCATTTTAAACGCATGCTTTTAGCCACGGCAAGCAGCCTCAAGAAAAAGCAGCAACAGCTTAGAGCTGCCCAAGATTTGCTAGCTGACAGATGGACTGAGGTCCTTGTGGCCGAAGAGTATGAACTCGAATGCCCCTCCAAGAGTTACCCGAAGCGCAGGGCGCTACCCCGATCAGAGGAGGAAGCACCTACATCACCAGCCATGGCAGACCGGCCACCTCGTGGCTGTGACAGAGAGGCATCTCAGCCCTCCACCCAAGCCACACCCCGACGCCGCACAACTAAGGCACGGGAAAACGCGCCCGACCTGTGAAACATACTGGAGGATAAGGCAAAACAGACAAGATCGATCTACGGATCGCGCAGGCGCCCTGTAGTATGTGACAATGATCTTCACTCCAGATACCACAAATCCGGCCGGGCCGAACACCATAGACATAGCTCTTAAGAGCTGTGTCGCGATATAGCCCATTAAAGAGGCGCCGCACACCCGCTATGCTTCACGAACGAAGTAATGGGTCATAAAATCCCAGAGGGCTTCAAACCCATAAACATCGAATCATACGATGGCACCACAGACCCGGCAGTATGGATTGAGGACTATCTCCTTCACATCCACATGGCACGCGGCGACGGTTTACACGCCATTAAGTACCTCCCGCTCAAACTTAAAGGACCAGCCCGGCATTAGCTTAACGGCTTGCCAGCAGAATCAATCGGTTCTTGGGAGGACCTGGAAGCCGCATTCCTCGATAACTTCCAGGGCACTTACGTGCGGCCGCCGGACGCCGACGACTTAAGCCACATAATTCAGCAGCCAGAAGAATCAGCCAGACAATTATGGACACGGTTGCTAACAAAGAAAAACCAGATAGTCGACTGTCCGGACGCAGAGGCCCTAGCAGCCTTCAGGCATAACATCCGCGACGAGTGGCTTGCCCGGCACCTAGGACAGGAAAAGCCGAAATCTATGGCAGCCCTCACGACACTCATGACCCGCTTTTGCGTGGGAGAAGACAGCTGGCTAGCTCGCAGTAACAACTTATCAAAGAACCTTGGTAATTCGGATACCAAGGACAAAAGTGGCAGGACACGTCAGAACAAACAAAAACGCCGCGTTAACAGCGACAGTAATGACGATACGGCAGTCAATGCCGGATTCAGAGGCTATAAATCCAGGCAGCGGAAGAAGCCATTCAAAAAGAATACTTAGGGCCCGTCCAGTTTGGACCGAATACTCGATCGCTTGTGCCAGATACATGGCACCCTCGAAAAGCCAGCCAATCACACTAACAGGGATTGTTGGGTGTTCAAGCAGGCAGGCAAGTTAAGAGCCGAAAAAGAGACAAGGGGCTGCACAGCGACGACGAGGAGCCCAAGCCGCCGAACAGCAATGGACAGAAGGGCTTTCCCCCACAAGTGTGGACGGTGAACATGATATACGCAACCCACATCCCCAAGCGAGAGCGGAAGCATGCGCTACGGGACGTATACGCGATGGAGCCAGTCGCCCCAAAGGTCAACCCATGGTCCTCCTGCCCGATCACTTTTGATCGAAGGGACCACCCCACCAGCATCCGTCATGGAGGCTTCGCCGCATTGGTTCTTGACCCAATCATCGACGGATTTCACCTCACAAGAGTCCTCATGGACGGCGGCAGTAGCCTGAACCTGCTTTATCAGGATACAGTGCGGAAAATGGGCATAGATCCCTCAAGGATCAAACCCACAAGAACGACCTTTAAAGGCGTTATACCAGGTGTAGATGCCAACTGTACAGGCTCAGTAACACTTGACGTGGTGTTCGGATCCCCGGATAATTTCCGAAGCGAAGATTTAATCTTCTATATAGTCCCGTTTCGCAGTGGCTATCATGCCCTGCTCGGACGAACCGCATTCGCAAAATTCAATGCGGTGCCGCACGACGCATACCTCAAACTCAAGATGCCAGGCCCTCGAGGCGTAATCACGGTCAACGGAAACACCGAACGCTCCCTCCGTACGGAGGAGCACATGGCAGCCCTCGAAGCGGAGGTACAAAGTAGCCTTCTTAGGTAATTCCCCAGTCCGGCCATTAAAAAGCCAGACACTGCGAAGCGCGCCCGGAGTAACCGGCAACAGGATCACCTGGCACACTTTGAACAAGCGTAGCAATACGGCCCCAACCCCAGCGCTCGCGACATAGCAAAGTCAGTACCTCGCGTACATAACTACGCCCTCGAAATACCATGGGCACAGGGGAAGGGGCACAATAAACGGCACGCCCACGGTACGGCTTAAAACGTACCAGGGGCTGCCGGATTCTTTTTCTTTTCTTACTTTCAGGACTCCATACTTTGGACGACCTGTTCGGCCATTCGACTGCCGCACAAGCGATGCAAGATCCGGGGAGGCAGACAAGCCATGCCGCATTATGGAACTCCCAGGTGGTCTCTGTTACGAGCGGTACACCTGTTTTAAATAAAATTCCGCGGCCTTTCCCTGGTCAAGACTTACTGAATAGTCCAATATCTTTTGCTTACCGCACTATTTGTATCGTTCGGCTTTGATAAACAGCCCCTCCATAAACAATGCTTAGCTTTTTGTCTATTTTTTTGCATTACTCTTTTCATATATATGTTCATTAATGACATGTTGCACCCGTACACTGTGGTACGGCAAGTACGCCATGGGCTTCAGTACCCTTTAATATGGTGTGAGAAGTCCGAACACTTTCACAAGTGCGGCACCCTGAACTTATAGCACTATATGCATCGGCTCCGAATCATGATTTGGGTCAATAGTTGGGTTTGCCTGACTCCTATGTTTTGGTGCCTTACGTTCCGCTATATCGGCTAAGGTAGCACTAGGAGAACCACTGCGATTTTGCCCCGGTTGAGCTGGGTTAAGCACCTTAGTGGAGAAAGCTAAAACTGACTGTCATGATGAGGCGAGAGACCGGTTGCTGTTCGAGAGGTTTTTCGAGTCCCTAAAGGCTTATGCCGCTTAGAGCGAGGAGCTGGATGACCCCAGCCAAGGCGTGGATAGCGCCCCGAATTCGGCCTTCCGAACTAGGGGCTTCGCCGAAATTTAAAATTATAATGTTCTATGGCTAAGTGAGAGTGTTCAAGCATTATAGTCTGATTGCCTGGTTCGCTGTGCTGAGCGCCTCCCTCGAAGGACCCAACTATGGGGAAAAGAGTGCTCAGGTTTATCCCCGAACACCCCAGCACTAGTGGCATGGTGCCAGAAGCCGACGACTGGCCATCTCTCAAATTTTTGATAAACGGCCGCACAGAAAATAATATTTTAAATTCAACAAGCATTGCTTAAAGTGCCTATGAACAAGTTTTCAGCGCACAGGATAAAAACGAGTGAGTTCATTCAAATATTACATCCTTGGTACACTCATTTGCCACAAGACAGGCACCCGCAAGAACATCCTTGTAGTAGTTCTTGGGCTTGCGATGCTCCTTCCCCGGCGGCGGCCCGTCCTTCACAAGTTTCTCCCCATCTAGCTTACCCCAGTGCACCTTCACACGGGCAAGGGCCCTACGGGCACCTTCGATGCAGACGGAGTGCTTGATCACCTTGAGCCTTGGACAGGCCTCCACCAGCCGCCGCACCAGCTCGAAGTAGCTCCCAGGCAGGGCCTCTCCGGGCCATAGCCAAACTATGAAGCCCTTCAGGGCCTATTCGGCCGCCTTGTGGAGTTCGACCAGCTGTTTCAGCTGGTCGCTCAAGGGCACAGGGTGTCTGGCCTCAGCATACTGAGACCAGAACACCTTCTCCGTCGAGCTGCCCTCTTCAGCTTGGTAGAATGCGGCGACATCGGATACGCTGCGGGGAAGATCTGCGAATGCCCCTGGAGAACTCCGGATTCGGGTAAGTAACAAGTAGTTTACTTTTATATTTCTGCTTTGCATAAAGAATGCCTTACCCGCTGCTATCTTCTTTATATCCTCCAACTCCCGGAGGGCCTTTTGGGCTTCGGCCTTGGCGGACTTGCCAGCCTCAAGGGCCGTAGCGAGCTCGGACGCTTGGGTCTTTGACTCAAGCTCCAAACTCTCATGTTTTTTCATGAGAGCCTGAAGCTCTTGCTGCACCTTGCCGACCTAAGTCCCAAGTTTCTCTCGCTCGGTGCGCTCCGCGGCCGTTTTCTTTTCGGCCTCGGACAGCGCCTACTTGAGGGTCGCCACCTTAGTCGTGGCCCCTACAATAAGCAGTACAATCCTGTTATTTTTTGCAATCAAGCCTCTGTATAGGCACTTTTTTATAAGGTATTCCTTAACTTCCTTCTCCTCGAGCTGCCGCTTGGCATGACCGAGCTCTTGCTCGGACCGCTCGAGCCCCTGCTTTAGGGTACCCACCTCCGCAGTCAGTGCGGCGGTGGCCAGCAGTGAAGCCTGCATGCGCATATTGACTCTTTATTGTTAGACTCTGGCGAAATTTATTAGATCCTCTATTCGGCTTTTCTTTCCGAACGCCAAACAGAGCATCAGGGGCTACTGTCTATGCGGTAATAGTTTTATATATTTTTTACTTACCTCGAAACCTGTTAGGAGGCTAGCGCAAGCTTCATTCAGCCCGCTCTTGGCGGACTGAACCTTCTGGATCACCGTACTCATAACAGTACGGTGCACCTCGTCGATGGAGGCGCCTTCAAGCACCTCCAGCAGATTGTCCGGCGCATCCGGTTGGACGGAGGCTGCCGGCTCAGAAGGCCTGCTCCTCTTCAAGGGAGTTCGCCTGCCGCACTCCGGAATCGTTGAAGATTCCGGCACGGTGTCCGGCTCGAAGCCGGACTTGGGGCCCTGGGGGGTCTTGTCCCCTTCACTCCTGGGGTCCGGGAGGTTGCCTTGCGGCTCTTCCAGGACCACCTCCTCCTGCCCCGGAGCTCGTTGCGACGCCACTTCGGCGTCATCCGCAGTGCGGGGGGAGACATCGGGCAGAACAGAGTTCACATCCGATGAATCCAGGGAGCCGCTCGACGACTCGCCAAGTTCGGCCCGGGGCGGACTGGATGATTATATTCGATGTTAGGGAAAGCAGTGCAATAGGGGAAATATCATGAGTTACTCTGGTATCTAAACACTTACGATTTCGCTAGACGCCTGGCCCTGTCCGGCCATTCCTCTTCGTCCTCGTCGGCGTCGGGGGCGTAGTCCGGCGGAGGGGTCTTCTTCTTCTTGGACCCTTCGCCCCCCCCCTCTGGGGCGGCCTTCCTTTTCTTTCCTTCCCCCGCTGGAGGGGGAGAGGTTTCTTCTTCCTCCTCCTCGTTTTCATGGGAGGAGGGCGTCTCAGACTCGTCGGATGACGAGCCCAACAGCACCACATTACGGGCACTCTTTCGAGTCCCTGTGGTTTTCTTCTTCTTGGCCTTCTTTTCTGGCACCACATAAGGTGCCGGAGCCAGCAGCTTCACTAGCAGAGCTGGGGCTGAGTCTTCGGGCAGCGGAGCCGGACAATTAATTGGTTCGGCTACCGTCATCCAAGCCTGTCAAAGGTAAGGGAGTTTAGATCCCGCATAGAGTCAAACTAGTGAAATGCTTAAACATCCTGTAAAAGGTGTAAATGGCATACCTTGCTAGTGCGACACTGCAAGCTGTATCCGTGGTCCTCGGAAGCGGATGCGGGAGCCTCGGCGCCCTTGAATAGCATCTTCCAGGCATCCTTGTACGTTGTGTCGAAGAGCCCGCTGAGAGTTTGATGCTGCGCCGAGTCGAACTCCCACAGATTGAAATCCCGTTGTTGGCACGGGAGGATCCGACAGACGAGCATAACCTGGACTATATTAACTAGCCGGACTGGCTTGTTCACCAGGGACCGGGTGCATGTTTGAAATCTGGCTACCTCTTCCTCGTCGCCCCACGATAGGCCCGTCTCTTTCCAGGACACAAGCCGTGTGGGGGGTCCGGATCGGAACTCAGGGACCACGGTCCATTTCGGATCGCGTGGCTCGGTGATATAAAACCACCCGGATTGCCATCCCTTTAGGGTCTCCACAAAGGAGCCCTCGAACCATGGGATGTTGGCCATCTTGCCCGCCATGGCGCCTTCGCACTCCGCCTGGCTGCCGCTCACCACCTTGGGTTTGACATTGAAAGTCTTGAGCCTGAGGCCGAAATGGGGGCGGATGCGGAGAAAGGCCTCGCACACGACGATAAACGCCGAGATGTTGAGGATGAAGTTCGGAGCCAGATCGTGGAAGTCCAGGCTGTAGTAGAACATGAGTCCCCGGACAAATGGGTGGAGTGGAAAACCCAGTCCGCGGAGGAAGTGGAGGAGAAATACCACCCTCTCATGGGGCCTTGGGGTGGGGATAAGCTGCCCCACCTCAGGAAGCCGGTGCGCGATGTCCTTGGACAGATACCCGGCCTTCCTTAGCCTTTTGATTTTGCTCTCAGTAACAGTGGAGACCATCCATTTGCCTCCCGCTCCTGACATTGCGGGAGAAGGTTGAGGTGGAAAGTGCGGACTTGGGCGCTGGAGCTTGGGTGCGCAAGAGATGGGTAGGCAAGGGAGGAAGAAGGCGTAGGTAAATAGGGTGGATCCTTATCCCCTTATATAGGTGGTTGCAGTTGTGCGTCCCCACTTGCCTAATAAAACTCACTTGCCTTCCGAACGTCGTAATAAATGGCGCGGTTGGGTTACCCACGCCCGTATTGATGAGAATACCGTAAAAAGGGTACACGATCTCTGCTTTGACAAGACGTGCCAAGGAAACCATCTCGCAAAACATGCTAAGGTGGAAAAGTAAAAATGATTCAAGTAAAAGGGCTTGGCTGTAGTGTGATGGCGCACTACAGAGTACGTCAGCAGATTTGATTTGTGTTATTCTCTCTACGGCAATATGTGGAAACTTATTTAACAGAGCCGAACACTATTCTTGGTGACTACAATCTTCTACGATGACTTGGAGGAGGAACCCGCCTTGCAATGCCGAAGACAATTTGCGCGCCGGACTCGTCGTCATTGAAGCCTGGTTCAGGGGCTACTGAGGGAGTCCTGGATTAGGGGGTGTTCGGATAGCCGGACTATACCTTCAGCCGGACTCTTGGACTACGAAGATATGAGATTGAAGACTTCGTCCTGTGTCCGGATGGGACTTTCCTTGGCGTGGAAGGCAAGCTTGGCGATGCGATATTCAAGATCTCCTACCATTGTAACCGACTCTATGTAACCCTAACCCTATCCGGTGTCTATATAAACCGTAGGGTTGTAGTCCGTAGAAGAATCAACTCCATACACAATCATACCATAGGCTAGCTTCTAGGGTTTAGCCTCCTTGATCTCGTGGTAGATCTACTCTTGTACTACCCATATCATCAATATTAATCAAGCAGGAGTAGGGTTTTACCTCCATCGAGAGGTCCCGAACCTGGGTTAAACAAAGTGTCCCCAGTCTCATGTTACCATCCGGCCTAGATGCACAGTTCGGGACCCCCTACCCGAGATCCGCCGGTTTTGACACCGACACTCATCACAAGTTAATGGGACAAATCTATGCTCGATACTGTCGAAATATCTCAGTTCAACAACATCGGCAGGGCTCCACAGATACTCACAACAAAGTGCCTCGCAGAAATCTCTGAACGAAATGCTGGTTTCTACCACTTTAGGATAGAAAAATCCAGAAATCATACACGGTTTAGTTCCATGCAGCTCGCTAGTTTCCATTCTAACCGCCAGCCAAAAAGCAAGCGCAGGGTCAACCCTATTCGATTGAAATAAGATAAAGGGGGCAGTTTGGCCAATTTTTTAGATAAATTGCACTGATTCATGCCAACGGTGGTCAAATACAGCCTAATTTACGGATCTCCTAATCAATTTGAGAGGAAAATGATGCTTACCCAGGTGGAATCCATGAATTATCAGCCTTTGATTCGACCCAATCATCTGCACGGTCGATGGGCCGGACAGGGTGCCCCCCGACATCGCTTCCTAATCCTAGATGGGGAGAGAGGGTAGATGTGGCGGAGGCGACACGACTGTGGCGGAGGCGACACGATGGTGGCGGAGGGGGCGGCGCGGGAGCGACTGGATCTGATTCAGGTTATAGTGAGTGTCAGTTTCGTGGCGCCACTGGTTACCACCTAACGGTCAAAATGTGCACTCCTCCCTACGCGGCCCCACTCGTCAGAGTTAACGGTCAAGTCATTGACCTGACGGCAACATCCGTTGTGACTAGTCCTGAGGGTTTCGGGCAAGGGAGTGGGGAAAAGTGAGCAAAAGTTAAGGGCATGGGGATGAATGAGTAGAACTAAGGAACCAGGGGCATAGAAATAAAAATCCCTAAGTTGAAACCAAGGGATTTAACAAGCATCACTTTATCCATGTGCTGATCCATTGAGATTGTAACTCGACCTAGGCCAAATACCTTGCTTTTACCGGTGTCAGCAAATGTGATGTGACTTTTGTCAGCCGGACGTAGGGTTGAATCCATAAGAAGACTTCGGTCACCAGTCATGTGGTTAATGCATCCACTATCCATAATCCACTCAGTAGCCTTTGGAGCCATACCCTACAGTGCAGTCAGGGGGATATGCTTCACAAAGAGAAGTGTGAAGCATAAACATTTGACGAACAAGCATACTATCAAAGTACAGATCCTTGTTTGGGTACATAGGATGATTGTCAAGAAACACCGGGGCAAAATACATAGTAAGACGATTTTGGCATTTTATCTTGCGTCCCACAAGATGTTTTAGGTCCCCAGCATTAGCGTCAGAAGCCTTTGATTTCCGGTTGGAGACCTTTCCCTGCAAAAGAAAGTTAATTCTTCTTAACCAGCCACATCTTCAGGGATGGCTTAGAAGCAAGGAGTCTAAGTGCAGCATCTGAGAACTTTGGCTTTGGAGGCCTAGCAAATAGCCTTGCAGGAGGTGAATGAAGGAAATATGCCCTAGAGGCAATAATAAAGTTGTTATTTATATTTCCTTATATCATGATAAATGTTTATTATTCATGCTAGAATTGTATTAACCGGAAACTTGGTACACGTGTGGATACATAGACAAAACACAGTGCCCCTAGTAATCCTCTACTAGACTAGCTCGTTGATCAAAGATGGTTAAGTTTCCTAACCATAGACATGAGTTGTCATTTGATGAACATGATCACATCATTAGAGAATGATGTGATGGACAAGACCCATCCGTTAGCTTAGCATAATGATCGTTAAGTTTTATTGCTATTGCTTTCTTCATGACTTATACATATTCCTTTGACTATGATATTATGCAACTCCCAAATACCGGAGGAATACCTTGGGTTCTATCAAACGTCACAATGTAACTGGGTGATTATAAAGATGCTCTACAGGTATCTCCGAAGATGTTTGTTGGGTTGGCATAGATCGAGGTATCTCTAGGCCCTCTCGGTAATGCACATCATGATAAGCCTTGCAAGCAATGTTACTAATGTGTTGGTTGCGGGGTGATGCATTACAGAATGAGTAAAGAGACTTGCCGGTAACAAGATTGAACTAGGTATGAAGATACTGATGATTGAATCTTGGGAAAGTAACATACTGATGACAAAGGGAATGACGTATGTTGTCATTACAGTTTGACCGATAAAGATCTTCGTAGAATATGTAGGAACCAATATGAGCATCCAGGTTCCGCTATTGGTTATTGACCAGAGAGATGTCTCGGTCATGTCTACATAGTTCTCGAACCCATACGGTCCGCACGCTTAACGTTCGATGAAAATTTGTGTTATATGAGTTATGTGATTTGGTGACCGAATGTTGTTCGGAGTCCCAGATGAGATCACGGACATGACGAGGAGTCTCAAAATGGTCGATAGGTAGAGATTGATATATTGGATGATAGTATTTGGACACCGAAAGTGTTTCAGATTGTATCGGGTACATATCGGAGTACCGGGGAGGGGGGGTTACTGGAACCCCCGGGGGAAGATATGGGCCATATGGGCCAAAGGAGGGAGGCAAGCCAGCCCACAAGGGGTGGCGCGCCCCACCCAAGGGAGGAGTCCGAATTGGACAAAGGGAGTGGGCGGCGCCCCCCCTTTCCTTCTCCTCCTCTCTCTCCTTCCCCCTTTCCCCCTTCGATAAAAGGAAGGGGGCGAATCCTACTAGGAGCCCAAGTGGGACTCCTCCCACTTGGGGCACGGCTAGGGCCGGCCTCCTCCCCTCTCCATCCTTTATATACAGGGGTAGGGGCGCCTCTAAGACACACCAATTGTTCCAAGCCGTGTGCGGCGCCCCCCTCTATAGTTTACACCTTCGGTCATATTCACGTAGTGCTTAGGCAAAGCCCTGCGCGGATCACTTCACCATCACCGTCACCACGCCGTCGTGCTGACGGAACTCTCCCCTGACACTTTGCTAGATCAAGAGTTCAAGGGACATCATCGAGCTGAACGTGTGCAGAACTCGAAGGTGTCGTACGTTTGGTGCTTGATCGGTTGAATAGAGAAGACGTTCGACTACATCAACCGCGTTAAACTAACGCTTCCTCTTTCGATCTACGAGGGTACATGGACGCACTCTTCCCCTGTCACATCCCTAGTTCTAGTATGACCAAGGCTAGCTTTCATGTGAGCATCTTGTTTAAATTTTTAAATAAATTTGAATTGGGGATATGTGAAAGCCTTAGAAATCATTCCAAAAATGATCAAGATAAAAATTGCTTCAAATAGGTCCAAGAAAATGTTCCTGTTTTCCTATGAAAATATTGGACAGAGGTAAAATTCAAACCAATATTTTTAGGAGACAGAAATATTTATTTTGGCCATTTGAGTTAACCCAATAATTATTTGCATTGGATTTATATTTGCTATATATTTAATATGATCCAATAATTCTGGAAAATGGTGAGTGGCTCTGAATATATTATATGTAGCCACATGATAATTTTCAGAATCTACAAAAATGATTTGGTTTATGAACTAAATCAAAACAGAAAGAAATAAATAGAAAACAAAAACAGAAAGGGAAAAACAGAGAGAGAGAGAGTTTACGTGGCAGCCCACTTACCCGGCCCAACTCCTCCAGCCGGCCCAGCCTACCTGGCTCTGCCAGTCGTCCTCAACCTCGTGCCAGAGGGCAGGAGGGCGTGTGGCCACCGCCCGCGCGTACGCGTCGCGCCACCTCCTGGTTGCCTGCTTCCCCTGGCCTCCTGTAACGTCGCCACGCACACCCCCGCTGCACCTCTCCCCTCTCTCCCCTGGACCCTTCCCCTCCTCTGCTCTCCGTGCGGCACCACCGAACACACCCACCGCCACCGACGAGGACCACCACGGTCGGCGGCCTCCACACGCCTCTCCGACGCGCCGAGAAGCTCCGCCGTCGACCTCTACACTGTCTCCGCCAAGCCACACGAGCGGATGCGCCCTACAGTGGCTTCCCCGACCTCTTCTTCGAGCTTCAGCCGCCTAGATCGCCACCGTTGTTTCGCCTGCTCCAGCTCTTCCCCGAGTTCGCCATCCACGCCATAGGATCCGTTGTGAGCTCCTATTCGTTTTCCCCTTTGCTCTAGCCATCTCCCGCGTACCCTAGCAGCATCCCCGAGAGCTCCGAGCTCCGGCCGCCACCATGGCCGGCGTTCATTGCACCGGAGTGCTCTTGGTGACCCCAGGAACACGTAGAGCCCCTCAGATGATCTCACCGTGCCGTGTAACGACGAACCTGACCCCATTTGAACTCCGGTCGCCGCCGTCGATCCTAACCACCGCAGCTCCTGCCACCACCACCGGTCAACGTAGCTCGCTCCTAGGAGCATGTAGGACCAAACGCCGCCTCAAACGGTGCATCACAGGGGTTTTCCAGAGCACCCTGCTGCCGCAGCACCTCGTCGGCGGCTTAACTCCGGCCGTGCTAACATGGCACCATTAGGTTAGGTGCTAATCCTGTTTAGTTAGTGCCCTCTATTGATGACATGTGGGTCCCAGAACCTAATTAGGTTAGTCTAATTTTCCTGTTTAGATTAGTGCTAATCTATGTGGACCCCACATGTCAGCTTTGACTTTGGTCAAGTCAGCGTTGACCGGTTCCACCTGTCATCCACCCAACCAGCCCTAAGACACTGATGCGTGGGTCCTAGCCGTCAGGTTTGACCTGGTCTGGCGTTGTTGACCTGCTGACGTCATGCTAACATCACGCTGACGCAATAAGTCATTTCTGGATTTAGTTTAAATTAGAATAACCAGGAAATTCTAGAAAATGATTTAAACTTCCAAAATTCATAGAAAATAAACCGTAACTCCAAATGAAATAAATTATATATGAAAAATGATCAAAAAATCCAATCTATCCATTTATGCTATTTCCATGCATGTTGGAGCAACTTGTGCCTGCTGATCAGGTCAAATCAAATGTTGGCATTTAAATAATCACACATGGAGTTTGAATTTGAACCTTTGGCTCAAACCAACTTCATTTAAATCATTGCTAGTTGCATTAGCTCAAATCACAGCATATTGTCATGTCATTATCATGCATCATATTGTGCATTGCATTGATTGTGTTCCTTCTCTGTTGCCGGTGGTTGTCCCCTCTCGATAGACGTGTTCCGACAATGAGTTCGATGACACCGATGAAGAGCTATACTATCTTCAGAAGTGCCAGGCAAGCAAAACCCCCTTGTTCATTCCGATACAATCCCACCCTCTCGCTACTGCTCTCTTTTTCTGCATTAGGACAACAACGTTTCAACTGTTACATGCTGCGGTAGTTGAACCCCTTTCCTTTGCATGACCTATCATTGCCACAGTAAATAGATGAAACCCACTAGCATGAGTAGGAGTTGTTTGAGCCCTGATGTGCCTACTCATTCATGCTTGTTTGTCAGGCCTGCTACTGCTTAGAGTTGAGTCAGGTCTGATTCATCAGGGATGAATTGGAATGGTGATGAACATGTCCTACTGTGTGTGAGCTAAGTGTGTGAACACGATTTGGTAAAGGTAGCGGTGAGAGGCCATGTAGGAGTACATGGTGGGTTGTCTCATTGAAACCATCCTCAGGAACTGAGTTCTGTGTTTGTGATCCATGAACAGCTACTACCACACGTTGGGCCTTGAAATATGACCCCGCTCAACTTATTAGCCACCCCTGTCCTCTGTCTAGGAGTTGCAACTAGTTTATGTGTTTGTAAGATATGTGTTGGAGGCCGTGTGTAGCACTGACCCTAGGGGTGGGCTATGATGCGGTAGATACACCATGGCACGGTGTACCGGGCGCTCGTTTGGTGTCTCGGGAACCCTGCACACATTGTTTGTGGCTGTGAGTGAAACCCCGGCTGGATCTCCTCGCGGATGGAATAGGCGATAAACCTGGACTAGAGACTTGTGTGGTTAGTCAGATCATGGTCTACACCCACGTCGGCTTTCGCTTGAAGTCTGCCGAGCACATGTCATGTGCAGACGCTAAGTGGTGGAAACATGTGTGAAGAAGTACACCCCTACAGGGTTATAAATGATCTATTTGAATAGCCATGTCCGCGGTAAAGGACTTCTGGGTTGCCTGTACAGTTCATAGACAAGTGAAAGTGGATACTCTAAAACTCGCAAGATAAGCGTGAGTGCTATGGATGGCCTTCTCATAGGGAGACGGGAGCGGATCCATAGTGGTGTATTGGTATGGTGAATATGTGAACCCGTGTGCGCCACCTCAAAGAGTTACTTGCAGTCATAGTTTAGGATAGCCACTGAGTCAAAGCTGGCTTGCTGCAGTCAAACTCCACCACCCCCTTTGTTGATACTGATGCATATGTACCTAGTTCTGATGTAAGTCTTGCTGGGTACATTTGTACTCACGTTTGACTATTTTATGTTTTGCAGAGAGACGTCAGTCTCGCTAGTAGTTTCGCGTGGACTTCGACGTTTAGCTTATTACCTCAGGTACGATCTTGTACCCTCGGGAGGGTCTTGTAGATAGTCAGGCTTCTCAGCCTTTTTCATTTGTAGTTGTCTGTAACCAGACATGTTATCTTGTATGCTCTGTATGTTGGGTCATGAGACCATGTTTGTAATACTTGGCTCCTCGGAGCCTAATGAATAAATACTTGAGTCGTAGAGTTATGTTGTGATGCCATGTTGTATTTACACATATCGAGCATATTGTGTGTATGATTGAAATGCTTGGTATGTGTGGGATCCGACAACCTAGTTGTTTATCCTTGGTAGCCTCTCTTATGGGGAAATGTAGTCTTGTGCTTCCATGAGGCATAGTAGTCCGCTACAGCCCGGTTCACCGGAGTCCTGCTAGCCCAGCACTACTGCTCCGGAACACTTGACTTGCCGGCATGTGATTCACTTTGTTCCTGTGTCTGTCCCTTTGGGGAAATTTCACGCGGTGACATCTGGAGTCCTGCCTAGCCTGCTACAGCCCGGTTCACCGGAGTCCTGTTAGCCCAGTGAGGGAGTCCTGGATTAGGGGGTCCTCGGATAGTCGGACTATATACTTTAGCCGGACTGTTGGACTATGAAGATACAAGATTGAAGACTTTGCTCCGTGTCCGGATGGGACTCTCCTTGCCGTGGAAGGCAACCTTGGCAAATACGGATATGTAGATCTCCTCCCATGTAACCGACTCTATGTAACCCTAGCCCCCTCCAATGTCTATATAAACCGAAGGGCTTAGTCGTAGGACAACAACAATCATACCATAGGCTAGCTTCTAGGGTTTAGCCTCTACGATCTCGTGGTAGATCAACTCTTGTAATACTCATATCATCAAGATCAATCAAGCAGGAAGTAGGGTATTACCTCCATTGAGAGGGCCCGAACCTGGGTAAACATCGTGTCCCCCGCCTCCTGTTACCATCCGCCTTAGACGCACAGTTCGGGACCCCCTACCCGAGATCCGCCGGTTTTGACACCGACATTGGTGCTTTCATTGAGAGTTCCACTATGTCGTCACCACATGGTTTTATGGCTCCTTCGGTCATCAGCAATGATGCGATCCAGGGTGAGGTTTTCCTCCCTGGACAGATCTTCGTATTCGGCGGATTCGCACTGCGGGCCAACTAGCTTGGCCATCTGGAGCAGATCGAGAGCTACGCCCCTGGCCATCAGGTCAGGTTTGGAAACTTCAACTATACTGCCGACATCCATGGAGACTTGATCTTTGATGGATTCGAGCCCATGTCAGGTGCGCCGCACAGTCACGACGGGCATGACTTAACTCTGTCGTCGGACAGTGTCTGGGAGATCACATCTGCAACCACTCCGGCCCTTAATCCGGAACAAATTGCGCCATGTGAGGACGGGTGGATGGACCCCGCCACGGAGGCTACACACTCAGTGGCGATAGAGCCGAATACTGACTTCACCTCCTACGAGACCCGTGTTGTCGAACCGTTGGATTCGTCCCCGACCATGGGCTCCGAGCCGCCTGCGTCCGTGCCTATCGAATCCGATTGGGCACCGATCATGGAGTTCACCTCCGCGGATATCTTTCAGCACTCGCCCTTTGGCGACGTGCTAAACTCTTTGAGGTCTCTCTCCCTGTCTGGAGACCCTTGGCCGAACTATGTCGGGCTAGAATGGGATGCGGACGACGAAGAAATTCGCTGCCCACCCACCACCCACTTAGTATCCACTATCGACGATTTAATCGACATGCTCGACTTTGGCTCCGAAGACATTGACGGTATGGACGATGATGCAGGAGACGAACAAGAACCACCGCCCACAGGGCGCTAGACTGCCACCTCATCATATGATATATACATGGTGGACACCCCCAAAGAAGGCGATGGCGATAAGACAGCGGAGGATAATCCCCCCAAGAAGCAATACAAGCACAGACGTCAGCGGACCCGCTCTAAGTCCCACCATAGCAAAAGCAGCGATACCGGCACAAGAGACAATAACGCTCTGGATAGTGCCGAAGATGACAATCCCCTCCAGCCAGACCTAGAGCGGGAGGATGCCAAGCTAGCCCTCCAGAACAGGCAGCAGACGGAGAATCAAAGGATGACAATTACATGTCTCTCTCCGAAGACGAGGTGAGTCTCGACGACGAAGAATTTATCGTGCCTGAGGATCCCGTCGAACAGGAGCGCTTCAAGCGCCGGCTTATAGCCACAGCAAACAGCCTGAAGAAAAAGCAACAACAACTTCGAGCTGATGAAGATCTGCTAGCGGACAGATGGACTGAAGTCCTTGCGGCCGAGGAATATGAACTCAAACGCCCAACCAAGAGTTACCCAAAGCGCAGGTTGCTACCCCAACTCGAGGAGGAAGCATTAAAACCTACATCACCAGCGTATGATGCAGTAGATCGGCCACCTCGTGTCCGAGATAGAGGGGCATATCAACCCAAAGTCCAGCCCGCACCCCGTTTCCAGACAACCAAAAACACCAAGGCCCGGGGCAACACGCGGGACCTGCGAGATGTATTGGAAAACAAAGCAGGGCATACAAGATCAATCTACGAATCACCGGGTCACGCCCCAATGCGTGACGATGATCGTCACACCGGATACACTAAAAGCAAATCCGGCCGGGCCGAATACAGCAGACAAGAGTCGTATGAACTGCGTCGTGACATAGCCTGACACAGAGGCACCGCACACCCCCTATGCTTCACCGATGAAGTAATGGATCATGAATTCCCAGAAGGATTCAAACCCATGAACATTGAGTCATACGATGGCACAACAGACCTCGCGGTATGGATCGAGGATTTCCTCCTCCACATCCACATGGCACGCGGTGATGATCTACATGCCATCAAGTACCTCCCACTAAAACTCAAAGGACCAGCTCGGCACTGGCTGAATAGCTTGCCAGCAAACTCCGTTGGCAGTTGGGAGAATTTAGAAGATGCATTCCTTGACAACTTCCAGGGCACTTATGTGCGACCACCAGATGCTGATGACTTGAGCCACATAACCCAACAGCCTGGGGAATCGGCCAGGAAAATCTGGACTCGGTTCTTAACTAAAAAGAACCAAATCGTCGACTGTTCGGATGCCGAGGCCTTATCGACATTTAAACATAACATCCGGGACAAGTGGCTCGCCCGACACCTCGGCCAAGAGAAGCCGAAGTCCATGGCAGCCCTCACGACACTCATGACCCGCTATTGCGCGAGCGAGGACAGCTGGCTGGCTCGCAGCAACAACACGTCAAGGAATCCTGGCACTTCAGATGCCAAAGATACTAACGGCAGACCACGTGGCAATAGACACAAGCACCGCAACAACGGCGATAATGCCGAAGACACAGCAGTCAATGCAGGATTCAGTGGCTCTAAATCTGGTTAGCGAAAAAAGTCGTTCAGAAGAAGCAATCCGGGCCCATCCAGTTTGGACCACATACTCGATCGCTCGTGTCAAATTCACGGCACTCCCGATAAGCCAGCCAATCACACCAACAGAGAGTGATGGGTGTTCAAGCAGGCTAGCAAGTTGAATGCCGAAAACAAGGACAAGGGGCTGTGTAGCGACGACGAGGAGGAGCCTCGGCCGCCGAACATAGTAAGACAGAAGAGGTTCCCTCCACAAGTCAAAATGATGAACATGATATACGCAACCCACATTCCCAAGAGGGAACGGAAGCGTGCACTAAGGGACGTCTACGTGATGGAGCCAGTCGCCCCAAAGTTCAACCCATGGTCCTCTTGTCCGATCACCTTCGATCACAGGGACCACCCCACTAGTATCTATCACGGGGGATCTGCCACATTGGTCCTTGACCCCATCATTGACGGATTTCACCTCACTCGAGTCCTCATGGACGGTGGCAGCAGCCTGAACCTGCTCTATCAGGATACAATGCGCAAAATGGGCATAGACCCCTCGAGGATCAAACCCACCAAGACCACCTTTAAAGGTGTAATCCCAGGTGTAGAGGCCTGTTGCACGGGTTCAATCACACTGGAAGTGGTTTTCGGGTCTCCGGACAACTTTGGAAGCGAGGAGTTAATCTTCGATATCGTCCCCTTTCGCAGCGGCTATCACACACTGCTCAGATGAACTGCATTTGCCAGATTCAATGCGGTACCACATTATGCATACCTCAAACTCAAAATGCCAGGACCACGCGGGGTTATAACAGTTAATGGAAACACATAGCGCTCGCTCCACACTGAGGAGCACACTACGGCCCTCGCAGCAGAAGCGCAAAGCAGCCTTATTAGGCAAACCGCCAATTCGGCAAAAAAGTCCCCGGATACCTTCAAGCGAGTCCGGAGCACCCCGCAAGCGGATCGGCAGGCACGCTTCGAGCTCGACTAGCAATTCGCCCTCTGTCCTAGTCCCAGTCAAGCGGCAAAATCCGTGCCACGCATACATAACTACGCACTCAAGATACCATGCGCATAGGCGGAGGCACAACTACGGCACGTCCCACAATGCGGCTCAACCGCCCCAGGGGCTGTATACCTTTCTCATTTTTTCTCTTTCAGGAATTTACTCTCTGGAAACCCTTACCGGCAGTCTAATTGTTGGACTCATCGCAGTAAGGAAATACCAAGGAAGCAAGACAGTCTGACGTACAAAGGAATCCCCAGGTGGTCTCTGATAATGATCAAAATACCTGTTTTACATACCCGTACGCAGCTTGCCCTTGGATAGGACATGTCAAATGGTCCTATTTTTTGCTTATTGCACTACTTGTATCTATACGCTTTGGCGTATTATTTAATAACAATGCATATCGTTAGCCTATTATTGCATTCCCCTCTCTTTTTCTTTCTTTTCCTTGTTTCCTTATTTACGACAAATTGCACCCGTACATTCTGGTACGACCAATGCGCCAGGGGCTTCAGTATACCCCATAACACGGCGTGATAAGTCCGAACACTTTCGACAATGCGGCACCCCGAACTTATAGCATTATATGCATCAGCTCCGAATCATGTCTTGGGTCAATAGTTGGGCTTGCCCGGCTCCCATGTTTTGGTACCTTACGTTCCGCATTATCGGCTAAGGTAGCACTGGGAGAACTACTGCGATTGTGTCTCGGTTCTTCCGGACGAGCACCTTAGTAGAGAAAGCTGAAAATTGACTGTCATGATGAGGCGAGAGTTGGTCATTGTTCGAGAGGTCTCAAGTCCTTAAAGACTTTTTCCGCTTCGGGCGAGGAGTCGGCCTTGCCCGACTTAGGCGTATATAGCGCCCCAAATTCGGCCTTCCGAATACTAGGGGCTTCGCCAAAATTTAAAATTGTAGACTTCTATGGCTAAGTGAGAGTGATAAAGCTTTATAGTTCGATTGCCTGGTTCGTTGTGCTGAACACCTCCTTCGAAGGACCCAAAATTGGGATAAAGAGTGCTCAGGTTTATCCCGAACACCTCGGTACTAGTTACATGGGGGCAGAAGCCGACGACTGGCCAACTCTCAGATTTTATAAACGGCCGCACAGAAGGTAATATTTTAAATTAACAAGCGTTGCATAGCGCAAATGAACTCGTTTCATATTATAGGAACACATGAGTACATTCATTCAAATATCATATCCTTAGCACATTCCTCTGCCACAAGGCGAGCACCCTTCAGGACATTGTAATAATACTTTTCGGGGTGGCGATGCTCCTTGCCCTCCGGCGTCCATCTTCGCCCAGTGCACCTTCGCCCGGCCAAAAGCCCTGTGCGCCCCCTCGATGCAGACGGACCACTTTATGACTTCAAGCCGTGGGCAGGCACTCACAAGCCACCTCACCAGACCAAAGTAGCTATCAGGCAGGGGCTCGCCGGGCCATATCCGGACTATAAGACCCGTCATGGCCTGTTCGGCTGCCTTGTGAAGCTTAACCAGTTGCTTCAGCTGGTCGCTCAAGGGCATTGGGTGTTTGGTCCCAGTATACTAAGACCAGAACAACTTCTCCATCGAGCTCCCCTCCTCAGCCCAGTAGAACTCCGCGGCATCCGACCCACTGTGGGGTAAATCTGCGAACGCTCCTGGAGAGCTCGGAACTCGGGTAAGTAAAAAGAAAGTTTCCTTCACATGCTTGCTTGGCGTAATGAATGCCTTACCCGCCGCTATCTTCTTAACCGCCTCAATTTCCCGGAGGGCCTTTTGGACTTCGGCCTTGGCATGTTGTGCGCTTTCGAGGGCCTTCGCAAGCTTGGACCCTTGTGTCTTAGAGTCAAGCTCCAAGGACTCATGTTTCTTGGTGAGAGCCTAGAGCTCTTGCTGCACCTCGCCTACTCGGGCCTCTTGCTTCTATCGCTCGATGCGCTCCTTGGCTGCTTTGCTTCGGCCTCGGATAGCGCCTTCTGCAGGGCCGCCACTTCTGTCGTGGCCCCTAGCAAAATTCATGGCAATCATATTATTCTAAAACCAAATTTTTCCTTATAATATACATACAGGGTATCCCTTACCTTTGTTCTCTTCGAGCTGCCTCTTGGTAAGGCCGAGCCCTTCCTTGGACCGCTCAAGGTCCTGCTTCAGTGTGGTGACCTCCGCAGTACGTGCGGCAGTGGCTAGCAGTGAAGCCTGCATATGCACATAGACATATTCCGATTAGACTCCTGCTGAAAGGATCGAGAAGAGGTGTCTAGAGGGGGGTGATTAGACACTAAGTATCAAAACTTGCAGTTTTTAAATTCTTTGTGTTAAAGTGGAGTTTTGGCACAAGTTTAACAAACACAATACATATCAAGCAAGCATGCAAAGAGTATATGAGCAGCGGAAAGTAAAGCATGCAACTTGCAAGAATGTAAATGCGAAGGTTTGGAGTGTGCAAAGGAAATTTGGAGACACGGAGATTTTTGAGACGTGGTTCCGATAGGTGGTGCTATCGTACATCCACGTTGATGGAGACTTCAACCCACGAACGATAACGGTTGCGCGAATCCATAGAGGGTTCCACCCACGAAGGGTCCACAAAGAAGCAACCTTGTCTATCCCACCATGGCCGTCGCCCACGAAGGACTTGCCTCACTAGCGGTAGATCTTCACGAAGTAGGCGATCTCCTTGCCCTTACAAACTCCTTGGTTCAACTCCACAATCTTGTCGGAGGCTCCCAAGTGACACCTAGCCAATCTAGGAGACACCACTCTCCAAGAAGTAACAAATGGTGTGTTGATGATGAACTCCTTGCTCTTGTGCTTCAAATGATAGTCTCCCCAACACTCAACTCTCTCTCACAGGATATGGATTTGGTGGAAAGAAGATTTGAGTGGAAAGCAACTTGGGGAAGGCTAGAGATCAAGATTCATATGGTAGGAATGGAATATCTTGGACTCAACACAAGTGTAGGTGGTTCTCTCTCAGAAAATGTAGGTTGGAAGTGTAGGTTCATTCTGATGGCTCTCTCCATGAATGAAGAGGAGGTGGAGGGGTATTTATAGCCTCCACACAAAATCTAACCGTTACACACAACTTGCCAAACTCGGTGGGACCGAATTGATAAACTCGGTTGGACCGATTCAGCAAATCTAGTGACCGTTAGGATTTTTGGTGGGACCGATATGCAACTCAGTAGGACCGATATGGTTAGGGTTAGGGCATAACGTAATCTCGGTGAGACCGATTACACAAACTCGGTGAGATCGATTTTCGTAATAAGCTTACCAGAGAGTTGGTCAGGTAAACTCGGTGGGACCGATTCGCTCGTTTCGGTGAGACCGAAATGTTATGAAAAGGAAACAGAGAGTTTACATTGCAATCTCGGTAGGACCGATTACGCAAATTCGGTGATACTGATTTTGGTAATAAATCCATACAGGGAGATTGCAACCCCATCTCGGTGAGACCGAGATCCCTATCGGTGAGACCGATTTTCCTAGGGTTTGTGGCAGTGGCTATGACATCTGAACTCGGTGGCGCCGGATAGAAAGAATCGGTGGGGCCGACTTTGACTTTTGGTTTCGGTCATATGTGGATGTGAGAAAGTAGTTGAGGGACTTGGAGCATATCACTAAGCATTTTGAGCAAGAGCTTCATCAAGCAACACCTCATCCCTCCTTGATAGTATTGGCTTTTCCTATAGACTCAATGTGATCTTGGATCACTAAAATAGAAAATGTAGTGTCTTGAGCTTGAAGCTTGAGCCAATCCTTTTGTCCTTAGCATCTAGAAGGGGTTCCACATCCTCTAGTCCATGCCACTTTATTGTTGAACTCATATGAAACATACTAGGTAAAAGTGTTAGTCCAACAAGAGATATGTTGACATTAATTACCAAAACCACCTAGGGAGCACTTGTGCTTTCACCTGCGATTATTATTTGATCCTCTATTCGGCCTTTCTTCGCGAACGCCAAATAGAGCATCAGGGGCTACTGTCTATACTGTAACATCTTCTCATAATCTGGTTACTTACCTCAAAGCCTATTAGGAGGCTGGCACAAGCTTCAATCAGTCCGCTCTTGGCGGACTGAACCTTCTTGACTGCCGCACTCATAATAGTGCGGTGCTCTTCGTCAATGGAAGCGCCGCGAAACACTTCCAGCAAGTTGTCCGGTGCCTCTGGATGAACAGAGGCCATCGGCATAGACGGCTTGCCCCCTTAGCGAGGGGTTGCCTGACAGAATCTGGAACCACTGGAGGTTCCGGCGCTGTATTCAGCTTGGGGCAAGACTTGCTACCCCCGGCGTTAGGGCCCAGGGAAGTCTTGCCCCTCGTGCGCCCAGCGCCTGGAATGTCGCCTTGGGGTGCCTCCGGAACTATCTCCCCCTGATTCAGTTCCATTTGAGACAACACCTCGGCTTCGTCCGTGGGGCGGGGGAGAAGGCGGTCGGGAGAGAATCGCTGTTCATATCCGACAAGCCCAAAGTATCATCCGACGATGATACGTCGATGTGGGCTCGGGATGGGCTGCATAATCATGCACGGCGTGATAAGAAACAATACTATAAGACATATCAACAATTATTATGGTATCCGGATACTCACGACTTCGCCAGGGGCTTGTCCCTGGGTAACCACTCCTCGTCGCTGAAAGCGGCCGTTGTGGAGCAGTCCGGGAGGAGGGTCCTTCCCTTCTTCGACCCTTCGGCCTCCCCTGATGGGGCGGCCTTCCTTTTCTTGTCCCCCCCCCCGGCTGGGGGGGGGGACTTTCCTCTTCCTCCTCCTCGTTTTTGTGGGAGGAGTGCACCTCGGTGTTTTCGGACAATGAGTCCGATATAACCTTGCGCCGGAGACCCTTCCTGGTCCCCATGGCCTTCTTCTTAGCCTTCTTCACCGGCACCTCATAAGGCGCCGGAACAAGCATCTCTGTTAGGAGAGCATCCGCTGGATCTTTGGGCAGGGGGGCTGGACAATCGATCTGCTCCGCTATCGCTACCCAGTCCTGTTAAATGGCGTTGTGGCTTAGATCCCGCGCGTGGTTAAATTGGGAAAAATGAACATCTTATGAGATATAGAAGACTTACCGGATTGGCAAGGCGCTTTGCGCTGAGTCCGCAGTCCTCGATAAGGGGAGGAGGCACCTCGGCACCCTTGAACAACACCTTCCAGACGTCCTTGTGCGTCGTGTCGAAAAGCCTTCGCAGCTTCTGGTTCTCGGCCGGGTTGAACTCCCACAAATTGAATGCCCGTCTTTGACACGGGAGGATCCGGCGGAAGAGCATGACTTGGACCACATTGACGAGCTTCATTTTCTTGCTCATCATGTTCTTTCTGCAGGTCTAGAGTCCGGTCAGCTCTACCGAGGAACCCCAGGATAGGCCCTTCTCTTTTTAGGAGGTGAGCCGCGTGGGGATTCCGAATCGAAATTCGGGGGCCGCCACCCAGTTGGTGTCGCGTGGCTCGGTGATGTAGAACCACCCTGATTGCCACCCCTTTATGGTCTCCACATAGGAGCCTTCGAGCCAGGTGACGTTGGGCATTTCGCCCACCATGGTGCCTCCGCACTCCGCTTGCTCGCTGACCACCACCTTTGGTTTAACATTGGAGGTCTTTAGCCATAGGCCGAAGGCCTCACACACGACAATAAACACCGAGATGTTGAGGATGAAATTGGGGGCCAGATCGTGAAAGTCCAGCCCGTAGTAGAACATGAGCTCGCGGACAAATGGGTGGAGGGGAAATCCCAGTCCACGGATGAAGTGGGTAAGAAAAACCACCCTCTTATGGGGTTCTAGAGTAGGTACGATCTTCCCCTCATCTGGCAGCCGGTGTGCGATATCCGCAGCCTGATATCCGGCTCCCCATAGCTTTTTGATGTCCTCCTCCGTAATAGAGGAGACCAACCACTTGCCTCCCGCTCCGGACATGCTTGGAGTGGATTGAGGAGAAAATGCGAACTTGGGTGCTGGAGCTTGAGTGCGCAAGAATGGATGAGCAAGGGGGAAGAGGGCGTGGGTGAAAAAGGTGAATCCTTGTCCCTTTATAAGGGCGGAAGAAACTATGCGCCTCCCCACCTGCCTGGTAAACTCGCTTATTCCCCAAACATCGTAATTGATGGCGCGGTTGGGTTACCCACACCCATATTGATGAGAATCCCGTGATAAGGGGACACGATCTCTGCTTCGACAAGACATGCCAAGAAAACCGCCTCACAATATGTGTAGTGACTGGTTGAGAAAAACGGTTTGAATAATGACCGGGGCGTGGTATGATGTCATGCTACAGAATGTGTCAGCAGATTAGATTTCTAGAAATATTATTCTCTCTACGGGGGTATGTGGAATTTGTTTTGCAGAGCCGGACACTATCCTTGTGTTCAAAATCTTCTATGGAGTATTCGGAGGAAGAACCCGCCTTGCAATGCCGAAGACAATCTGCATGCCGGACTCATCGTCATTGAAGCTTGGTTCAGGGGCTACTGAGGGAGTCCTGGATTAGGGGGTCCTCGGATAGCCGGACTATATACTTTAGCCGGACTGTTGGACTATGAAGATACACGATTGAAGATTTCGTTCCGTGTCCGGATGGGACTCTCCTTGGCGTGGAAGGCATGCCTGGCAAATACGGATATGTAGATCTCCTCCCATGTAACTGACTCTGTGTAACCCTAGCCCCCTCCGGTGTCTATACAAACCGAAGGGCTTAGTCCGTAGGACAACAACAATCATACCATAGGCTAGCTTCTAGAGTTTAGCCTCTATGATATCGTGGTAGATAAACTCTTGTAATACTCATATCATCAAGGTCAATCAAGCAGGAAGTAGGGTATTACCTCCATCCAGATGGCCCGAACCTGGGTAACCATCGTGTCCCCCGCCTCCTGTTACCATCTACCTTAGACGCACACTTCGGGACCCCCTACCCGAGATCCGCCGGTTTTAACACCGACACCCAGTGCTACAACCCGGATTCGCACGCTGCTGACTGACATGCTCAATGTTGATTCATGTATGCCTATCCCCATAAGTTAGTGCCACTTTGGGTTCACGACTAGTCATGTAGGCCCGGGTTCTCTGTCATATGGATGCTAGCAACACTATCATATAAGTGAGCCAAAAGGCGCAAACGGTCTCGGGCCATGGTAAGGCGACACCCATGGGAATACCATGCGTGAGGCTGCAAAGTGATATCAGGTGTTACCGGCTAGATCGATGTGACTTGGAATCGGGGTCCTGACATCCCCTCTCGTTGCTATGCATCTCCTAGATAGATCTTGCGTGAGCATAGGAATTTTTTGAAATTGCATGCTACATTCCCAACAGTGGCATCAGAGCCAGGTCTATGCGTAGATCATATGCACGAGTAGAACACAAAGAGTTATGGGCGATGATAGTCATACTGCTTACCACCAACGTCTTATTTTGATTCAGCGGTAATGTTGGATGAAGTGGCCTGGACCAACCTTACATGACCACGTTCATGAGACCGGTTCCACCGACAGACATGCAACTTGTTTTGCATAAAGGTGGCTGGCGGGTGTCTGTTTCTCCAACTTTAGTTGAATCAAATTTGACTGCGGCCGGTCCTTGTTGAAGGTTAAAACAGCAAACTTGATGAAACATCATTGTGGTTTTGATGTGTAGGTAAGAACGGTTCTTACTATAAGCCCGTAGCAGCCACGTAAAACTTATAACAACAAAATAGAGGACGTCCAACTTGTTTTTGCAGGGCATGTTGTGATGTGATATGGTTAAGACATGATGTGATATACATTGTTGTATGAGATTATCATGTTTTGTAAATGTTATCAGCAACTGGCAGGAGCCTTATGGTTGTCGCTTTATTGTATGAAATGCAATCGCCATGTAATTGCTTTACTTTATCACTATGCGTTAGCGATTGTTGTAGAAGCAATAGTTGGCGAGACGACAACGACGCTATGATGGAGATCAAGGTGTCAAGCCGGTGATGATGAAAATCATGACGGTGCTTTGGAGATGGAGATCAAAGGCACAAGATGATGATGGCCATATCATGTCACATATTATGATTGCATGTGATGTTTATCTTTTATGCATCTTATTTTGCTTAGTATGATGGTAGCATTATAAGATGACCCTCACTAAAATTCCAAGGTATAAGTGTTCTCCCTGAGTATGCACCATTGCGACAGTTCGTCATACCGAGACACCACGTGATGATCGGGTGTGATAAGCTCTATGTTCACATACAAGGGGTGAAAGACAGTTTTGTACGTGCGGAATACTCGAGTTAAACTTGATGAGCCTAAAATGTACAGACATGGCCTGAGAACACTAGAGACCGAAAGGTCAAACGTGAATCATATAGTAGATATGATCAACATAGAGATGTTCACCATTGCAAACTACTCCATCTCACGTGATGATCGGACATGGTTTAGTTAATATGGATCACGTGATCATTTAGATGACTTGAGGGATGTCTATCTAAGTGGGAGTTCTTCAGTAATATGATTAATTGAACTTAATTTATCATGAACTTAGTCTTGATAGTTTTTGCATATCTATGTTGTAGATCAATGGCATGTGCTACCGTTCCCTTGAATTTTAATGCGTTCCTAGAGAAAGCTAAGTTGAAAGATGATGGTAGCAACTACACGGACTAGGTCCGTAACTTGAGGATTATCCTCATTGTTGCACAGAAGAATTATGTCCTTGATGCACCACTAGGTGACAAGCCCCCTCCGGCTAATGTAGACGCTTTGAACGTCAGGCAGACACGGTCTGATGACTACTCTATAGTTCAGTGTGCCATGCTTTACGGCTTAGAATCGGGACTTCAAAGACATTTTGAATGTCATGGACCATATGAGATGTTCCAGGAGTTGAAGTTAATATTTCAAGCAAATGCCCGAGTTGAGAGATATGAAGTCTCCAACAAGTTCTATAGCTGCAAGATGGAGGAGAACAGTTCTGTCAGTGAACACATACTCAGAATGTCTAGGTACCATAACCACTTGACTCAGCTAGGAGTTAATCTTCCAGATGATAGTGTTATTGACAGGGTTCTTCAATCACTGCCACCAAGCTACAAAGGCTTCGTGATGAACTATAATATGCAAGGGATGGATAAGATAATTCCCTAGCTCTTCGCTTATGCTCAAAGTTGCGAACGTAGAAATCAAGAAAGAGCATCAAGTGTTGATGGTTAACAAGACCACTAGTTTCAAGAAAAAGGGCAAGGGATAGAAGGGGAACTCCAAGAAGAATGGCAAGCAAGTTGTCACTCCCGGGAAGGAGCCCAAGTCTGGACCCAAGCCTGAAACTGAGTGCTTCTACTGCAAAGGGACTGGTCACTGGAAGCGGAACTGCCCCAAGTATTTGGCGGATAAGAAGGATGGCAAAGTGAGCAAAGGTATATTTGATATACATGTTATGGATGTGTACCTTAATAATGCTTGTAGTAGCGCCTGGGTATTTGATACTGGTTATGTTGCTCATATTTGCAACTCGAAATAGGGGCTATGGATTAAACAAAGATTGGCTAAGGATGAGGTGAAGATGCGCGTCGGCAATGGTTCCAAGGTCGATGTGATCGCCGTCGTCACGCTGCCTCTACATCTACCTTCGGGATTAGTTTTAGACCTGAATAATTGTTATCTGGTGCCAGCATTGAGCATGAACATTATATCTGGATCTTGTTTGATGCAAGACGGCTATTCATTTAAATCAGACAATAATGGTTGTTCTATTTATAAGAGTAATATCTTTTATGGTCATGCACCCTTGAAGAGTGGTCTATTTTTGTTAAATCTCGATCGTGGTGATACACATATTCATAATATTGATGCCAAAAGATGCAAAGTTGATAATGATAGTGCAACATATTTGTGGCACTGCCGTTTAGGTCATATTGGTGTAAAGCACATGAAGAAACTCCATGCAGATGGACTTTTGGAATCACTTGATTATGAATCATTTGATGCTTGCGAACCATGCCTCATGGGCAAGATGACTAAGACTCCGTTCTCCGGAACAATGGAGCGTACCACTGACTTATTGGAAATAATACATACCGATGTATGCGGTCCAATGAGTGTTGAGGCTCGTGGCGGGTATCATTATTTTCTAACATTCATAGATTATTTGAGCATATATGGGTATATCTACTTAATGAAACACAAGTCTGAAACATTTGAAAAGTTCAAAGAATTTCAGAATGAAGTGGAGAATCATCATAACAAGAAAATAAAGTTTCTATGATCTAATCGCGGAGGCGAATATTTGAGTTACGAGTTTGGCCTTCATTTAAAACAATGTGGAATAGTTTCACAACTCACGCCACCTGGAACACCTCAGCGTAATGGTGTGTCCGAACGTCGTAACCATACTTTATTGGATATGGTGCGATCTATGATGTCTCTTACCAATTTACCACTATCGTTTTGGGGTTATGCATTAGAGACAGCTGCATTCACGTTAAATAGGGCACCATCTAAATCTGTTGAGATGACACCGTATGAACTATGGTTTGGCAAGAAACCTAAGCTATTGTTTCTTAAAGTTTGGGGTTGCGATGCTTATGTGAAAAAACTTCACCCTGATAAGCTCGAACTCAAATCGGAGAAGTGCGTCTTCATAGGATACCCAAAAGAAACGGTTGTGTACACCTTCTATCACAGATTCGAAGGCAAGGTCTTTGTTGCTAAGAATGGATCCTTTCTAGAGAAGGAGTTTCTCTCGAAAGAAGTGAGTGGGAAGAAAGTAGAACTTGATGAGTGGGAAGAAGTGATCTACTTTTTTCACTCTTTTCCTCTTATTTTGGACTATAATTCGCATGATTTCACTGAAACTAGCCCCGGACTGACGCTGTCTTCAGCAGAACAACCATGGTGTTGTTTTTGTGCAGAAATAAAAGTTCTCGGAATGAAATGAAACTTTGCGAGGATTTTTTATGGAAAAAAAGAAGATTTTTGGAGCCAACAACCACCGGAGAGGGGGCCCTGGGTGGGCACAACCCACCAGGGCGTGCCCCCCTCTCCTGGCGTGCCCAGGTAGGTTGTACCCACCTGGTGGCCCCGCTGACGACCCCCCTGATACTATAAATTCACATTATTCCAGAAAAAATTAGGGAGAAAGAATTATCGCGTTTCACGAGACGGAGCCGCCGTCAAGCCCTATTCTTCCTCGGGAGGGCAGTGCTCCAGAGAGGGGGATCTTCATTCTTCGTCATCACCAACCAATCTCCATCGCCAATTCCATGATGCTCCCCACCGGGAGTGAGTAATTCCTTCGTAGGATCGCTGGTCGGTTAGGAGTTGGATGAGATTCATCATGTAATCAAGTTAGTTTTGTTAGGGCCTGATCCCTAGTATCCACTATGTTCCTAGATTGATGTTGCTATGACTTTGCCATGCTTAATTCTTGTCACTTTGGGCCCAGGTGCCATGATTTCAGATCTGAAGCGTTTATGAATTTATCATTATATCCACGTGTTAGATCCGATCTTGCAAGTTATAGTCACCTACTACGTGTTATGATCCGAAAACCCTGGAGTGACAACAACCGGGCCCACTCTCGGTGATGACCGTAGTTTGAGGAGTTCATGTATTCACTATGTGTTAATGCTTTGTTCCAGTTCTCTATTAAAAGGAGGCCTTAATATCCCTTAGTTTCCAATATGGACCCCACTGCCACAGGAGGGTAGGACAAAAGATGTCATGCAAGTTCTTTTAATAAACCACGTATGACTATTTATGGAATACATACCTACATTACATCGATGAACTAGAGCTAGTGCCGTATCGCCCTAGGTTATAAATGTCACATGATGAATATCATCCAACAAGTCACCGTCCAATGCCTAGGAATTTGTCCTATATTGATCTTGATAAGTTACTATTGCTATCATCACTGTTACACTTTCTACAAAATACTGCTACCGTTACCGTTGCTGCTTCTACTACTATCAAAACTATCAAACTACTTTGCTACTGATCACTTTGCTGCAGATAATTAATCTCCAGGTGTGGTTGAATTGACAACTCAGCTACTAATACCTTCAAATATTCTTTGGCTCCCCTTGTGTCGAATCTATAAATTTGGGTTGAATACTCTACCCTCAAAAATTGTTGCGATCCCCTATACTTGTGGGTTATCAAGACCTTTTTCTGGTGCCATTGCCGGGGAGCGTAGCAATATTTGTTGAGTCACTCGGGATTATTATCATATTATCACTATGAAGAATGTGAAGGATCCGAAGACTAAGATATTTCCCTCAAAGACGAGGGGAGGTAAGGAACTGCCATCCAGTTCTGCTTTAGATTCACCTTCTGTTATGAGTAAACTTGCAACACCACCACATGCTATCAATTCTAATATGTCGCAAGTTATTGATGATGCTACTTCTGCTATGGATAATTCTTATGATGATGCTAGTACCATGCTTGATAATGATGATGTGCCACTTGGTGAATTTCTTGATGAACAAATTGCTAGAGTAATACAACATGATATTGTTGAATCTGATGATGAGCTTGAAACTGAAACTCCTGAAACACCTGCTAGAACTAGCCTTCCTAGATATGAATTGCCTAAGGTACCAGAAGGTTATGTTATGAATGAAGAGACATGTAGAGATATTCTTGCTTGTAAGGATAGAGATGATCTAGAGAAATTGCTATGCAAGTACAAAGAAAAATCTTTGAATGCTAGAATGAAGTATGATTCTAAGTTTGCTACTTCACCTATCTGTATTGTTGATAAGGATTATGAATTCTCTGTCTACCCAGAGTTAATTACTTTGGTTGAATCTGATCCTTTCCATGGTTATGAAACTGAAACTATTGTGGCACATCTTACTAAGTTGAATGATATAGCCACCCTTTTTACTCATGATGAGAAAACTCACTATTACTTTATTCTCAAATTATTTCCTTTCTCATTAAAGGGTGATGCTAAAGCTTGGTACAATACTCTTACTCCTGGTTGTGTGCGTAGTCCCCAGGATATGATTTATTACTTCTCTGAAAAATATTTTCCTGCTCATAAGAAACAAGCTGCCTTACAGGAAATATTTAACTTTGTTCAAACTAAAGAAGAGAGTCTCCCACATGCTTGGGGGAGGCTTTGCCAGTTAATTAATGCTTTGCCTGATCATCCTCTTAAGAAAAATGAAATATTTGATATCTTCTATAATGGACTAACCAATGCTTCTAGGGACTTCCTAGATAGTTGTGCTGGTTGTGTTTTCAAGGAACGAACTATTGCTCAAGCTGAAGAATTATTGAATAACATATTGAAAAATTATGATGATTGGACTATTCCTGACCACCGGCTAAACCCACTCCAAAAAAGAGGGGTATATTATATCTCTGTCCCGAGGATATGCAAGAGGCAAAGAAATCTATGAAAGAAAAAGGTATTAAAGCTGGGGATGTTAAAAATTTACCTCCTATTGAAGAAATACATGGGCTTGAAACACCACCACTGCCTAAGGTGGTAGAGATAAATTCTCTTATGAAGTTCAATGAAAATGATAACCCTCACAATATGCATCCTAGCCAATGCCTTTATGAGTTTGAAAATTACACTAGAAAACTAGATCACTTCAATGCAAATGTTATGAAACAATTGAAATATAATTCTGATATGATTGCTCGCTTGAGTGACTTGTTATTTAGAATCTCAAATGATGTTAGAGGTGTGGGAAAACATGCTTCTATGGTTTAGAATAAGTTGCTAAATCTCAAAGAGAATTACTTGATGAAATGAATCATAATATAAATGACTTTGCTGTTAGAGTTGCAACTAGAGGAGGTAAAATGACTCAGGAACCACTTTATCCTGAGAGACACCCGAAAAGAACTGAACAAGATTCACAAAGAGCTAACACTAGTGCACCTAGTCCTACTAAAAAGAAAAAGAAAAAGAAAAATGATAGGGCTTTGCATGCTTCTAGTGAACCTGAAATAGAGAAACCTCCTGATAATGAAAATGAAATTTCTATCTCTGATGCTGAACTCAATTTGGTAATGAACATCCACCTAGTGATAATGAAAAAGATAAAGATGATGTTCATGAAGATGCTCAACCAGATAATGAAAAAGAACCAAATAATGATGTTGAGATAGAACCACCTGTTGATCTTGATAACCCACAACCTAAGAATAAAAGGTATGATAAAAGTGACTTCATTGCAAGAAAACACGGTAAAGAAAGAGAACCGTGGATTTAAAAACCTACGTATTTTCCACCCAAGTCAACTAAAAAGGAAGATGATGAAGAATTTGAACGCTTTGCTGAAATGCTGAGGCTAGTCTTTTTGCGTACTCGCTTGACTGATATTCTGAAAAATGCCTCCTTATGCAAAGTATATGAAAGACATCATCACAAATAAGAGAAAAACACCAGAAGCTGAAATCTCCACTATGCTTGCTAATTATACTTTCAAAGATGGAGTACCCAAAAATCTTGGAGATCCGGAAATACGAACTATACCTTGCTCTATCAAAAAGAATTATGTGAAAACTGCTTTTTGTGATTCAGGAGCTGGTGTTAGTGTTATGCCTTTCTCCTCATATAAAAGACTTGATTTGAATAAACTCACACCTACTGAAATATCCTTGCAAATGGCTGCAAATCAACTACCATACCTATTGGTATCTGTGAGGATGTTCCCGTTGTTGTTGCTAATGTTACTATTTTGACTAACTTTGTTATACTTGAGATGCCCGAGGACGACAACATGTCGATTATCCTTGGTAGACCCTTCTTGAATACTGCAAGGGATGTTATTGATTGCAATAAAAGCAAGGTCACTTTTCATATTAATGGTAATGAGCACACAGTGCACTTTCCAAAGAAATAATTCCAAGTGAATGGTATTGATGTTATTGAAAAATTTCCGACAATCACTATTGGAAGTTTTCAAATACCTCTACCTACTGTCAAAAAGAAATATGAAATGCTTATTGTTGGGGACATGCATATCCCCATTGAGGTAACTTAGTGATTTACGAAAGTTCTTCGGTTTCATGCTAATCGAAACTGCTTGTTAATAAGACTTGATCAACCTTATTGATGAATCATTTTTGAGCGGTATGAAGTTGATGAATTTAGTAAGCACTACCTTTTGTCTCTACTTTTTGCTTTATGTTTTTGTAGTTAAATAACATAAAATGCCTTGTCTTGCTCGTTTTCTGAATTTCCTCTGCAATGAAAAATGAGCCAAAAATAAAAGTTCTCAGAATGCCCTGAAAATTTTATATGATTTTTTCCTGAATATTTAAGAATTTTTGGTGCAAATAATACCAGAGGGAGGTGCACCAGGTGGGCACAACCCACCTGGGCGCGCCAGGACCCCCAGGCGCGCCCTGGTGGGTTGTGGTCCACATGTGGGCCCCCTCACTTATCTCTTTAACCCACATCATCAATTACCTCCAGAAAAAATCCCCATTGCTTTCTCTCCCGTGTTCTTGAGCTCAAACCCGCGGATTTTGATCTCTTTGCTCGAAGCTTCATTTCTAAAACTATTTCGGGGGATTGTTGCTTGGTATGTGACTCCACCATTTGTCCAATTACTTTTTGTTTTTGTGGTTTATACTTTGAATAATTAGCCACTCTTGGTGCTGCTGTAGATGAGCTTGCATGTTGAATTCTTAGTGTTCTAAGTAGTTTGAATGCTTGCTATGACCTCTATGTACCCCTATGAGTAGTTGCTATTAGTTTTGTGAAGTCTTGTTGAGAAAATTTTCTGAACTAAAAATTCAGATTTTTGTTCATAGGAATAATTGTACACGGACATGAATATCTTCAGGAAATTTGGCTCTAAGAAGAACTCCAAGGGTGTTATTGGGGAGTCTTCTGACAGTGATCTCCACCCTTGGAGGTTGGCGGAGGTACGACAGTGCGAATGGCGCACACCCCATTCCTGCAAGAGGCTGGAATTCATGAAGAGTTCATGCAATATATTGCTAATGTCGGCCTCACCAACTTCATCGCAGATGAGTGTGACCAACACCAAATCCTCACAAACATGTTTGCTCAAAGTTTTACTTTCCTGCCTAGAAATAATCCTCCTGAAGTGAGCTTTGATTTATATGCCGAAAACCATCAGATACCACTTACTAAATTTTGTAACATATGCATGATCCCTTCTGATGGGAACTTGGTTGAGCATAGGTCGGCTGGGTTTGAGGACTTTTATCGCACTTTGGCTGTGGGGGATGAGACAGGGGTGTCAGCTACCACTTCCGCTAGCATACACTTTCCTGCTGTACACTATTTTGCTTTATTTGTTGCTAAGTGCTTGCTTGCTAGGGAGAAGGTGGGTGCACTTAGTTCACCAGACCTTGCTATTTTGCGTCGTGCATTAGAGGGCGACAACACTTATAGCTTCGGAGCTATTGTGGCTCGTCGCCTCCATTTTAATAAATCCCAGGGTAAAATACATGGTGGGATTTTTGCTACTCACTTGGCGGCTCACTTTGAGGTAATACGCCCTCATGATTACCCTTTGACTAAGGTTTACCTGGACCGTGCAGCCATGGAACCATCATTTTCTTGCACGAGATTGTCCTAACATTGCCATCCCGTATAACCTGGTCTATAGCATTGATACTCTTGATGTTATCCCCTTGCCTGCACCTGCTTCATTTGATTCTGTTGCTAGGGGAGGATACTAGATTATGCCTGCAGACATCCTTGCTTACTGGAACGCTCACACTGCTGCAGAGGCTGCACAGGCACCTCAGCAGTGGGATGAGTGGATGCCTGCTCCTCGGGATCCCTACTATCCTCCAGGCTACTCATCGATTACCAAGCTAAGCCAAAATCCTAAGCTTGGGGGAGTACGTGTTTCTCACCGGCATTATATTCATGTTCACTCATACCATTCTATTTTGTCGGTGTTCACACTTTTTCATTGTATCATCCATGCTTAGATTTATTTTCTTGCTTTCTTTTTGTGTGTTTGGAAAAATTTAGAAAAACCAAAAAAATTAGTTGTAGTAATTTACTTTCCTTGCATGCTTAGTAGTAGCACTAAAAAGAAAATCCAAAAAGATTGCCCTGTTCTTCTTTTGCTTGTTGGGAGCCTTCCCGTGTAAATAGTTTTTCTCATTTTTGCTTTTCCCTTTTTTTTGCTTGATCAAGAAAACCAAAAAATCCAAAAATATTTCAATGTGTTTCTCTGAACGTCTCTTCTTTTTATTCGAGTCTTACCGAGGAGAAGACCACGATGAAAATGTTGAGTGGCTCTCATATGAATAAATGTTGAACTAATAAAGAGCACATTTTACCTTGTCTTCTCTTGTTGAATAAAATGTTTTGCAGATTCCATCTTAGTCCATGGCACTCTTGCACTATTATTATTTTCATAACATTTGGTCGTGCATGTGAAAGGCAATAATGACGATATTCGATGAACTGGCCGTGGCAAAGAGAAACTGGTATGAACTCGACTTGTTATGTTTGTGTAAATATGTTTAACCTAGTATCCATGATTCAGCCCATTATGATTAAACATGTTTGCAATGAAAATTAGATATTATAGTTTCTCATGCCATGCATAAGTAGCTGGGAGTTGATAATGATTTATCTTGGATATCAACATAGCGTTAAAACGATTGTGATGTAGTATGATGATATGGTACCCTCCTCCGAATGTTCGAGTGGCTTGACTTGGCACAAGTTCATGCATGTAGTTGAATCAAAACCAACATAGCCTCTATGATATTTATGTTCATGGTGTTCATATCCTACTCATGCTAGTGTCGAATGTTACTTATGCATAATGTCTGGTTATGATCGTTGTTGCTCTCTAGCTGGCCGCTTCTCAATCTAATTGCTAGCCTTCGCCTGTCCTAAGTGGGAACTCTGCTTGTACATCAAAAACCTTGAACCCAAAGTTATTCCAGATGAGTCCACCATACCTACCTGCGGTATTACCCTGCCGTCCTAAGTAAATTTGCATGTGCCACCTCTAAAAACTTCTAAAAAATTATCCTTTTTGTGTGCCTGGATCGTTCGTGGAACGATAGGAGGTGGTTGATATCTTCTGTGCTAAGCAAGTTATTCTCAGGTTAAGTGTTTATTCACACGCCATCGCATGAGAAAATGGGCGGTATTAGGGATGCCCAGTCCCAAACTACAAAAAAATGAAAAAGAGTTCATCTCTGAAATAATCAAACAGTAACTCCCAATGGAGTCAAAACCTTTACTTTTATCGCTTGGGAACCGCCACTAGCGTGCTTAGCATGGAAGATGTTGATAACTGATGGTCGTAAAGTGAATAAGAAGGGTGCATGCCTCAAAATATCATTTATCTCTGTTTTAAAAATTGAGCTTTGGCACCTCTGCAAATCACTGCTTCCCTCTGTGAAGGGACTTTCTATTTACTTTTATGTTGTGTCATCACCTTCCGAAACAAGCACAAGAAACTGAGAGAGCACAGTTGTCATGATTTGTGCATTATGTGTAGCTAATGTTGGGTGCATCATGACAGGATCTTTTCTACCATGAATTACAATGTTTAGTCGCTGCTTGAACTTTGGAGGTGCTCTGCATTTATGTTTTACAGTCTCGAAAAGGGCTAGCGAGATACCACTATTGTCATATTATATCATGGTTGTTTTGAAAACATGTTGCTGTTTGAGATCTCTTATTATCGCTCGCTAGCTGATTATTTCATTGATATGAGTTAATATAATCTTTAAATGTTATTGTCGACATGGTTAGTTATAATGTTGGCTGAAAACCTGGGTGTTGTTTAAGCTTATTTATGCAAACAAGAGCAAAAGAGTTCGTAAAAGTTTTTCTTTCTCACTTTCAGTTTATCAACTGAATTGCTTGAGGACAAGCAAAGGTTTAAGCTTGGGGGAGTTGATACGTCTCCAACGTATCTACTTTTTCTCACACTTTTCCTCTTGTTTTGGACTCTAACTTGCATGATTAGAATGAAACTAACCCTGGACTGGCACTATTTTCAGTAGGACAACCATGGTGTTTTTTTTGCCGAAATAAAAGTTCTCGAAATGAAACGAAACTTTGCGAGGATTTTTATGGAATAAAAGAAGATTTTTGGAGCCAACAACCACCGGAGAGGGGCCCCTGGGTGGGCACAACCCACCAGGGCGCGCCCCCTCTCCTGGCGCGCCCAGGTGGGTTGTACCCACCTGGTGGCCCCGCTTACGACCCCCCTCATACTATAAATTCACATTATTCAAGAAAAAAATCAGGGACAAAGAATTATCGCATTTCACGAGACGAAGCTGCTTCCAAGCCTTGTTCTTCGTCGAGAGGGCAGATCTGGAGTCCGTTTAGGGCTCCGGAGAGGGGGATCTTCGTTCTTCGTCATCACCAACCAAACTCCATCGCCAATTCCATGATGCTCCCCACCGGGAGTGAGTAATTCCATCGTAGGCTCACTGGTCAGTGAGGAGTTGGATGAGATTCATCATGTACTCGAGTTAGTTTTGTTAGGGCTTGGTCCCTAGTATCCACTATGTTCCTAGATTGATGTTGCTATGACTTTGCCATGCTTAATTCTTGTCACTTTGGGCCCAGGTGCCATGATTTCAGATCTGAACCGTTTATGAATTTATCATTATATCCACGTGTTAGATCCGATCTTGCAAGTTATAGTCACCTACTACGTGTTATGATCCGACAACCCTGGAGTGACAACAACCGGGCCCACTCTCGGTGATGACCGTAGTTTGAGGAGTTCATGTATTCACTATGTGTTAATGCTGTGTTCTAGTTCTCTATTAAAAGGAGGCCTTAATATCCCTTAGTTTCCAATATGGACCCCACTACCACGGGAGGGTAGGACAAAAGATGTCATGCAAGTTCTTTTAATAAAGCACGTATGACTATTTACGGAATACATGCCTACATTATATCGATGAACTGGAGCTAGTGCCGTATCGCCCTAGGTTATAACTGTCACATGATGAATATCATCCAACAAGTCACCGTCCAATGCCTAGGAATTTGTCCTATATTGATCTTGATAAGTTACTATTGCTATCATCACTGTTATACTTTCTACAAAATACTGCTACCGTTACCGTTGTTGCTTCTACTACTATCAAAACTATCAAACTACTTCTCTACTGATCACTTTGCTGCAGATAATTAATCTCCAAGTGTGGTTGAATTGACAACTCAGCTACTAATACCTTTAAATATTCTTTGGCTCCCCTTGTGTCGAATCTATAAATTTGGGTTGAATACTCTACCCTCAAAAACTGTTGCGATCCCCTATACTTGTGGGTTATCAGCTCATCACAGAAATCAGTTCCAGTGATGCCTACACCAAGTAGTGAGGAAGCTAATGATAATGATCATGAAACTTCAGATCAAGTTACTACCGAACCTCGTAGGTCAACCAGAGCACATTCCACACCTGAGTGGTACGATAATCCTGTTCTAGAAGTCATGTTACTCATGAAGAACCTACGAACTATGAGGAAGCGATGATGTGCCCAGATTCCGCAAAATGGCTTGAGGCCATGAAATATGAGATGGGATCCATGTATGAGAACAAAGTATGGACTTTGGTTGACTTGCCCGATGATCGGCAAGCCATAGAGAATAAATGGATCTTCAAGAAGAAGACTAGCGATGATGGTAATGTTACCGTCTACAAAGCTCGACTTGTTGCAAAAGGTTTTTGACAAGTTCAAGGAGTTGACTATGATGAGACTTTCTCACCTGTAGCGATGCTTAAGTCTGTCCGAATCATGTTAGCAATTGTCGCATTTTATGATTATGAAATCTGGCAAATGGACGTCAAAATTGCATTCCTTAATGGATTTCTTAAAGAAGAGTTGTATATGATGCAACCAGAAGGTTTTGTCGATCCTAAAGGTGCTAACAAGGTGTGCAAGCTCCAGCGATCCATTTATGGACTGGTGCAAGCATCTCGGAGTTGGAATATACGCTTTGATGAGGTGATCAAAGCGTATGGTTTTATACAGACTTTTGGAGAAGCCTATATTTACAAGAAAGTGAGTGGGAGCTCTGTAGCATTTCTAATATTATATGTGGATGACATATTGTTGATTGGAAATGATATAGAATTTCTGGATAGCATAAAAGGATACTTGAATAAGAGTTTTTTCAATGAAAGACCTCGGTGAAGCTGCTTATATATTGGGCATCAAGATCTATAGAGATAGATCAAGACGCTTAATTGTACTTTCACAAAGCACATACCTTGATAAAGTTTTGAAGAAGTTCAAAATGGATCAGTCAAAGAAAGGGTTCTTGCCTATGTTGCAAGGTGTGAAGTTGAGTCAGACTCAATGCCCGACGACTACAGAAGATAAAGAGAAAATGAAAGTCATTCCCTATGCCTCAACCATAGGTTTTATCATTTATGCAATGTTGTGTACCAGACCTGATGTGTGCCTTGCTATAAGTCTAGCAGGGAGGTACCAAAGTAATCCAGGACTGGATCCCTGGTCAGCGGTCAAGAACATCCTGAAGTACCTAAAAAGGACTAATGATATGTTTCTCATTTATGGAGGTGGCAAAGAGCTTGTCGTTAACGGTTACGTCGATGCTAGCTTTGACACTGATCCGGATGACTCTATAGTCACAAACCGGATACGTATTTATAGTGAACGGTGGAGCTGTCAGTTGGTGCAGTTCCAAGCAAAGCATCATGGCGGGATCTACGTGTGTAGCGGAGTACATAGCTGCTTCAGAAGCTGCGAATGAAGGAGTCTGGATGAAGGAGTTCATATCCGATCTAGATGTAATACCTAGTGCATCGATCTAATGAAAATCTTTTTGTGACGATACTAGAGCAATTGCCTTCGCGAAGGAATCCAAATTTCACAAGAGACCAAACACATCAAGAGACGCTTCAACTCCATCTGTCATCAAGTTAAGGAGGGAGACAAAGAGATTTGCAAAATACATACGGATCTGAATGTGGCAGACCCGTTGACTAAGCCTCATCCACGAGAAAAACATGATCAGCACCAAGACTCCATAGGTGTTAGAATCATTACAATAAAATCTAGATTATTGACTCTAGTGCAAGTGGGAGACTGAAGGAAATATGCCCTAGAGGCAATAATAAAGTTATTATTTATTTCCTCATATCATGATAAATGTTTATTATTCATGCTAGAATTGTATTAACCGGAAACATAATACATGTGTGAATACATAGACAAACATAGTGTCACTAGTATGCCTCTACTTGACTAGCTCGTTAATCGAAGATGGTTGAGTTTCCTAGCCATGGACATGAGTTGTCATTTGATTAACGGGATCACATCATTAGGAGAATGATCTGATTGACTTGACCCATTCCGTTAGCTTAGCACTTGATCGTTTAGTATGTTGCTATTACTTTTGTTATGACTTATACATGTTCCTATGACTATGAGATTATGCAACTCCCGTTTACCGGAGGAACACTTTGTGTGCTACCAAACGTCACAACGTAACTGCGGGATTATAAAGGTGCTCTATAGGTGTCTCCGAAGGTACTTGTTGAGTTGGCGTATTTCAAGGCAATAATAAAGTTGTTATTTATATTTCCTTATATCATGATAAATGTTTACTATTCATGCTAGAATTGTATTAACCGGAAACTTGATACATGTGTGGATACATAGACAAAACACAATGTCCCTAGTAAGCCTCTACTAGACTAGCTCTGTCGGTGTTCTGGGAACGGGGGTCCCCAGACTTGCCTGCCTGCGGCCTGCGGCGTGGCTCAAGTGGGGGCCTAGCGCGACCCATCTTCATCAGCACAAGCTCAAGACCCTCGCGAGGGGCCAAGCCTCGCGGGGCGGACGACAGGAAGCTTCCTCAGGAGCGGCCTCATCAGGCAGGCTCATGAGGAGGCAGAGAGATCAATGCAAGGGTACCTCGCGAGGATCCAGTGATGCAAGCCATGACGATCAAGACCAGGCGGGCGCCAGGCGGGCGCTGTCCTGTGCAGAGTCCTTGTTTCCCCTTTGGTGCAAAGGAGGCAAGCACAAGCCAAGGCATCAGGAAAAGGTTACCATTCCAGTGCAACGAGACCAAGACCAGCCGGACGGCTGGACGGAGGTCACCGTGGAGCCCAAGACGGCGTCACCACCAGAGCTTTTGGCAGCCGAAGACCACCTTTGGTCAAGATAACTTGTACTAGATGTTCCCCTTCAAAATGGCCAACTGTTGGCGCCCTTCCCGCTCAATTATTTTGAGGAGAGGCCCAGGGCCTCTATAAATAGAGCTAGCCACCACAGAGTAGAGGCATCTGGAGACCAAGTAGAACTCACTGCACCAGCTCAAGAACACCTCTCACGAGGCTGTTCTTCCTCTGTATTGTTCATCATCAGCCCCGAGGCAATCCACCACACCACACACTGGAGTAGGGTATTACACCACAATGGTGGCCCGAACCAGTATAAATCTCGTGTCCCTTGTGTTGTTCATCGTTTTCATCTTAGTTCGCATGAGGGGATCAGACGTAGAACGGTAGGGGAGAGATCTCCGCGCGCAACCCAGTGTTTGAACCTCTAGGGTCTGCCAGAACCCGAAATCCGACATTTGGCGCGCCAGGTAGGGGTGCGCCGGAATCCTATCTTCCTTCCGACAACCCGCTCTCCGTCAACATCGCGCTCTGCACCCATGGCGGACGACGCGCTGCAGGCCCCGGCAGCGGACGCCAGCGCAGGGGCCAGGGGGCTCCCGGCCTTGGCCCCCCCCTGCGGCAGGTGCAATGGCCACACAAGTTCAAGCCCGAGATGCCGCTGCGCTACGACGGCGCGGCAGACCCGCTGGTCTTCCTGCTGGCGTACGAGGAGGCCGTCCTCAGAGCCGGGGGCGACGACCAGTTAATGGCCAACTGGCTACCCATGGCCCTCACCGGTGTCCCGCGCATGTGGCTCTTCCACCTACCGACGGCTTCCGTGACCTCTTGGGAAGAGCTACGCGACCTCTTCCTCGCCTGTTTCACCGCGCCAGCGCCACCCGTTGTCGCTGCCCTCCTGGGAGGCTCCCAAGCGCCGCCCTCGAGCCACCACGTCAAGCCGTTCACCCGCCAGATCAGCGTGGCCTCCAAGCATCAAGAAGCTCCCCCGGGCTGGGCGGCGCCCGAGGCCGATCTGATTTTCGACTCGAGTGACCTCCCCTTCAACCCTTCCAGCTCGGGCGCGCTCCCAATGCTGTGCACCCCCACCATCTGCCAAGTGGCCGTCACCAGAACCCTCATCGATGGTGGCGCCGGCCTCAACGTCCTCTCGGTGGAGGCCTTCAGTCTCCTGCAAGTATCACCAGAGCGGTTCCAACCCAGCAGGCCCTTCATAGGCGTCGGAGCCGGCTCCACCGCGTCCTTGGGGCAGATCCGCCTCCTGGTGACCTTCGGCACCTACGACAACTTCCGCACGGAGCTGATCGACTTCGACATCGCCCCCATCGGCCTCCCGTACAACGCCATCCTCGGCTACCCGGCCTTGGCCCGGTTCATGGCAGCGACTCACCCAGCGTACAACCTCATGAAGATGCCCGGGAGCAGCGGCGTCCTCACCGTGCCGGGGGATACAAAGGACGTGCTGCAGGTGCTCCGACTTGCCTTCAGGGCTACCGCGGCAGCACGGCCCGCCGGCACCGACACCCCCGAGCCCAAGGGGGTTGCGCCAGCTAAAAAGAAGCAGCTATTCACCCAGGACAAGGCGGAAACCAAGCAAGTACCGGTCGACGAGGACGGGTCCACCGGCGCCACCTTCACCATAGGGGCCAATCTCGAGCACGAGCAAGAGAAGGCCCTGAACGGCTTCCTGCGCGCGAACAAGAATGTGTTCGCATGGGAACCTGATCAGTTAGCAGGAGTTCCGAGAGATGTGATCGAGCACCACCTCAACGTGTGTCCCAACGTACGCCCCGTGAAGCAGAAGGCAAGGAGGCAGTCCACCGAGAAACAGGCTTTCATCGTTCAAGAGACCCGGAAACTAGAAGCGGCAGGGGTTATCCGCGAGGTCCGCTACCCCGATTGGCTGGCTAATCCTGTTGTCGTGCCAAAGAAGGGGGGGGAAAGGAGCGCATGTGTGTCGACTTCACCAACCTCAACAAAGCTTCCCGCAGGACCCATTCCCGCTCCCCCACATTGACCAAACCATCGACTCCACCGCAGAATGTGACCTGTTGTGCTTCCTGGATGCCTTCTCAGGCTATCATCAGATCAAGATGGCGGTGGAAGACATAGAGAAGACGGCCTTCCTAACCCCGTGCGGGGTATACTGCTATACATGCATGTCATTTGGGTTGCGCAACGCGGGCACAACCTTTCAGCGACTGATGCACATTGCCTTAGGCCGGCAGCTCGGGAGGAACGCCGAGGCTTACATCGATGACATCGTGGTGAAATCTCGGGAAGCAAAAACCCTGATTCAGGACCTAGAGGAAACCTTTGCGAGCCTCAAAGAAGTGGACCTATGACTCAACCCGGAGAAGTGCGTGTTCGGAGTCCCCTCCGGCAAGCTCCTAGGTTTCCTCGTGTCCCACAGGGGCATCGAGGCCAACCCAGAGAAGATCAAGGCGGTCGAGGACATGAGCCCGCCGACGACCCACAGGGAAATGCAGAAGCTCACTGGGCACGTGACTGCGTTGGGGCGCTTCATCTCCAAGCTAGGGGAACGAGCGCTGCCCTTCTTCAAGCTGATGAAGAAAAAGGGCCCCTTCGAATGGACTGAGGAGGCCGACAGGGCATTCCAGGATCTCAAGAGGTACCTCACCAGCCCACCAGTGATGGTGGCACCACGCCCTCAGGAGCCCCTGGTGCTCTACCTTGCGGCCACCCCTTACTCCGCTAGCGCAGCCTTGGTGGCGGTCAGGGAAGAGCGCCGAGCAGGAGCCACATCAAACGCCCAGACTGAGGCAGAGCAAGGCTAGGAGGGCCTCACGAGAACCACAACCGCAGCCGGAGAGGAACGGCCGCGCCAGGAGGACGCACCTGGGGGGGAGAGGCCTCTGCAGACGACCAAGCGCTGGGGGCTCCATCGCCTCAGGAGGCGCCCCGACCACAGGAGAACGCACGCTGCACAGACACCCTCAATCTCATCGAGCATCCCATGTACTTCGTCAGCATGGTGCTGCGGGACGCAAGGGTGAGGTACCCCATGCCTCAAAAGCTCCTCCTTGCGCTATTGGTGGCCTTGCGCAAATTGCGGCACTACTTCCAGGGCCACCCCATCAAGGTCGTATCCACCTACCCCTTGGAAAGGGTACTCAGGAGCCCCAACTCAGCTAGAAGGGTCATAGAGTGGAATATCGAACTACAAGCATTTCAGCTGGAGTTCGGTACGACTAGAGTCATCAAGGGAGCCGCGCTGGCAGATTTCGCGGCAGAATGGACAGAAGCACCGGGTCTCGAGGCAGGTGAAGACCGATCACTCTCCCCAGGAAGCGAAGCGCCAGACGGCCGGGTCATGTAATTCGATGGGGCATTCTCCCGGCACGGCGCGGGGGCTGGCACAGTGCTCGTATCCCCCACCCAGGACAAACTCTACTATGCCGTGCAACTCTGTTTCCAGCACAGAGAGAAGGTCTCCAACAACATAGCAGAGTATGAAGGCCTGATAGCGGGCTTGAAAGCTGCGCTCGCCCTAGGGGTAAAGCGCCTCACCATCAAGGGATATTCACAGCTCCTCGTCAACTTCCCCAACAAGGTATACGAGCCGAAGGACGAGCACATGGAGGCTTACCTTGCTGAAGTCTGCAGGATGGAGAAACAGTTTTGGGGACTGGAATTGCAGCATGTGCCTCGCGGCACCAATCAGGAGGCTGACGACATTGCCAAAACGGCGTTTAGGCGGCTGCCGCAGGAGCCTGGCGTCTTCGAGGAGCGGCTCTTCAAGCCCTCAGCGGTGCCGTTGCTGGCAGGAACGGCGCAACCAAGAGAGGAGCCTCCTCAGTCGCCTGCCTCGGGAGCTCCGGTCTGCGGCCCGGCCTCGGGAGCGCGCCTGCTCCTGGCGTTGGAGCCTCAGGAGGGATGTTGGATCCCGGAGCTCAAGGACTACCTGATGCAAGGGATTCTGCCGGAGAAAGAGGAGGAGGCGGAGCGTGTAGCTTTACAGGCCACGGCTTATTGCATTCAGGATGGCGAGCTCTATAGGAAGCTGCCAAACAACGTGTCCCTGCGTTGCATCTCCACGGAGCAAGGAAAGGAACTGCTGGCGGACATACACGGCGGAGACTGTGGGCACCACTCGTCATCACGAACCCTTGTCGGCAAGGCGTTTCGCAGCGGGTTCTACTGGCCCACAACACTCAATAACGCCGTTGAGCTGGTAAAAGCTTGCAAGGCCTGCCAGTTTCATGCTAAACAGATCCATCAGCCTGCGGGAGGTCTGCAGACCATACCCCTCTCTTGGCCGTTCGCAGTTTGGGGGTTGGACATTCTGGGCCCGTTCCCTCGGGCGCCAGGGGGCTATCGCTACCTCTACATCACTGTGGACAAGTTCACCAAGTGGGCCGAAGTGGAAGCTATACGCACAATCCTGGCAGGCTCGGCAGTCAAGTTCATCAAGGGCCTCGTGAGTCGGTTTGGGGTGCCGAACCGCATCATCACGGACAACGATTTGCAATTCACCAGTAATCTCTTCAAAACGTACTGTGCTAACCTTGGAACGCAGATATGCTACGCTTCGGTAGCACACCCCCGGAGCAATGGTCAGGCTGAACGAGCCAACGCGGAGGTCCTGAGGGGCCTCAAAGCCAGGACCTTCAAGAAGAAGCTGGAGGCCTGTGGCAGGGGCTGGTACGACGAACTGCAGTCCGTGCTGTGGTCCATCCGCACGACAGCAACCAAGCCGACTGGCGAGATCCCGTTCTTCCTCGTCTACGGAGCAGAGGCAGTTCTCCCTCACGAGGTCAGGTGTCCCTCAGCACGGGTCCTGGCGTTCGACGAGGCTCAGCAGGACGCCATGCGGGGGACGGATCTCGTGCTGGGGGAGGAACGACGTCGAGAAGCTGCACTGCGAGCGGCAAGGTATCAACAGGCGCTACGACGATACCACTGCCGCAACATCCGCCCCAGGACCCTCGAGGTAGGGGATCTCGTGCTCAGGCGGGTTCTCTCCAGGGAGGGCCTGCACAAGCTCTCTCCCCTGTGGGAGGCCCCGTTCAAGGTTGTTCATGTTTCCAGGCCTGGCTCCGCACGCTTGGATACTCCGGAGGGAGCACCCATCCAGAACGTGTGGAACATTCAACATCTCCGGAAGTTCTACCCCTGAGCGAGGCCTAGCGCCTAGGAAAGGCCCGGTGCCTGTGAAGAAGGCCAATGCGTGTGAAGATATCGCGTTTTGGGAAAGGCCCGATGCCTGTGAAGAAGGCCAATGCCTGTGAAGATATCGTGTTTTGGGAAAGGCCCGGTGCCTGTGAAGAAGGCCAATGCCTGTGAAGATATCGTGTTTTGGGAAAGGCCCGGTGCCTGTGAAGAAGGCCAATGCCTGTGAAGATATCGTGTTTTGGGAAAGGCCCGGTGCCTGTGAAGAAGGCCAATGCCTGTGAAGCTATCGCGTTTTGGAAAAGGCACGGTGCCTGTGAAGAAGGCGAACGCCTATGAAGCTCGCTGCCCGTGACACTCTCACGTAATAATGAGTGGGGCTGTACATGCCCCGGGGTCTCCGGAGTGCCGCCCTTGGGCCTCGGGGGCTCCCGCCCACGCCCAGTGGCAGCACTTAGCTCCGCGCTGGTGAGAAGACGTCGAAGACTAGAATAGGTGCTTATTGGAGTTGTTGGCGTTCCTGGCTTGTGGCTCTCTGTCCTTTTCATCTACTCGCCTTGTTTTCTCTCGCACAAGTCTCGCGAGGGATATTCGCGGGCGCCCTCGCGAGCGTCTTCCGCCCCAATCGTCTGGAGCTTTCCTGTCTGAGTCCTCTGCGGGAGTACCCCTCCCAGTCCATGCCTCACGGGCATCGCGACACGAACGCAGGACCTAGGGTGATCACCCCCCGCTGCCGGGGTCAAGGGTTGCCCCTCTAACTAATCCTTGCAGGGCATGAAGCTGATGGCGAGGCCTCAGCCTCGGGAGGCAAGGGCCGCGTCAAGCTCCACCAAGCTTAAATAACTCCCACACATGGGCACGCATTACGGAAATATAGCACGGAAATAGCAAAAGCAACACTACGGTTGACAGCAACAGTTCTAACACGCCCTCATGGGGCCCTGTACAACCTTCTTCTTACGCAGGAAAGGAAGGAAACGAAATAGGACATGACCTGCCCTACACCAACCTACAGCAAAAGCTCGAGCTGCTCCTGGGCTCAGGCGGATGCCTCCTCTCGCTTCACCGGGGCGCGGCGGCGGGTGGACCCGCTGCCTTCACCCAGGCGGGCGCGACGGCGCGGGGGCTGGTCGCAGCCACCGCTGGAGGAGCTGCTGCCTGAGAGAGAATCGCCGAGACTTGGCGAGCCCCGAGCACCGCCACCGGCACGCCTGGCGACGTCTTCATCCTGGTCGGTACCGGGGCTGGGCAGGCGGCCGCGGTCACCATCTTTGGGGCAGCACCCAGCGCGGCGACCATCTTCCCCAAACACCCTCACGTAGAGGGTGGCGTCGCCATCAAACTTGAAGTGCAGGGTGCACTGCTGACTCAGGCCGCGCGCGCGGGCAAACGTTTGCCAGCCGCGAGTTAGGGCCCCATTTCCGAAAGGGGAGACCTCCAGCGAAGCCCAGGAGGCCCTGCTGCAACAACCATCCGCCTGGAGCCAGAAGCCACACCGGGCGCTGGCCGGCAGATCACCAACGAAGAAGCGGGGGAGCTGGAGCCAGGTGTTGGCCGGGTCCGCCGACCACACTACGAACTCCGGCAGCACCTCCGCCAAGCGGAAGCGCGGCCTGGGGGCCGCGCGGTCACGGCATGCCTCCCCTCAGTAGCCGGGCGCCCACCACCGCGCAGGGAACCGCCTCCGTGGCCGCGGGAAGCCGCTGCGGGGACCGCAGGATGCTTGGGAGGACGACCCCGGCCGCACTTGGCCGGGGAAAAGTCGGGCCCTGCCTGGCAAGCCTTTCCCTTCTCTGCGGCTGAGAACCTCTTCGGGGCCATGAGGACGGCGAGTGGCCAGGGAGGAGAAGAGGAGAAGCAGAAAGGGGCAAACTGGTGGAGCTCACGCAGGTCCATACTTATAGCCGGAGAAGACCAACCGCCGAGCACCATGACCGCAGGTAATCATGACCCCTATCTCTGCATGCAGGGACTTGTCAAGTTGCACGGTTGCCGAGGCGTCATGGGGAAGCGCAGATGCCCACGTCCAATCAACCACCACGCGGCGCCCAAGGTCGTAGGCTGTTAGGGCCCGCAGCGCTTCGCGCTTGCCCCTTCGCTTCTTCGCTAAGCCAAGCCCGCGCGCGCCTTGGGCTCGGGGGCTACTGTCGGCGTTCTGGGAACGGGGGTCCCCAGACTTGCCTGCCTGCAACCTGCGGCATGGCTCAAGTGGGGGCCCAGCGCGGCCCATCTTCATCAACACAAGCTCAAGACCCTCGTGAGGGGCCAAGCCTTGTGGGGAGGACGACAGGAAGCTTCCTTAGGAGCGACCTCATCAGGCACGCTCACGAGGAGGCAGAGAGATCAATGCAAGGGTACCTCGCGAGGATCCAATGATGCAAGCCATGAAGATCAAGACCAAGCGGGCGCCAGGCGAGCGTCGGCCTGTGCAGAGTCCTTGTTTCCCCTTTGGTGCAAAGGAGGCAAGCATAGGCCAAGGCATCAGGCAAAGGTTACCATTCCAGTGCAACGAGACCAAGACCAGCCGGACGGCCGAACGGAGGTCACCGTGGAGCCCAAGACGGCGTCACCACTAGAGCTTTTGGCAGCCGAAGACCACCTTTGGTCAGGATAACTTGTACTAGATGTTCCCCTTCAAAATGGCCAATTGTTGGCGCCCTTCCAGCTCAATTAATTCAGGGAGAGGCCCAGGGCCTCTATAAATAGAGCTAGCCACCACAGAGTAGAGGCATCTAGAGACCAAGTAGAACTCACCGCACCAGCTCAAGAACACCTCTCGCGAGGCTGTTCTTCCTCTGTATTATTCATCATCAGCCCCGAGGCAATCCACCACACCACACACTAGAGTAGGGTATTACACCACAACAGTGGCCCGAACCAGTATAAATCTTGTGTCCCTTGTGTTGTTCATCGTTTTCATCTTAGTTCGCACGAGGGGATTGGATGTATAACGGTAGGGGAGAGATCTCCGCGCGCACCCAAGTGTTCGAACCTCAAGGGTCTGCCGGAACCCGAAATCCGACAAGCTCGTTGATCAAAGATGGTTAAGTTTCCTAACCATAGACATGAGTTGTCATTTGATGAATGGGATCACATCATTAGAGAATGATGTGATGGACAAGACCCATCCGTTAGCTTAGCATAATGATCGTTAAGTTTTATTGCTATTGCTTTCTTCATGACTTATACATATTCCTTTGACTATGAGATTATGCAACTCCCAAATACCGGAGGAGTAACTTGTGTGCTATGAAACATCACAACATAACTGGGTGATTATAAAGATGCTCTACAGGTATCTCCGAAGATGTTTGTTGGGTTGGCATAGATCGAGATTAGGATTTGTCACTCTGAGTATCGGAGAGGTATCTCTGGGCCCTCTCGGTAATGCACATCATGATAAGCCTTGCAAGCAATGTGACTAATGAGTTAGTTGCGGGATGATACATTATGAAACGAGTAAAGAGACTTGCTGATAATGAGATTGAACTAGGTATGAAGATACCGACGATCGAATCTCGGGCAAGTAACACACCGATGACAAAGGGAATGACGTATGTTGTCATTACGATTGACCGATAAAGATCTTTGTAGGATATGTAGGAACCTATATGAGCATCCAGGTTCCATTATTGGTTATTGACCAGAGAGATGTCTCGGTCATGTCTACATAGTTCTCGAACCCGTAGGGCCCGCACGCTTAACGTTCAATGACGATTTGTGTTATATGAGTTATGTGATTTGGTGACCGAATGTTGTTCGGAGTCCCGGATGAGATCACGGAAATGACGAGGAGTCTCGAAATGGTCGAGAGGTAAAGATTGATATATTGGATGATAGTATTCGGACACCGGAAGTGTTTCGGATTGTATCGGGTACATATCGGAGTACCGGGGGGTTACCGAACCCCCCGGGGGAAGATATGGGCCATATGGGCCATAGGAGGGAGGCAAGCCAGCCCACAAAGGGTGGCGCGCCCCCCAAGGGAGGAGTCCGAATTGGACAAGGGGAGGGAGCGGCGCCCCCCTTTCCTTCTCCTCCTCTCTCCCCTTCCCCCTTTCCCCCTCCGATAAAAGGAAGGGGGGCGAATCCTACTAGGAGCCCAAGTGGGACTCCTCCCACTTGTGGCGCGCCTAGGTCTGGCCTCCTCCCCTCTCCCTCCTTTATATACGGGGGTAGGGGGCACCTCTAAGACACACCAATTGTTCCAAGCCATGTGCGGCGCCCCCCTCCACAGTTTGCGCCTCGGGTCATATTCGTGTAGTGCTTAGGCGAAGCCCTGCGCGGATCACTTCACCATCACCTCACCACGCCGTCGTGCTGACGAAACTCTCCCTTGACACTTTGTTGGATCAAGAGTTCGAGGGACATCATCGAGATGAACGTGTGTAGAACTCGGAGGTGCCGTACGTTCGGTGCTTGATCGATTGAATCGAGAAGACGTTCGACTACATGAACCACATTAAACTAACGCTTCCGCTTTCGGTCTACGAGGGTACTTGGACACACTCTTCCCCTCTCGTTGCTATGCATCTCCTAGATAGATCTTGCACGAGCGTAGGAATTTTTTTAATTTGCATGTTACGTTCCCAACAGTGAATAATACTCATAAGAATAGGCAGACAAGTTCTTGGTTTTATGAACATAGCGGTTTGAAGAAACACGCTCATATTCATAAGTCTGAGCATGGTTTCCCTGCAAAACATTGGCGTTCGGGTAACCATGGGGGGTCCTCTGTCTGTATAAATCCTTTGGACCATATGAAGCCTTTGGTCTTGGGTTTGTCTTCTTCCCAGGTGGTGTCATGATGACATTCACGGGAAGCTTCTCCAGACAAATTTTGGGCACCCAGATCTTCTTCAAAGGTGTGCAATTCCTGCAGTTAGTACCAATAAACCTGGCAAACACTTCACCATTCTGATTCTTCAATGGCTTATAATTTGCGTCAAAGGATTCATCAATGATAACGGGGTTAGCAAAAGTGAAGCCAGATAAGGTAGATGGATCCACTGAAGGGCCCTTAGCAGCAACCCATGTGGTTTTGGGGTACTGCTTAGGCTTCCAGTAAGAACCATCAACATTCATTTTCCTCTCGAACCCAACACCCTCTTTCCTCGGGTTTCGGTTCAGAACCTGTTTCTTCAGGACATCACATAGTGTCTGATGCCCTTTGAGGCTTTTTGTACATGCCTATTTTAAGCAATTTCTTCAACCTAGCATTCTCATCAGCAATAGTGGTGGTATCCTCAGAAGAGGGGTTAGAAACCACATCAGCAGTTGAAGGTATTGCAACATTAGCAGCAGTAGAACATTCAGCAACACAGACATCATTATCAGGCTCAAGACATTTTAAACATGGTGGCACAAAATCTCCCTGAGAGGAACTGAGGTGTTGAGTGTGAAGTGGATCGTTCTCCTTTTGAAGATCTTCATGAGATGCTCTCAGATTCTCTAGATCTTGCTTCCTTTGAAGATAATCATAGGAAAGCTTCTCGTGAGTAGCTGAGAGGGTTTCATGACGACTTTCAAGTTCCTCGTACTTAACGTGAAGATTTTTTATGTCTTCAATTAAGGACTGAGTTAGATTCATTTTTGCGTCCAATAGGTCATCGCTTTTATCTAGAAACTTTTGAATATGTTCCATAGCAGTTTGTTGTTCAGTTGCGATTATAGCCAGAGTCTTGTAGCTAGGTTTAGATTCAAATTCAGAGTCATCTTCATTGGATGTTTGAAAGTAAGCATCAGGTGAGTTTACCTTGGCACCTCGTGCCATGAAGCAGTAGGTTGGAGCGGAGTAGTCCTCATCATCGGCTTCAGTGTCGGCGACATGACCATTGTCTTCACTGTTGAAGATGGACTTGGCGACAAATGTCGAAGCTAGAGCCAGGCTTGCCATGCCTGAGTCAGACTCCTCCTCAGACTCCACCTCCGCCTCCTCAGAAGCATACTCCTCCTCTGAATCCATTTCCTTGCCAACGAATGCACGAGCCTTGTTGGATGAGCTCTTCTTGTGAGATGAAGACTTTGATGAAGACATTGAAGAAGACTTTGAGGATTTCTTCTTCTTCTTATTGTTATAATCATATTCCTTGCTCTTCTTCTTCTTCTTCTTCTTCTTCTTATTAGATTCCTTGTCCGATTGAGGCCACTCGGAGATGTAGTGGCCTGGCTTCTTGCATTTGTGGCATGTTCTCTTCTTGTGGTCACGAGTGGAAGCCTCATCATTTCTTGAGATGGATCTTGAGGACTTTCTGAAGCGATTCTTTTTGGAGAACTTCTTCACGAGCATAGCTAGCTCCTTTCCAATGTCTTCATGATCCTCAGAACTGCAGTCAGATTCTTCTTCAGATGAGGAAACAACTTTTGCCTTCAAAGCACGGGTTTGGCCATAGTTGGGGCCATAGATGTCTCTCTTCTCAGATAGCTAGAACTCGTGTTTGTTGAGTCTCTCAAGTATGTTAGACGGATCAAGATTTTTGCACTACTAGGAAAAGGGTTGTAGCTAATATGGACATTAATGGCGCACCATGTATGTGGTGCGCCACTGCTATATAGCAGTGGCGCACCAGATACAGGTGCACCATTGTTGACATATTACTAATGGTGCACCTGTTGTGTGGTGCGCCATTAGTAGTTTTGAAAAAAATATAAAAAAAAATTGTTTGCAGTGGCGCACCAAGGGATAGTGTGCCATTACTAGTTGACATAGTAATGGCGCACCACACCCACCGTGCGCCATTAGTAGCTTTGAAAAAAATAAAAAAAATTGTTAGTAGTGGCGCACCAGTGGACAGTGCGCCATTACTAGTTTTAACTAGTAATGGCGCACGATCCCATGGTGCGCCACTACTAACATTTTTTTTTATTTTTTTTCAAAATACTAAATGCACCCCCCGGTGGACCGCCTTTTCAGTTTTTAAAAAAATAAAAGAAAATGATGGAAATGTCAACAAAATAAAAGAAAATAAGTTTCCCATGTGATATGTGGTCTAGTTGTTGGGAAAATTTACAAATATGAATTTTGACTTTATTTGCAAAATCTCTCTGGAATTTAGTAAAATGGGAATAACTTTTGCATACGAACTCGAATTAAAAAGTTTTTTATATGAAAAATCATCTACTCGAAAAGTTACATACGAATTGAACCGGGGAACCCCGTTCAACATCTTCAATATCCCCAAAAACCTAACAGAACGAAAGATACGGGGCTTTCAAGATCTAGAGGGGGAAAAATGAAAAAAAATTCAAACTTACTAGTGGCGCACCATTTGCTGGGTGCACCACTAGTAACAGAAAAAAAATTGGTTTAAAAAAATTGGCATTTTTTTCAAAATATGATACGTAATATGACCGGGAAGTTTGAAATATTTTTTCAAAATTTCATCACACTCATGAACATGAACAAAGTCCTAGACATCAACAAGGTTTAATAGGATTGATATGATAGATATATCAACAAGTGCCTGTGAAGTGAGCTGGTGCTGGGGTTGGATAGAACTGCGAAGTTAGTGTGAGGATGGGTGACCTTCCGGGAAGTTTGACCGCAGAGTGCGATTTGACTTGAGATTAAGCATATTGACCTGAAATTAAGAAAAAAACAAAAAAAATTGAAAAAAAATTTGAAAAAAAATTGTTAGTAATGGTGCACTTCTATGTGGTGCGCCATTACTAAGTCAGATAGTAATGGCGCACCAGATAGGCATAGTAATGGCGCATTATAGGTGCGCCATTACTATCTGGGATACTAATGGCACACCAGAGGTGCACCATTACTATTTTGTTACTAATGGCGTGATAATAGTGGCGCACCTGTAGTGCGCCATTAAAGGAAAAAACAGGTGCGCCACTAATTAGCCTTTTCCTAGCAGTGTTGAAGTCAGGACGCTCTTGTATCATTAGGGCTAGGGTGTCAAATGAGCTATCAAGTGATCTCAGAAGCTTCTTCACAATTCCGTGCTTGGTGAGCTGATACGTCTCTAATGTATCTATAATTTTTTATTGTTCCATGCTATTATATTATTCATTTTGGATGTTTATGGGCTTTATTAAACACTTTTATATTACTTTTGGGACTAACCTATTGACCCAGAGCCCAGTGCGAGTTCCTGTTTTTTCCCTTGTTTCAGTGTTTCGAAGAAAAGGAATATCAAACGGAGTCGAAACGGAATGAAACCTTCTGGAGAAGTTATTTTTGGAAAGAAAGCAACCCGAGAGACTTGGAGTCCACGTCAAGGAAGCAACAAGGAAGGCACGAGGCAGGGGGGCGCCCACCCCCCTGGGCGCGCCCTCCACCCTCGTGGGCCCCTCGTGGCTCCCCTGAAGTATTTCTTCCGCCTATATATATCCATATACCCTAAAACGATCGGGGAACAGAATAGATCAGGAGTCCGCCGCTGCAAGCCTCTGTAGCCACCAAAAACCAATTGGGACCCTGTTTCGGCACCCTGCCGGAGGGGGAACCCTCACCGGTGGCCATCTTCATCATCCCGGCACTCTCCATGACGAGGAGGGAGTAGTTCACCCTCGGGGCTGAGGGTATGTACCAGTAGCTATGTGTTTGATCTCTCTCTCTCGTGTTCTTGAGGTGATACGATCTTGATGTATCGCGAGCTTTGCTATTTTAGTTGGATCTTATGATGCTCCTCCCCCTCTACTCTCTTGAAATGGATTGAGTTTCCCCTTTGAAGTTATCTTATCGGATTGAGTCTTTTAATCACTACAAGAAATATGTCAACTTGTGACCCTCACTATTGGTCCCTGAAAGGTCATAGTTTTTCACTTGTGACCTTTTTGTGACCAAAAACAGAAGGTCAAAAGCTGGCGATCGTAAGCTGAAATTAGTGACCTTCTTTGTGATATGTAAAAGGTCGTTGGTTCTTTGACCAAATTTTTGGTCACTAGCAACCTCCCCAAGCCATGTAGGCATCCGGCGTGGCAAGATGATGTGGCACAAGATTCAGCCCGATCCAATTCGGGTTTCTACATGGGCCTAGCCCAACAATTCGGCCTTTTCAATATATATTTTTCTGTTAATTTTCGCTAGCTACATGGGCCTGGCCCATTTTATTTTCTAGGACGTGGCCTTCTATAATTCATTTCTTTTTTGGGCCTCGGCCCTTTTACAGTCCAATTTATTTGGGCCTCCACAACATACATTTAGAAGCTTGACATCACAAGGGCAGCTATTCCAGCTTAACATATCAGCATGTATGCATGTATCCAAACCATTTTATTTCTTTCAAAAGCCACAACCACAAAGTAGATAGTAGATACATTCAACAGACTAAATTAACATAGAAATGAAGCAACAATGGGCAGCTCGAGTAGAGGAACCACATGGTACTACAACTACATGGGACTACAGCTACCATTTCTATTTCTACAAGCAGCAGTAGGGACTACCAAGCAGCTAAACAAACAACGACCGAGCTAAACTAACAGCGATCATCCATCATCAATCAGTGAAAGTAGCAATGAGTGGCAGCGGCGACGTTCGAGAGAGCCCCTCCCCCTGCTGCTGCTTGGTTGCCTGCTACTGCTTGGTGTGCTACATCACTAGTCACCCTGCACAGCAAATTTTTTAGCTTTACATAAGGTTTACAAGAACATGACCCTGATACATGAGATTGACATTCACAAGCTATTTGCATTTATATTTAGAACTGGGTCACACCAATTACATTACTAGTTATGTATTGACATAATAATCTAAAAGAACATATATAGAAACATATGAATTTTATTTCTGAATATCATTACAGAAGTACTAAGAAAACAAGAGCTCATTACACAAGAATCCAGGAAGATCCATCAATTATGCACCAGACCGGGAGATGTGTAGGCAGATCAAATAGTAGATTCGAGCAAGAAGGATGTACTACCTGAAATGGGAAACTAGGAGGCCAATTCGATGAGTCCCACCCAAGCTATGGAAGGAGCAGCGGCAGCAGCTGCAGAAGGACTCAACGGCCCAGACACCATCGTGGACCTGGTAGGTGACGACGACATGGTAGTGGTGGAAGCCACCGCCGAGGCCGACCGCGCCTATGGCGTCCTCGTCGTCCTGCAAGGCGATGAGGACGGTCGGGTCGGCGTTGAGCCGGTGGTCGTGGTTCCTGTAAAAACTACAGGAAACTTAATTACTTCTCAATACTGTGGGGTCACACTTTCAGAAAACTTGTCTATCTATATACAAACTTGAAAGATAAGCCGTGCAAAGGTTCAGTGGATCCAAATAAACATGCACATCAGAAAACTAGAGGAACAGACAGTCAACACGTATATATCTAGTCAATAAAATATGCATGCAAAGATGTACTGATGTAGACATGCTTTCACATCAAAATTCAGAAACATCAGAGTCTCGCTGCATCTCAAAATCAAGCCGATCTAACATGTAGGCACTGATTAACAGATCCCATAATACTAATGCAATTGTAATCATACGACAGAACAGAGTACAGGAGGCTCGACCGTTCAACATTTTCAGTGCAAGCATTGTACAAAGCAAAACAAATTAAAACCCAATAAGACACTATTACAGTACAGTACGATGGCGTCTATTGCCTCGATTGTTCAACATTTCCAGTGCAAGCATTGTACAAAGCAAAACACCCAATAAGACACTATTACAGTACAGTACGACGGCGTCTATTGCCCATCTAGAAAACAAGGCGACATACTGCAGGTTCAAATTTCCTACCAATAATGATATGTTTGTACAATGGTTGGTGTATGCGGAGATCGTCACTGTATGATGTATAACAAATGTTGTATAACAGAGAAGAATGGCAAAAAAACATTTGGTGGCATAGAGTTGTTGACAGAAGTATGCAAAAAAGCTACTCCGTTGCTAGCAAGATGAATCAACGAGAACTGTGAAGGTTGGAGTCTAGAAAGGTATTCTCTATTGGAAATCGACTACGACAGCAGTTAAGCTATGCATCATTCTTGGCGGTGGATCTCATCCCTGTCATTTTTAGCAATCACTGCACGTAAAAGAAGTAAAGCATGTCAGCTGTATTGATTTTCAAACACACAAAAATGAAGGAGCAAAAGGAAGCCAAAATATAACTGCAGGGCCCTCTTAACAAATAGTAGTGGAAAGAGATGAGTCTGGAATAGTAGTGGAAACGAAATGCTTGCTGCATGCCGCACGCTGTCTAGAACAGTAGTGGAAAGAGATGAGTCTGTAGGCTGCCCGCCTGCCTGCTTGATATGATGGTGAGAGAGATGGGCGGTAGCAGCGAAAGATAAGCCATATAGCTTTCTTTAATATTACTAAGATATATAGCCATTAGTTCGTTTTAACATGGAACCCAAGAGTATGTGACTCTAGCACCCTGAGAAAGATGTTAATATGCCATCATACTAGCTGATAGACAAACATTCCAGGAAGAATAGATGCTTGTTTAACGGGTACAATCGGTACTGCTATCTCTAACAGACAAATTTAAAGATATTAAAAGAAGCACCTGACAGAGAATTTTGCCAACAATTGCAGTGCTTCAGTTATGTTTAAGGAAATAACAAACTATGACTTAGAGTAACAGTTTGAATAACAGTGGGTTCTGACATCAAATTGGAATTTTTTATGAGCCTCACGAACTCGAATTACATTCCATATATACTAACATGGTTCACTTTTATCACGAGAGCCCCTCAATCATGCATCAATCTTAATATCATCATCAGCATAGCACTTGGAAATAAGACAAAGAATAGAGGAATTACCGAAATCGGTGAATCTCTTCCTGGGGACATGCATGAACTCTGCATACTCCCTGTCTCCATCAATCCTATGGAGTTGCAGAACCAGCGGGCGACGGGTGACAATGCCTGCAGAATCAAACCAAACAAAACAAATCAATGTGTCAGAAAAACAAAACAGGACGCCAAAATGGACAAGCTCTTGCTGCTTGAATAACCATACCTGAACCCTGGGCAGGAAATCCTTTCCAACAACGCTCTCCAGCACTGAAGATTTGCCCGAACTCTACAGCGTGACAAAGGAGTTCGAATGTCAAAACATAGAACCGCATCTGGTAGTTGTATACCCACTTGTACTGAGATGCACTTGAACCACTCTTAACAGCGTGAGTTCATGCAGAACTGCTTGCTTGAAACTAGGAGGATTCTCATTACGCGAAACAACATGCCCCCTAGTTGATCCCAAGTGGTAGTAGTACCTAGTAGTACCTAGCTAGCTTCCTAGCACTACACAATTACTGGTCATGTAGGAAACTACGTGCAACAAAACTATATAGCAGAAGATTCAAACAAGCAACAGCGGCCCAAATCTAGCTGCCAACCCCAACAACAACCACAGATCCAAGCATAGCTAGACCGCATCCCCGCGGCCAAACCGTGGCCAAACCGGGCATCCAAGCTGGGCAGCAAGGTTGCGAGATCCAGCAGACATAGCTGGGGCGCCAGATCCGGCGGAGGGGGGAGAAAATGGACGGGGTGCGCACCTGGCCTCCGATGAAGGCGATGGACGGCAGCGAGTCCCAGAGGGTGGGGAGGGCGCTCTCCTCGCCGTGGTCTCTGAGCGCCGTGTAGGCGCGCTGCAGCTTATTGACGAGCGAGATAAGTTCTCCATGGCCGCCGGTCTTTAGATGCATCAGAAGGTGGTGAAGTTAGTTTGCCAAAAGCAGAAACTTGTTAGTGCAAGTTTTGTAAAACTACAATTCTGGACAGAAAGGAGAGGGCATGTTTGCAAGCATTTAGAATCATCCAATGGATTCACTCTCCTGGACTTAGGAGTTTAGCAGGGAGGACTACAAGTAGAAGAAAGCACAAGGTCATTGGAGCAAAAATAAATAGGGTTGCAGTAGAAATCATAAGGCTGGGCTAGAATGGAAAAGAGGTTGATTCACTCAAAATTTTCAAAGAACATCACTAGGTTTTTGCAGGAAGCTGAATCATATGCTACTACCAACATCCCATAATTTTGGTGGAGGGTAGAAAGAAATATATAAATGAGTTGTAGTGCAAAATTACACTCTGGACCAGAGAAGAAAATTTGGTGTAGAGTTCAAAATATTATAAGAATAAAAGATATTTTTGCATAAAAGTGATTTAAAATCATCACATGACATCTCCAAATTTTGGTTGGAATTTTAAGTGATTTTATCAAATGGTTGTAGTGCAAATATGGCCATATAACCTTGGAAAAACCATTTTTTTCTAGAAAATAAAGATCAAGCAAATCAATTATTAATTGGTTCTATTAATAAAAGAAGAGTTTTTCTTGAGAGGTAAAACAAGTCCAATAACATGTTTGAAAAGTTTTCACTTTGGGAAAAGCTCCATTATAACAAGGAAGAAAATGGTTCAAAAAATCAAAAGGGAGCCCAGAAAATCAAAGTTCTAAATTCCTGGCAAAATTTTAATTCATTAAAACAAGGACAAAATTGTAGGGTGTCACAACACTACCCCCTAAAAGGAAATCCGGAAGGGGAAGGGGAAGGCGGCGGTGCAGGGGAAGGGGAAGAAGTCCGCTTGGGGCGGATCTTCCTCGAGGACTGCTCTGCCCAAGGATTGGATCCAGGGCGACTGGATGCTGTCGGCGATTCGGCAGGATGATCTTGATGATCTGGTCGAGGGGGGATTCATTCCCCACGAATCTGCGCGTCTCCTGGGGAAAGAAGTCGAACCCCAGCCTCTTGATGGTGATTGCGTCCTCCTCACCACCCATATCGATCACGGATTTTCTCTGCCTCCTCATCCTTTTTTCCGGAGCTTCTTGAACTTCTTCGGAGCACAGCTCCATCACTTTACTCCCAATTCTATTGTGTATCTAGCTGCTTTCGTTTCCTTGTGTGAAAACTTCTTGGGTTGCCGCCCCCATTGGGGACTCCTCAAGCACATCTTCACTTGTCGCTCTCAGTCGGTCAAGAAGGCCAAGTTGAGTGACGAATGGACGCAGGTGATCCAGTTGTGTGGGGGCCTGGCGATCCAGATGAGGGGAAAAAGTTCTTTTCCGTCTATCACTTTTCCCGAGTCAGTCCGTGGTTGGCAGTCAACCTGGTTTTACTATAAAGACCAGGTGACCCCAGGACAGTCGACTGGGCTTCCCCCTTTCTCTCTGAACCGAGCACAAAAACATGCCTCTCTGAAAGTGACGCCGGAGGAAAAGGCGCAAGTCAAGGTGCTGGTCGGTCGAGTGGTTCAGCTTGTCCGCGAGGGTGTGACTGGCTTGGACTTGTTGGAAGTCTTCCTTCAGAGGCGCATCCAACCGCTTCAGGCTTGTGACCACCCGATGTGGGTGTACTCGGGTCTCGAAGACACCACTCGGATTCACCCAGAGGAGGTCACTGACGAGATGCTGGAAGGGTGGCTGTCAAGCATCACAGAGAACAAGGACAACCCCCGAGGAGCCAGGAGGATTCCTCCACTCGACAACACATACGACGTGGACAAGGTCTGACCTTGCGTTTCTGACTGAGATCTTGCTTTCTTTATTTGTTCTCTTTGAATCGGTCGATAGACTTTTGTCTTGTTTGCTGTCCTCCAGGCCATTACTGAGATGTACTCGATGCCCAATGGAGCACAGGAGCAGGCCGAGGAAGGAGAGGCGAGCGGAGGCGAAAGTGGAGACGAGAGAGAAGAGTGGGAATCTGATGGCGAAGGAGAGGGGGATGACGACGATGACTCCATGAAGAGGAGGAGGAAGTAGTCAAACCTCCCCGCTCGGAAAGGCGATCCAAGCTTACACACGACCCTGTGCAGGGACGTGGTAAGGCGACTGTCCCTGTTGGGCAGTCGTCGAAGCGCCCTCGGACCTCTTCTCCAGCGCCGACAGAAAAAGCTCCCAAGCATCCACGAGCGACACCGTCCGAGCTGCCCAAGGCCCTGCCCAAAATGAAGATGACTGTCCCCACCATTTCTGGGTAATAGTAGGCCTTGGTTTCCTTTGTTGAACGTGACGGACTTTGGGTCGACTCATTGAATAGGCTGACTGACTTTTGAAATTTGCAGCGCTGCTACCTCTGAGGTCTCCGCCAAGGACGATGACCAAGAGATGGAAGATGCTGTTACCTCCAACCCTGGTATGATTACTGATGCTCTGTCTTTAGTCGACTGACGATTTCTTATAGCTCAGGTCGATTGGATTTTTCTTGTAGCTCCTCCTCATGTCATTGACCTCCCTGATGATGACGACGAAGTGCCGCTGAGGGCGAGAAGGAACAGGAGAGCGTCGGCTGGCAAGACCCCACAAACTACTCCGGCGCCTGAGGCCGTAGTTCGTGAGGGTGGTGATACCACTCGGGCTTCTGTGACCTTCGCTGTGCCCCTGACGAGTGTCCGGCCTTCGACGTTGACTGCAGATCCGCCTTCGCTTTTCGCCACACACCACGTCCCTGAGGACCAAGTGGGTTCCGCTAAAGAGGCTATACGCCAGGCGGGGATCATGATGGAGCAAGTGAAGGTGGTTCGGGAAGCCAGCCAAGCAGCTTATGACGCAAGTTCAGCTCTTCAGAGCAACGTCCAGGTCAGTCGATCACCGCTTGTTCTATTGGGATATGCTACCTGAAGAATCTCTTTTCCGAAGATCTTTATACCTGTACACCCACTGGGTGTGTCGATTAATCTTTTTGGACGAGTGGGGGCACGTTAAGTGCACCCACTGGGTGTAGTCCCCGAGACTACGGTGGACTGCCGGCAGTCGACTGTAGTCTTTATATTGTGTTGCTTTAGTTGAACTTATTCACTCGGTCTGGTCAGGCCATGTCGAATGGAACCGTACACGGTCGACTGCGGGTAGTCGATTTTTTTTTGGTCGAACCAGTGGGGGCACGCTGAGTGCACCCACTGGGTGTAGTCCCCGAGACTACTGTCGAATGTTTTTGATTCGGCTGTAGTCTTAGAAACTCCACCATTGTCTCTTGGTTACTCGGAAGCAACTTATCTTGGACGTCTGTCGACTGATTTTTTGCAGAAATCCTGCGAACTTGTGGCTCGCTATACTGATCTAGAGAGCAAACAGATCCAACTCAACCTTGACTTGAAGCTTGCTCAAGAGAACTTGCAGAAGGCGCGAGAAGAAGCAAAAGGTATGGCTGGTGAGGTTTTCCATTCTTGACGAGTGACTTTTCTTTCTTGTCCATTCTTGATGTTGATCTCACTCGACGTTCCATAGATAAACTAGAGGAAGCTCTAAAGAAGAAGGACCAAGATCTTGCCGAAGCGTAGAAGGAGGCCTTGAACAAAACGAAGCTTGCTGAAGAAAAACTGGCTTCAGTCGGTACTCTTGAAAAGGAGAACTCCAAACTGAAAACCGCTCTCGACGCGGCTAATCAAGAGGTCAGCCGTCTGAAGAATGACAAGATAGCTCTGAATGACAAGGCAAGTGAACTGGCAGGGAAGAGGAACGATCTGGAGGCTTATCTCAATGGACTCGCCAAGAAGCTGTTCGTCATGCTCGAGGGTAATTACTCCGGTCCGACTAGACACCAAACTCGTGTAGAGCCACTGACTTATCCTTGAATTGTGTTTACAAAATTCTGCCAGAACTTCGAAGAGGAGACCAGTTGAGTGGAGACGGGCTTGGATCCCATCAATTCTCCAGTGAAGGACGAGGCTGCTATGAACATGCTCCGATTGGAATCTCGTGTTGCCGGCGTTGTCGACTATCTTGCTCGGCTGAAGGTTGCGGTGTCGCGGATCGACACATCGCTCTGGCCTAGGATGACACTTCAAAATGACCTCGAGTCCCTGATGACTGGACTGAATGAAGTCCCAGGTCGAGTGACAGAATGGAAGAAATCTTCTGCTAGATGTGGTGATGACGTCGCTCTGTCCCTAGTCCGCGTTCACTGCAAGGAGGCGCGAGAGGAAAAGTTGGCCGCTATCCAAGTTGCCAATACCAGGAGGCACAACTTTCAAGACTTCATGGAGACTTTCATCACTGTTGCCACCCGTATTGCAGACGGGATTGACTTGGACGAGTTCGTCGCCCCTTCTAGTCCTCCGCCTGAGGAATAAAAACTTTTATGCTTCACTTTAAATTTGCCTCGGAATGCCGAGTGGATTTTGTAACCGTTAAACTCTATTGAGCCGGAGGCTTGAGTACTTTGATCTGCGGTCTAGGACCTTTGGATCTTATCTGAACTTGATTTATCATTGAATATCTTCATGAATTATCTATCGAGTGGATCTTGTTCTTTACTCGAAATAACTTTGTATTTGTGGTGCAACTCCGAAGGAGAAGGTAGCATTCCGTACTTAGGCGAGCATTGGGCTGCAGGTAAGCCCCCGAGTGGGAGGTTTGCTCTCCACTCGGTAGGATTTTAAACACTTAAGCGAGCACTGGGCTGCAGCTAAGCCCCCGAGTGGGAGGTTTGCTCTCCACTCGGTAGGATTTTAAACACTTAGGCGAGCATTGGGTTGCAGCTAAGCCCCCGAGTGGGAGGTTTGCTCTCCACTCGGTAGGATTTTAAACACTTAGGCGAGCATTGGGTTGCAGCTAAGCCCCCGAGTGGGAGGTTTGCTCTCCACTCGGTAGGATTTTTTCAAACTTAAGCGAGTACTGGACTGCAGCTAAGCCCCCAAGTGGGAGGTTTGCTCTCCACTCGGTAGGATTTTAAACACTTAGGCAAGCATTGGGCTGTAGCTAAGCCCCCGAGTGGGAGGTTTGCTCTCCACTCGGTAGGATTTTTAGACACTTAGACGAGCACTGGGTTGCAGCTAAGCCCCCGAGTGGGAGGCTGGCTCACCACTCAGTAAGATTTTTCAAACTTAGGCGAGTACTGGACTGCAGCTAAGCCCTCGAGTGGGAGTCTGGCTCACCACTAGGTAGGATTTTTAGACACTTAGGCGAGCACTGGGCTTCAGCTAAGCCCCCGAGTGGGAGTCTGGATCACCACTCGGTAGGATTTTTAAACACTTAGGCGAGCACTGGGTTGTAGCTAAGCCCCCGAGTGGGAGTCTGGCTCACCACTCAGTAGGATTTTTAAACACTTAGGCGAGCACTTGGCTGTAGCTAAGCCCCCGAGTGGGAGTCTGGCTCACCACTCGGTAGGATTTTTAAACACTTAGGCGAGCACTGGGCTGCAGCTAAGCCTCCGAGTGGGAGTCTGGCTCACCACTCAGTAGGATTTTTTTTACAAACTTAGGCGAAACGGATTCGTAGCTAAGCCACCCACTGGGGGATTTCACATGCAAACAAAAGCGACAACAATTATAGGAAAAATTGTAACACTCTTGTCTTTGATAAATAGACCACAGAAGTTTTTCTTATTACATCTCATCCGAATGAGAATTCAAGTATAAAAGGGGCGGAGCAGTTCCGCATTCCAAGCTCGTGGCTCATCGATCTGGCGATCGACATTGTAAAGGTGATACGCTCCATTGTGGAGGACTCTGGTGATGATGAAGGGGCCTTCCCATGTAGGAGCGAGCTTGTGTGGTTTGTGTTGATCCACTCGGAGGACCAAATCTCCTTCTTGGAAGGCTCGACTCTTCACATTTCTGGCATGGAATTGACGCAAGTCTTGCTGATAAATGGTCGATCGGATCATAGCCATTTCTCTTTCTTCTTCCAGGAGGTCGACTGCGTCTTGCCGGGCTTGTTCTGCTTCATCTTCGATGTCAAGCTCGACTCGGGGTGCATTGTGCAGTAGATCACTCGGCAGGACTGCTTCCGCTCCGTAAACCAGAAAGAACGGGGTTCTCCCAGTCGACCGATTCGGGGTGGTCCTCAATCCCCAGAGAACTAAAGGAAGCTCGTCGACCCATGCGCCTGCTGCGTGCTTGAGATCACGCATCAGCCGAGGTTTTAGTCCTTTGAGAATCAGACTGTTTGCCCTTTCTGCTTGTCCATTCGACTGGGGATGGGCGACCGATGCATAGTCGACCCGTGTGCCTTGAGAGGCGCAAAAAGCTCTGAACTTGTCTGAATCAAAGTTTGACCCATTGTCAGTGATGATGCTATGCGAGACTCCATATCTGAATGTTAACTCCTTGACGAAACTGATAGCAGTGCAAGCATCAAGATTCTTGATAGGCTTAGCTTCAATCCATTTGGTAAACTTGTCGACTGCCCCAAGCACATGTATGAAACCGCTCCTGCCTGTTCTCAATGGACCAACCATGTCCAGTCCCCAAACAGCGAAGGGCCAGACGAGTGGAATGGTCTTCAGGGATGATGCAGGTTTGCGCGACATGTTGGAGTAGAACTGGCACCCTTCACACTTGTCAACTATCTCTTTTGCCATCTCATTTGCTCTTGGCCAGTAAAATCCCGCTCGGTATGCTTTAGCTACAATGGTCCGAGAGGACGCATGGTGACCACAGGTCCTCGAGTGGATATCATCAAGGATTATCTGACCTTCTTCTGGTGTTATGCACTTCTGACCGACTCCAGTCGCGCTTTCCCTATACAACTGTCCCTTTATGACTGTAAAGGCTTTGTATCGACGGACGATCTGTCGGGCCTCTTCCTCGTCCTCCGGGAGATCCTTTCTCAGGATAATTGTGATGTACGGTATCGTCCAGTCGGGGGTGATTGCCAAAACTTCCATGATTAGGTCGACCACTGCTGGAATTTCGACTTCAGTCGGATCTGTGGCACTCTTTGGCTGCGGGGCTTCTTCTGTAAAAGGATCTTCTTGGACTGATGGCGAGTGGATGTGTTCCAAAAACACATCGCTGGGGATGGCTTCTCTCTTGGAGCCTATCTTTGCCAAATCATCAGCTACTTGATTTTTCAGTCGGGGGAAGTGATGAAGCTCTAACCCCTCGAACTTCTTCTCTAACTTTCTCACTGCATTGCAATAACCAGTCATAGCTGGACTTCTGATGTCCCACTCCTTCATCACCTGATTAACCACCAAATCTGAGTCGCCATAGACCATGAGGCGACAGACGCCGAGTGAAATGGCCATGCGCAACCCATACAAAAGTGCTTCATATTCTGCTTCATTATTGGAGGAATCAAAGTGAATCTAGAGAACATATCTGAGCTTATCTCCTCGGGGGGAAACCAATACTACCCCAGCATCGGAACCATTCAGCATGTTAGATCCATTGAAGAACATGGTCCAGTGCTCCGAGTGAACTTGAGTCGGAAGTTGTTGTTCGATCCACTCGGCGACGAAATCTGCAATTGCTTGGGACTTGATAGCTTTCTTTGCCTCAAACTTGATATCTAGGGGAAGAAGTTCAATCGCCCATTTGACCACTCGACCAGTTGCATCTCTGTTGTGCAAAATCTCTGACAGTGGAGCGTCACTGACGACTATAATGGAATGATCAGAGAAATAATGTGCAACCTTCTTTGTGGTCATATAAATCCCATACACAAGCTTCTGGTAATGAGGATATCTTTGCTTTGAAGGAGTCAAAACTTCTGAAATATAATATACTGGGCGCTGAACTTTGAAGGCCTTTCCTTCTTCTTCCCGCTCGACCGTAAGTACTGTACTGACAACTTGTCCTGTGTCTGCAATGTAAAGCAGCAAAGGCTCCTTGCTGATTGGGGCAGCAAGCACCGGCTAGGTGGAGAGCAGAGCTTTGAGCTCTGCAAGCGCTGCATCAGCTTCCAGAGTCCACTCGAACTTGTCGGACTTATTCATCAGTCGGTAAAGAGGCAATGCCTTTTCACCGAGACGAGAGATGAATCGACTTAAAGCGGCCAAGCAACCTGTAAGCTTCTGGACGTCATGCATGCGCACAGGATGCTTCATCCGGAGTATAGTACCAATTTTTTCAGGATTGGCATCGATTCCCCGTTCGGAAACGAGAAAACCGAGTAACTTTCCACCTGGAACTCCGAATGTGCACTTTGATGGATTGAGCTTGATATCATACCTCCTAAGGTTGGCAAAGGTTTCAGCAAGGTCAGTCAGCAGGTCGGAACCCTTCCGTGACTTAACCACAATATCATCCATGTATGCCTCCACATTCTGACTGATTTGAGTGAGCAAACACTTCTGAATCATCCTCATGAACGTGGCTCCGGCGTTCTTGAGGCCGAATGGCATGGTGACATAACAGAAGCATCCGAATGGAGTGATGAAAGCTGTTTTGATCTCGTCGGGTCCATACAGACGGATCTGATGATACCCGGAGTAGGCGTCTAGAAAAGACAATTGCTCACACCCCGCGGTCGAGTCGACTATTTGGTCGATGCGAGGGAGAGGAAAATGATCTTTCGGGCAGGCTCGATTGATATGCTTAAAGTCAATGCACATGCGAAGTGACTTGTCCTTCTTGGGGACCATGACAACATTGGCGAGCCACTCGGAGTGGTAAATCTCTCTGATGAACTCCGCTGCTAAGAGCCGAGCCACCTCCTCGCCAATAGCTTTCCTCTTTTGGACGGCGGACCGTTGAAGGTGTTCTTTCACAGGTTTAACTTTTGGGTTGACTCATAGATAGTGCTCAGCCAGCCCCCTGGGAACTCCAGGCATGTCAGAAGGCTTCCATGCGAAGATGTCCCAGTTCTCACGGAGGAACTGGATGAGCGCTTCTTCCTATTTGGAGTCGAGCGTCGTTGAGATGTGAGTCGGAGCAGCATTTGGATCGGTTGGGTGAATGTGAACTGCCTTCGTTTCACCGGACGATTGAAAAGCTGATTCTGAAGCAGGCTTCTTAGCTCGTAGCAACTCACTCGGATCTACAGTCTTCTGATACTCTTGTAACTCGACCACTGCCATCTGAGCGTCAGCAATCTTTGAGCCTTTCTAGAAACACTCTTCTGCTTTCTTCCGATTGCCTGTAACAGTGATCACCCCTCTGGGACCAGGCATCTTCAATTTGAGATACACATAACATGGTCGAGCCATGAAGTGTGCATAAGCTGGCCTGCCCAAAATAGCGTGATACGCGCTTTGGAAATCCACAACTTCGAATGTCAACTTTTCCTTTCGGTAATTCTTGGAATCACCGAAAACCACATCAAGAGAAATTTGGCCGAGTGACTCAGCTTTCTTCCCAGGAATGAATCCATGGAAGCTCATGTTACTGGTACTGAGCCTGGACATCGGAATGCCCATCCCTTTTAACGTCTCTGCATATAGTATGTTCAAACCACTACCACCATCCATCAGGACTTTGGTCAGTCGAGTGCCTTCGACAATGGGTCGACCACCAAAGCTTGCCTCCCAGGGGTGGCAATTTGCGTAGGGTGATCAGACTGGTCGAATGTGATGGCAGTCTGAGACCACTTCAGATAACTAGGTGTTGCCGGAGCAACCATATTCACCTCACGGTTAATGACCTTCAGTCGACTTTTGCTCTCAACATCAGCAAAAATCATCAGGGTGGAATTGACCTGGGGGTACCCATCATCACTATCTTCTTTGTCCTCAACTTTGTCCGACTCCTTTTCCTTATCTTTGGACTGCTTGCCCTGAAACTGCTAGATCAGGAGCCGACACTGTCGAGTGGTATGCTTTGGGTAAATGAGTTTACCCTCTTCATCTTTCTTGGTGTGGATGTGACACGGCAGATCCAAAACATCATTTCCATCTTGGTCATTAACTTTCTTGGGGTTCCAAGGCCCCTTGGGTTTTCCCTTAAATTTTCCCTGGGTTACGGCCAGGGCCTCCCCAGGAGTGGCTGGCTCGGCCTTCCGCTTCTGTTTCCGACTGGAATTTCCTCCGGTTTCCCGGGCGGCTGCCTCATGCTTGCCACTCCGGAGTCGATCCTCATCTTCACCATTAGCATATTTGGTGGCGATCTCCATCATCCGATTCAGAGACATCTCTCCGGTTCGACCGAACTTCAGATTCAATTCTCTGTACTTAACGCCTTCTTTAAAGACACAAACTGCTTGATGATCTGGCACATTTTCAACTGTATGATGCAAAGTGATCCATCTCTGGATGTAATCCCTCAGAGTTTCATTCGGCTTCTGCACGCAAGACCGCAATTCCGTAAGGCCTGCAGCTCGTTTGCATGTTCCTTCGAATGTTGTGACAAACACTCGGGAGAGATCTTCCCAAGTGTAAATGCTGCTGGGTGCTAACTGATTTAGCCACGCTCTGGCTGAGCCTTCTAACATGAGAGACAAGTGCTTCATGGCTACCTCATCATTCCCACCGCCAATCTGGACAGCCACTCAGTAGTCTTCGATCCAAGTATTGGGCTTGGACTCACCAGTGAACTTACTAACTCCAGTCGCCAACCTGAAGTTGGGAGGAATCACAGCGGCTCTGATGGCTCGACTGAAACACTCTGGCCCTGAAACATGTACTCTGCTACTGGTAGGCGCATCTCTGTTGTGGCCTTCTCAGTGAGCTCTGTTCCTGTCGACCAAACCCTGAACGAGAATGGACCTCGCGTTGAAGCCTGGTTCCCTGGGGTCGACCGGAACTCTCCGCCCAACACTATGAGGGCGTCTGTCATCCTGTTGTCGAGGCACATATGACCCACTCCTCGGGGGAGGGGTTGGCACTCAACGTCGATCATCACGGCCGAATCGGTGATCGTATTTGCTCATTTCTTCTGTGCTGATCACGCCGGTCTCCACATCCCTCACGCCTCGGGGGCGATCTTGGGCTGTGAGCCGACTGGACTGCATCTGCTGCCACGGAACGGCTATGGATCATGTTCTGCGACTGAGAAATAGCGGAATTCTGGTCTCCTGCTGCTCGGAGCAACGCTCTGATTTGCAACAAGCCTCTGCCAGCCTCTGACTGGGAGGGCTGAATTGACTCTGCTATACGGGCCGCAGCTGCTAAATTCTGAATCGGAGTTCGATATACCTGCGGGGGCGGAAAGAGCTGGCGTCGACTGGATTCGGGAGCCCGTACTCGCTGGAGATTCTCCAGTCGAGTGCGCTCGGCCAAGTTAGCAAAGCGTGCGTCCTCCAAGGCCCGGGCCTCGGGGGTTTCTCCAACGATAGGAGTGTGAAGTGCATCCATGTTCCGGCGGCGAAGCTCCTCTCGCTGCAATGACGTGAGAGGCTCGGGGAGATACTCTTCGTGAGACGCGACGGTCGTCTCCATTTGCGCCTCCATCAGTGCGAGGGAAACCGGGAGGACTGCATGGTCCATCGATCACCAAAACCTCTGCCAATGGGTCACTGCTGTCGCATTCGGATACGGTCTCTACGGAGCCAGTCGAATAGGACGTAGAGGGATTCGTCGGGCTCGATCGCCGCGACTTGTGGAGCGGCCGACAGGCGGGCCACCGCATGCCTCACCCACCTCTGACACCTCGATCGACCGGAGCGCTTGCGCCGGTGAGAGACAGGGCGGGAGGACGTCACTGGAGCTGATCGATACTGGGTCGACGTCTGCCGCAGGAGGACACCACGGACGCAGGCGCGAAAGTGCGTTGCCCCACGGACGGGGAGTGCATCAACGTCGAGTGGAGCCTCCTGAAGCCAAGTGGAGTCATCGGCGATGAACGTGAGTGCGCCGAGACGGATCTCGCGGCCCTCCACCAAAGCTCCGCCCGAAACCATGATCAAAGAGATCGGAAAAATCGCAACTTCTCCAACTAGGCGCTAAGACTCCTAGCCCCACGGTGGGCGCCAATTGTCGTGGTTCTAACTCTGACAGTGATGTAGGGGGGTAAGTATGAAGAGGCTAGATCTTAGCTATGGAGGAGCAGTAAGCACACGAGGATTACGAGTTCAAGCCCTTCTCGGAGGAAGTAACAGCCCTACGTCTCGGTGCCCGGAGGCGGTCGATTGGATTATGTGTGTATGAATAACAGGGGTGCGAACCCTTGATACTGAGGAGGGGGTGGCTTATATAGAGTTCGCCAGGCCCCTCCAGCCCTCAGTAATGCAGGGTTTAAAGTACATTAAGACTGGGCGTTACTCGTAACGCCCCTAATAAAGTGTTATGATGACCATAAAAGCTACTTAATGACCGACCGTTTGCTATGCGAAGTGACTTTAGATCTCCTGGCGGTCGAGTGGTTAGGCCTTGGTCGAGTGATAGCTTCGTGGTCGAGTGTCTTGAATCCGTCGAGTGGGATACCTCCAAGTCGATTGAAAGGTGACTTCTTCTAGGGATGTCCTTGGGTAGGGTACTTAGGACAGGTCCATGCCCCTACCCTAGGTACATAGCTTCATCACTCGTTTCATGGCCCGACCATGCTATGTGTATCTTAAGTTGAAGATGCATGGGCCCAAAGGTGTGATCACAGTCACGGGAAATAGGAAGAGAGTAGAGGACTGCCTTCAGAAAGGCTCTAAAATTGCTGATGAGCAAATGGCGGTGGTAGAGCTGGAGGAATACAAGAAAAATGTCGATCCGAGTGATTTGTCACGAGACAAGAAGCCTGCTTCAGAGTCAGCATTTCAGTCAGCCGGTGAGATGAAGCCATACCACATTCACCCAAAAGACCCCTCTCCTGCTCTGACCCACATTTCAACAACACTCGATAGTGAATAGGAAGAAGCGCTCATCCAGTTCCTCCGTGAGAACTGGGACATCTTTGCATGGAAACCATCAGACATGCCAGGTGTACCTAGGGGCTGGCTGAGCACCATTTGCGTGTCGACCCAAAAGCAAAACATGTCAAAGAGCACCTCCGTCGGTCCGCCATAGAGAAGAGGAAGGTGATTGGCGAGGAAGTGGCTCGGCTCCTGTCAGCTGAGTTCATCCGCGAGATATACCACTCCGAGTGGCTCGCCAACGTCGTCATGGTCCCCAATAAAGATGATTCACTTTGTATGTGTATCGATTTTAAGCATATCAATCGTGCCTGCCGAAAGACCATTTCCCTCTCCCCCGCATTGATCAGATCGTCGACTCAACTACGGGGTGTGAGCGTTTGTCCTTTTTGGATGCATATTTTGGGTACCATCAGATCCGACTGTATGGACCCGATGAAATAAAAACGGCCTTCATCACCCCATTCAGGTGTTTTTGCTATGTCACCATGCCTTTTGGTCTCAAGAATGCTAGCGCCACGTTCATGCGCATGATCCAGATGTGCCTGCTCACTCAAATCAGTCGGAACGTGGAAGCATACATGGATGATATCATGGTCAAGTCACGCAAGAGTTCCGACCTGCTGACTAACCTCGCTAAAACCTTTGCCAATCTAACAAGATATGACATCAAGTTTAATCCGTCCAAGTGCACATTCGGAGTCCCAGGAGGAAAGTTACTCAGTTTTCTCGTTTCCGAACGAGGGATTGATGCAAAGCCAGAAAAGATTGGGGCAATTCTATGAATGAACGCCCTGTACGTGTGCATGACGTTCAGAAGCTCACAGGTTGTCTGGCTGCATTAAGTCGGTTCATTTCTTGTCTCGATGAAAAAGCATTACCTCTTTATTGACTGATGAAAAAGTCTGATACATTCGAGTGGACTCCTAAAGCTGAAGTAGCGTTTGTAGAGCTCAAAGCCCTGCTTTCCACCCAGCCGGTGCTTGCTACTTTATTCAGCAAAGAGCCTCTATTGTTATACATTGCAGCCACTGGACAGATTGTCAGCACAGTACTCACGGTCGAGCGAGAAGAAGGAGGCAAAGCCTATAAAGTTCAACACCCAATATATTACATTTCTGAAGTCTTGACTCCGTCCAAGCAAAGTTATCCGCATTACCATAAGCTTATCTATGGAATTTACTTGACTGCGAAGAAAGTTGCACATTACTTCGGAGATCACTCAATTTCAGTCGTCGGCGATGCTCCATTATCTGAAATTTTGAACAATCGAGATGCAACCAGTCGAGTGGCGAAGTGGGCAATTGAACTTCTTCCTCTAGATAACAAGTTTGAAGCAAAGAAGGCAATCAAATCTCAAGCAATCACAGATTTCTTGGTCGAGTGGATCGAGAAGCAGCAGCCAACTCAAGTTCACTCGGAGCACAGGACCATGTTCTTTGATGGATCCAAGATGTTAAACGGTTCTGGTGCTGGAGTGGTCATGGTGTCCTCAAGAGGTGATAAACTCAGTTATGTTCTCCAGATTCACTTTGACTCCTCCAACAATGAAGCTGAGTACAAAGCACTTCTCTACGGGTTGCGTATGGCCATTTTACTCGGCGTCCGGCGCCTGATGGTATACGGCGACTTAGATGTGGTGGTTAATCAAGTGATGAAGGAATGGGATGTCCGGTGCCCTGCCATGACCAGATACTGCAATGCAGTAAGGAAGTTGGAAAAGAAGTTTGAAGGGTTGGAGCTCCATCATGTTCCCCGACTCAAGAATCAGGCAGCTGATGATCTGGCGAAGATAGGTTCCACTCGGAAACCTATTCCCAGCAATGTGTTCTTGGAGCATCTCCATACCTCATCAGTGCAAGAAGATCCCTTTACACAGCAGCGCCCGCAACCAATAAGTTCTACCAATCTGACCGAGGTCGAGGTGCCAGTAGTTGTCGACCTTATAATGGAAGTTGTGGTAATCACCCCGACTGGACAGTGCCATATATTGCATATCTGCTTAGGCAGGAACTCCCTAAAGATGAAGTTGAAGCACGTCAGATTGTCCGTAGATCGAAAGCCTTCACAGTTATAGGTGGACAACTTTTCAAAGAAAGTGTTACTGGCATGGCTTAATGATGCATCTCTCCAGAAGAGTGTCGACTGATCTTGAACGAGATTCACTCGGGGACCTGTGGTCACCATGCGTCCTCCCAGACCATCGTGTCCAAAGCATAACAAGAAGGATTCTACTGGCCACGAGCCAACGAAATGGCCAAGGAAATAGTTGAGAAGTGTGAGGGTTGTCAGTTTTACTCGAACATGTCCCACAAACCTGTGTTGGCCTTGAGGACTGTTCCACTCATCTGGCCATTCGCCGTGTGGGGGTTGGACATGGTTGGGCCATTAAGGACCGGCAAAAGTGGTTTCACTCATTTGCTCGTGGCAGTAGGCAAGTTCACTAAGTGGATTGAAGCAAAACTTATCAAGAACTTAGACTCAAGCACAGGCATCAGTTTCATCAGAGAGTTGGTGTTTCGATATGGAGTTCCACACAGCATCATCACAGACAATGGCTCGAACTTTGATTCTGATGAGTTCAAGGCATTATGCGCTTCCCAAGGCACTCAAGTCGACTACACATCCGCTGCGCACCCGCAGTCGAATGGGCAAGCTGAAAGAGCAAATGGTTTGATCCTCCAAGGGCTGAAACCCCGATTTATGCGCGACCTTAAACATGTAGCTGGAGCTTGGGTGACTGAATTGCCATCTTTTTTATGGGTATTGAGGACAACTCCCAGCCGATCGACTGATCAAAACCCTTTCTTCATGGTATACGAGGCTGAAGCCGTACTTCTGAGTGCCTTGCTGCACAATGCACACCGAGTGGAACTTTTCTTAGAAGCTGAGGCAGAGCAAGTGCGTTAGGACGCCGTAGATCTTCTGGAGGAAGAGAGGGAGATGGCCTTGATCTGGTCGACCATTTACCTGATGGGGAACGTAGCAGAAATTCAGAATTTTCCTACGTGTCACCAAGATCTATCTATGGAGAGACCAGTAACGAGGGGAAGGAGAGTGTATCTACATACCCTTGTAGATCGCTAAGCGAAAGCGTTCAAGTGAACGGGGTTGATGGAGTCGTACTCGTCGTGATCGAAATCACCGATGACCAAGTGCCGAACGGACGGCACCTCCGCGTTCAACACACGTACAGCCCGGTGACGTCTCCCACGCCTTGATCCAGCAAGGAGAGAGGGAGAGGTTGAGGAAGACTCCATCCAGCAGCAGCACAACGGCGTGGTGGTGGTGGAGGAGCGTGGCAATCCTGCAGGGCTTCGCCAAGCACCACGGGAGAGGAGAAGGACTTGGGAAAAGGGGAGGGCTGCACCAGAACATTGGTATGGCTGCCCTCCCACCCCCACATATATATAGGGGCAAGGGAGATGGGGGAGGCGCAGCCTTGGCCCTTCCTCCAAGGAAGGGTGCGGCTAGGAGGAGTCCCTCCTCCCCAAGGCACCTCGGAGGTGCCTTCCCCCTTTAGGACTCTTCCTTTCCTTATCCTTTGGCGCATGGGCCTCTTGGGGCGGGTGCCCTTGGCCCATATAGGCCAAGGTGCACACCCCTACAGCCCATGTGGCCCCCCGGGGCAGGTGGCCCCACCCGGTGGACCCCCGGGACCCTTCCGGTGGTCCCGGTACAATACCGGTGACCCCGAAACTTGTCCGGTGATCAAAACAGGACTTCCCATATATAAATCTTTACCTCCGGACCATTTCGGAACTCCTCGTGACATCCGGGATCTCATCCAGGACTCCGAACAACATTCGGTAACCACATACAAACTTCCTTTATAACCCTAGCATCATCGAACCTTAAGTGTGTAGACCCTACGGGTTCGGGAGACATGCAGACATGACCGAGACGTTCTCCCGTCAATAACCAACAGCGGGATCTGGATACCCATGTTGGCTCCCACATGTTCCACGATGATCTCATCGAATGAACCAGGATGTCAAGGACTTAATCAATCCCGTATACAATTCCCTTTGTCTATCGGTACGATACTTGCCCGAGATTCGATCGTCGGTATCCCGATACCTTGTTCAATCTCATTACCGGCAAGTCTCTTTACTCGTTCCGTAACACATCATCCCGTGATCAACTCCTTGATCACATTGTGCACATTATGATGATGTCCTACCGAGTGGGCCCAGAGATACCTCTCCATTTACACGGAGTGACAAATCCTAGTCTCGATTCATGCCAACCCAACAGACACTTTTGGAGATACCTGTAGTGTACCCTTATAGCCACCCAGTTACATTGTGACGTTTGGCACACCCAAAGCACTCCTACGGTATCCGGGAGTTGCACAATCTCATGGTCTAAGGAAATGATACTTGACATTAGAAAAGCTTTAGCATACGAACTACATGATCTTTGTGCTAGGCTTAGGATTGGGTCTTTGTCCATCACATCATTCTCCTAATGATGTGATCCCGTTATCAATGACATCCAATGTCCATGGTCAGGAATCCATAACCATCTATTGATCAACGAGCTAGTCAACTAGAGGCTTACTAGGGACATGCTGTTGTCTTTGTATCCACACATGTATCTGAGTTTCCTATCAATACAATTCTAGCATGGATAATAAATGATTATCATGAACAAGGAAATATAATAATAACTAATTTATTATTGCCTCTAGGGCATATTTCCAACAGTCTCCCACTTGCACTAGAGTCAATAATCTAGTTCACATCGATATGTGATTAACACTCAAGGTCACATCCCCATGTGACTAACACCCAAGAGTTTACTAGAGTCAATAATCTAGTTCACATTTACCATGTGATTAACACTCGATGAGTTCTGGGTTTGATCATGTTATGCTTGTGAGAGAGGTTATAGTCAACGGGTCTGAACCTTTCAGATCCGTGTGTGCTTTACAAATCTCTATGTCATCTCCTAGATGCAGCTACCACGTTCTATTTGGAGCTATTCCAGATAACTGTTCTACTATACGAATCCAGTTTACTACTCAGAATAATCTGGATTAGTGTCAAAGCTTGCATCGGCGTAACCCTTTACGACGAACTCTTTTACCACCTCCATAATCGAGAAAATTCCTTACTAAGGATAACTTTGACCGCTGTCTTGTGATCCATTCTTGGATCACTCTTGTACCCCTTGACTGACTCATGGCAAGGCACATTTCAGGTGCGGTACACAGCATAGCATACTTAGGGCCTATGTCTTAAGCATAGGGGACGACCTTCGTCCTTTCTCTCTATTCTACCGTGGTCGAGCTTTAAGTCTTAACTTCATACCTTACAACTCAGGCAAGAACTCCTTCTTTGACTGATCCATCTTGAACACCTTCAAGATCATGTCAAGGAATGTGCTCATTTGAAAGTACCATTAAGCGCTTTGATCTATCCTCATAGATCTTGATGCTCAATGTTCAAGTAGCTTAATTCAGGCCTTCCATTGAAAAACACTTTCCAAATAACCCTATATGCTTTCCAGAAATTCTACGTCATTTCTGATCCATAATATGTCAATAACATATACTCATCAGAAATTCTATAGTGCTCCCACTCACTTCTTTGGAAATACAAGTTTCTCATAAACTTTGTATAAACCCAAAATCTTTGATCATCTCATCAAAGCATACATTCCAACTCCGAGATGCTTACTCCAGTCCTTAGAAGGATTACTGGAGCTTTGCATACTTATTAGCATCTTTCAGGATTGACAAAACCTTCCGTTTGTATCACATACAACCTTTCCTCAAAAACGTCGAGGAAACAATGTTTTGACATCCTATCTGCAAGATTTCATAAATAATGTAGTAATCGCTAATATAATTTCAACAGACTCTTAGCATCGCTACGAGTGAGAAAGTCTCATCGCAGTCAACTCCTTGAACTTGTCGGGAAACATCTTAACGACAAGTCGAGCTTTCTTAATGGTGACATTTACCATCATTGTCCGTCTTCCTTTTAAAATCCATCTGTACTCAACAGCCTTACGACCATCAAGTAGTTCTTCCAAAGTCTACACTTTGTTTTCATACATGGATCCTCTCTCGGATTTTATGGTCTTGAGCCATTTATCGGAATCCGGGCCCACCATCGCTTCTCCATAGCTCGTAGGTTCATTGTTGTCTAGCAACATGACTTCCAAGACAGGATTACGTACCACTCTGAAGTAGTACGCATCCTTGTCATCCTACGAGGTTTGGGAGTGACTTGATCCGAAGTCTCATGATCAATATCATAAGCTTCCACTTCAATTGGTGTAGGTGCCACAGGAACAACTCTTTGTGCCCTGCTATACACTAGTTGAAGTGATGGTTCAATAACCTCATCAAGTCTCCACCATCCTCCCACTCAATTCCTTCGAGAGAAACTTTTTCTCGAGAAAGGACCCGATTCTAGAAACGATCCCTTATTGCTTTTGGATCTGAGACAGGAGGTATACCCAACTGTTTTGGGTGTCCTATGAAGATGCATTTATCCGCTTTGGGTTCGAGCTTATCAGCCTGAAACTTTTTCACATAAGCGTCGCAGCCCCACACTTTTAAGAAATGACAGCTTAGGTTTCTCTAAACCATAGTTCATACGGTGTCATCTCATCGGAATTACGTGGTGCCCTATTTAAAGTGAATGTGGTTGTCTCTAATGCCTAACCCATGAACTATCGTGGTAATTCGATAAGAGACATCATGGTATGCATCATATCCAATAGGGTGCAGTTATGATGTTCAGACACACCATCACACCATGGTGTTCCTGGCTGTATTGGTTGTGAAACAATTTCCACAATGTCTTAATTCTGTGCCAAACTCGTAATTCAGATATTCATCTCTATGATCATATCATAGATCTTTTATCCTCTTGTCACGACGATCTTTCAACTTCACCCTGAAATTACTTGAACCTTTCAATAATTCAGACTCATGATTCATCAAGTAAATATACTCAACATCTACTCAAATCATCTGTGAAGTAAGAACATAACGATATCCACTACACGCCTCAACACTCATTGGACTGCATACATCAAAATGTATTACTTCCAGCAAGTTGCTTTCTGGTTCCATTTTACTGAAACCGAGGCTTTCAGTCATCTTGCCCATGTGGTATGATTTGCATGTCTCAAGTGATTCAAAATGAAGTGAGTCCAAACGGTCCATTTGCATGGAGTTTCTTCATGCATATATACCAATAGGCATGGTTCGCATGTCTCAAGTGATTCAAAATCAAGTGAGTCCAAAGATCCATCAACATGGAGCTTCTTCATGCGTTTTATACCGATATGACTTATGTGGCAGTGCCACAAGTAGGTGGTACTATCATTACTATCCTATATCTTTGGCATGAACATGTGTATCACTACGATCGAGATTCAATAAACCATTCATTTTAGGCGTAAGACCATTGAAGGTATTATTCAAATAAACAGAGTAACAATTATTCTCCTTAAATGAATAACCGTATTGTTATAGACATAATCCAATCATGTCTGTGCTCAACGCAAACACCAAATAACAATTATTTAGGTTTAACACCAATCTCGATGGTAGAGGGAGCGTGCGATGCTTGATCATATCAACATTGGAAACACTTCCAACACATATCGTCAGCTCACCTTTAGCTAGTCTCCGTTTATTCCGTAGCTTTTATTTCGAGTTACTAACACTTAGTAACCGAACCGGTATCTAATACCCTTGTGCTACTAGGAGTGCTAGTAAAGTACACATTAACATAATGTATATCCAATATACTTCTGTCGACAGCCTTCTCATCTACCAAGTATCTAGGGTAATTCTGCTCCAGTAGCTGTTCCCCTTATTACAGAAGCACTTAGTCTCAGGTTTGGGTTCAACCTTGGGTTTCTTCACTAGAGCAGCAACTGATTTGCCGTTTCATGAAGCATCCCCTTTTGCCCTTGCCCTTCTTGAAACTAGTGGCTTCACTAACCATCAACAATTGATGCTCCTTCTTGATTTCTACTTTGGTGTCAAACATCGCGAATATCTCAAGGATCATCATATATGTCCTCGATATGTTATAGTTCATCACGAAGCTCTAGCAGCTTGGTGGTAATGACTTCAGAGAACCATCACTATTTCATCTGGAAGATCAACTCCCACTCGATTCAAGCGATTGTTGTACTCAGACAATCTGAGCACAATCTCAACAATTGAGCTTTTCTCCCTTAGTTTGCAGGCTAAGAAAATCGTCGGAGGTCTTATACCTCTTGACGTGGGCACGAGCCTGAAATCCCAATTTCAGCCCTCGAAACATCTCATATGTTCCGCGACGTTTCAAAAAACATCTTCGGTGCCTCAACTCTAAGCCGTTTAACTGAACTATCATGTAGTTATCAAAATGTGTATGTCAGATGTTCGCAACATCCACAGACAATGTTCGAGGTTCAGCACACTGAACGGTGCATTAAGGACATAAGCCTTCTATGAAGCAATGAGGACAATCCTTAGTTTACGGACCTAGTCCGCATAATTGCTACTATCAACTTTCAACTAAATTTTCTCTAGGAACATATCTAAACAGTAGAACTGAAGTGCGAGCTATGACATAATTTGCGAAGATCTTTTGACTACGTTCAGGATAATTAAGTTCATCTTATGAACTCCCACTCAGATATACATCCCTCTAGTCATCTAAGTGATTACATGATCCGAGTCAACTAGGCCGTGTCCGATCATCACGTGAGACGGACTAGTCATCATCGGTGAACATCTTCATGTTGATCGTATCTACCATGCGACTCATGCTCGACCTTTCGGTCTTCTATGTTCCGAGGCCATGTCTGTACACATGCTAGGCTCGTCAAGTCAACCTAAGTGTTTGCATGTGTAAATCTTTCTTACACCCGTTGTATGTGAACGTTGGAATCAAACACCCGATCATCACATGGTGCTTTGAAACAACGAACTGTCGCAACGGTGCACAGTTAGGGGGAACACCTTCTTGAAATTTTAATGAGGGATCATCTTATTTACTACCGTTGTTCTAAGCAAACAAGATGCATAAACATGATAAACATCACATACAATCAAATAGTGACATGATATGGCCAATATCATATTGCTCCTTTTGATCTCCATCTTCGGGGCTCCATGATCATCATCGTCACCGGCATGACACCATGATCTCCATCATCATGATCTCCATCATCGTGTCTTCTTGAAGTTGTCTCGTCAACTATTACTTCTACTACTACAGCTAACGGTTAGCAATAAAGTAAAGTAATTACATGACGTTTAAGTTGACACGCAGGTCATAAATAAATAAAGACAACTCCTATGGCTCCTGCCGGTTGTCATACTCATCGACATGCAAGTCGTGATTCCTATTACAAGAACATGATCATCTCATACATCACATATATCATTCATCACATCCTTTGGCCATATCACATCACATAGCATACCCTGCAAAAACAAGTTAGACGTCCTCTAATTGTTGTTTGCATGTTTTACGTGGATGCTATGGGTTTCTATCAAGAACGTTTCTTACCTACGCAAAACCACAATGTGATATGCCAATTGCTATTCACCCTTCATAAGGACCCTTTTCATCGAATCCGATCCGACTAAAGTGGGAGAGACAGACACCCGCTAGCCACCTTATGCAACTAGTGCATGTCAGTCGGTGGAACCAGTCTCACGTAAGAGTACGTGTAAGGTCGGTCCGGGCCGCTTCATCCCACGATGCCGCCGAATCAAGATTGGACTAGTAATGGCAATCATATTGAACAAAATCAACGCCCACAACTACTTTGTGTTCTACTCGTGCATAGAAACTACGCATAGACCTAGCTCATGATGCCACTGATGGGGAACGTAGCAGAAATTCAAAATTTTCCTACGTGTCACCAAGATCTATCTATGGAGAGACCAGCAACGAGGGGAAGGAGAGTGCATCTACATACCCTTGTAGATCGCTAAGCGGAAGCGTTCAAGTGAACGAGGTTGATGGAGTCGTACTCGTCGTGATCGAAATCACCGATGACCAAGTGCCGAACGGACGGCACCTCCGCGTTCAACACACGTACAGCCCGGTGACGTCTCCCACGCCTTGATCTAGCAAGGAGAGAGGGAGAGGTTGAGGAAGACTCCATCCAGCAGCAGCACAACGGCGTGGTGGTGGTGGAGGAGCGTGGCAATCCTGCAGGGCTTCGCCAAGCACCACGGGAGAGGAGAATGACTTGGGAGAAGGGGAGGGCTGCACCAGAACATTGGTATGGCTGCCCTCCCACCCCCACATATATATAGGGGCAAGGGAGAGGGGGGAGGCGCAGCCTTGGCCCTTCCTCCAAGGAAGGGTGCGGCTAGGAGGAGTCCCTCCTCCCCAAGGCACCTCGGAGGTGCCTTCCCCCTTTAGGACTCTTCCTTTCCTTATCCTTTGGCACATGGGCCTCTTGGGGCTGGTGCCCTTGGCCCATATAGGCCAAGGTGCACACCCCTACAGACCATGTGGCCCCCCGGGGCAGGTGGCCCCACCCGGTGGACCCCCGGGACCCTTCCGGTGGTCCCGGTACAATACCGGTGACCCCGAAACTTGTCCGGTGACCAAAACAGGACTTCCCATATATAAATCTTTACCTCCGGACCATTCCGGAACTCTTCGTGACGTCCGGGATCTCATCCGGGACTCCGAACAACATTCGGTAACCACATACAAACTTCCTTTATAACCCTAGCGTCATCGAACCTTAAGTGTGTAGACCCTACGGGTTTGGGAGACATGCAGACATGACCGAGACGTTCTCCGGTCAATAACCAACAGCGGGATCTGGATACCCATGTTGGCTCCCACATGTTCCACGATGATCTCATCGGATGAACCACGATGTCAAGGACTTAATCAATCCTGTATACAATTCCCTTTGTCTATCGGTACGATACTTGCCCGAGATTCGATCGTCGGTATCCCGATACCTTGTTCAATCTCGTTACCGGCAAGTCTCTTTACTCGTTCCATAACACATCATCCCGTGATCAACTCCTTGATCACATTGTGCACATTATGATGATGTCCTACCGAGTGGGCCCAGAGATACCTCTCCGTTTACACGGAGTGACAAACCCCAGTCTCGATTCATGCCAACCCAACAGACACTTTCGGAGATACCTGTAGTGTACCCTTATAGCCACCCAGTTATGTTGTGATGTTTGGCACACCCAAAGCACTCCTACGGTATCCGGGAGTTGCACAATCTCCTGGTCTAAGGAAATGATACTTGACATTAGAAAAGCTTTAGCATACGAACTACATGATCTTTGTGCTAGGCTTAGGATTGGGTCTTTGTCCATCACATCATTCTCCTAATGATGTGATCCCGTTATCAATGACATCCAATGTCCATGGTCAGGAAACCGTAACCATCTATTGATCAACGAGCTAGTCAACTAGAGGCTTACTAGGGACATGGTGTTGTCTTTGTATCCACACATGTATCTGAGTTTCCTATCAATACAATTCTAGCATGGATAATAAATGATTATCATGAACAAGGAAATATAATAATAACTAATTTATTATTGCCTCTAGGGAATATTTCCAACATTACCTGCAAGACCTTTGTCGATTCCACGCCAAAAATGTCAGAGGTCGAGCATTTTAGGAAGGAGACCTTGTGTTCTGAGTGGATCAGCAACGGCCTCACAAGCTCACTCCTGCCTGGTAAGGTCCCTTCATCATCACCAAGGTGCTCCACAACAGGGCATATCACCTTTACAATGTAGCCAAGAAGATGAGTCACGCTAGGGAACGCGGATCTGCTCCGCCGCTTTTATACTTAGAGACTCGGATAGTCGAGATGTAATGAGAGTACTTTCAGATTGTTTATCAAAGACATTATTCCTGCAGTCTCATAATGATTGTTCTCGCATAAACATATGTTCAAATACTCCAGTGGGTGGCTTAGCCGCGAACCTGTTTCGCCTAAGTTTCTACGTTTCAAAAATACTCCGAGTGAAGTGCAACCCTCTCACTCGGGGGCTTAGCTGCGAACCAAGTTCTCCTAAGTTACAAAACATATTTCGAGTGGAGAGCAATCCTCTCACTCGGGGGCTTAGCTGCGAACCAGATTCGCCTAAGTTTCAAACATACTACGAGTGAAGAGCAACTCTCTCACTCGGGGGCTTAGCTGCGATCCCGTACTCGCCTAAGTTACAAAACATACTCCAAGTGAAGAGCAACCCTCTCACTCGGGGGCTTAGCTGCGAACCAGATTCGCCTAAGTTTCAAAAATACTCCGAGTGGAGATTAATCCTCTCAGCGGGGGCTTAGCTACGAACCAGATTCGCCTAAGTTTCAAACATACTCCAAGTGATAACCCACATGTATAGGGGATCGCAACAGTTTTCGAGGGTACTTTGTTGATTCGACACAAGGGGAGCCAAAGAATATTCTCAAGTATTAGCAGTTGAGTTGTTAATTTAACCACACCTGGATAACTTAGTATCTGCAGCAAAGTGTTTAATAGAAAAGTAATATGATAGTGGTGGTAACGGTAACAAAAGAGTAAAGAAAGCAAAAGTAATATTTTTGGTATTTTGTAGTGATTTTAACAATAGCAACGGGAAAGTAAAATAAGCAAAGACCATTATATGGAAAGCTCGTAGGCATCGGATCGGTGATGGATAATTATGCCGGATGCGGTTCATCATGAACAGTCATAACATAGGGTGACACAGAACTAGCTCCAATTCATCAATGTAATGTAGGCATGCATTTTGAATATAGTCATACATGCTTATGGAAAAGAACTTGCATGACATCTTTTGTCCTACCCTTCCGTGGCAGCGGGGTCCTAATGGAAACTAAGGGATATTAAGGCCTCCTTTTAATAGAGAACCAAAACAAAGCATTAGCACATAGTGAATACATGAACTCCTCAAACTATGGTCATCACCGGGAGTGGTCCCGATTATTGTCACTTCGGGGTTGCCGAATCATAACACATAGTAGGTGACTATAGACTTGCAAGATAGGATCAAGATGTCGGGACCCCGATCCTAAGTCACACCGATCTAGCATGTAACACATCATAGCACTTTGCGGCCTCACGCACGGTATTCCCACGGGTGCCACCTTACCTGGCCCGGGACCGTTTGCGCCTTTTGGCTCACGTATATGATAGTGTCGCTAGCATCCATATGACAAAGAACCCGGGCCGACATGGCTAGTCGTGAATCCAAAGCGGCACTAACCCATGAGGACAGGCATACATGAATCACATCGAGCATGTCGGTCATCAACGTGTGAATCCGGGCTGTAGCACTGGGCTAACAGGACTCCGGTAACCCGGGCTATAGCAGGCTAGGCAGGACTCTGGATGTCACCGCGTGAAATTTCCCCGAAGGGACAGACACAAGAACGAAGTGAAACACATGCCGGCCAGTCAAGTGTTCCGAACAATAGTGCTGGGCTAGCAAGACTCCGGTGAACTGGGCTGTAGCGGACTACTATCGCTCAGAAAGCACTAGACTACATTTCCCCATATGATAGGCTGCCAAGGATAAACAACTAGATTGTCGGATCCCACACATAGCAATACATGTTACATGTACGCATAACATGCAAGTATGTGCTGTACAACATGGCATCACAACATAACACAAACTGATATAGGTAAAGGCCTAGAAGAGCCACATAGCATTAAATACCAACAGGGGTCACATGACCCATCATTCAGAGCATACAAGCAACAAGCGGAAGCATTACATGTCTGAGTACAGACAACTACAAAAGAAAAAGGCCGAGAAGCCTGACTATCTGCAAGACCCTCCCAAGGGTACAAGATCGTAGCTGAGGTAACAAGCTACTCGTCGAAGTCCAAGCGGAACTACTAGTAAGACCAAAGTCTCCGCTGCAAAAACATAAATTAAGCAACATGAGTACAAAGGTACTCAGCAAGACTTACATCAGATCCTATCATACATGCATTGTATCAAGAAGGTAATGTGGGGTTTAGTTGCAGCAAGCCAGGTTTGACTCAGTGGCTATTCTATTCTACGACTACAAGAACTTCTTTGAGGTGAGGCAGCGCACACGAGTCCACTAATCACCACCTCAGTACACTACTATGGATTCATCCCCGTCTCACTACGAGAAGGCCATCCATAGCACTCACACTTATCTTGAGCATTTTAGTGTATCCACTTTAAGTTGTCTATGTACCACGTAAGCATCCAAGAAGTCCATAACTGAGGACACGGCTATTCGAATAGATCATGATAACCCTGCAAGGGTGTACTTCTTCACACACGCTCTCACCACTTATCACCATGTACACGTCATGTATCTCGGCAACCTTCAAGCGGAAGCCTGGTGAGGGTGTCGGCCACGACCTGACTAACCACACAAGACTCTAGTCCAGGTTTATCGCCTATTCGGGTTACATCCACAAGGAGATCCGGCCGGGGTGTCGCTCACGGCCCCAAACGATGTGAGCAGGGTTCCCAAGCCCACCATCCAGGTGCCACTTGGTACACCGTGCCACCTGTGCCTAGTCTGTCCCGAGCCCACCCTGTTGGGTGCCACTCGGTAGAAAAATAGCACTACCTACAAACACCGGAAACTAGTAGCAACTCCTGGACGGAGATCAAGTTGGTTAATAAGTCGAGAGGGGCACTTAAGCATTCCAATGCGTGCTAGTAGCTAGTCATTGGACAACATACACAGAACTTAGTGCTTAAGGACGGTTCTAGTGAGACAACCCACCATGTACTCCTACATGGCCTCTCACCGCTACCTTTACCAAATCGTGTTCACACACTTAACTCTTAGCATTAGAACATATCATATCACTCCAATCCATTCCCAATGAATCAGACCTGACACAACTCTAAGCAATAGCAGGCATGGCATGGTAGGAACACAACATGGCTCATTCAACTCCTAAGCAATAGCAGGCTAGTGGGTTTCAACTATTTACTGTGGCAATGACAGGTCATGCAGAGGAATGGGTTCAACTACCGCAGCATAAAGTAGCAGTTGAATCGTTGTTGTCCTAATGCAATAAAAGAGAGCAGGAGCGAGAGAGTGGGATTGTATCGTAATGAACAACGGGGGTTTGCTTGCCTGGTAAACCAACAGGGGGGCACTGCTCCTCTGACAGGTACTCTGGATCGGTCTCCGGAGCAAAGACCTATCGAGAAGGAACGGTGTCGACAATCAAACACAAACATATGCAACAATATGATGCATGAATATGGCATGAATATGTGATGTGGTTTGTGCTAATGCATCTAGCATTCTGTTTGGAAGAGGTCCATTTGAACCAAGGGTTCAAATGCAACTCTAAATTAAGCCTTTATAAATGCCATTCATATGTTTTCATATATACAGCGGGTATAACTTGATTTTTCATGCATGAAACTGGTACAGATGGATAGATTGCATTTTTTTGATAATTTTTCATATATAAATTATTTCAATCTGAGCTACGGTTGAATTGATATGAATTTTTGAAGTTTTGAATATTTTCTGGAATTTCCTGTTTTAAAATAATTCCTGAAAAAAGAATAACTGCGTCAGCATGATGTCATCACTATGTCAGCAAGTCAACGGCACTGACTAGGTCAAACCTGACATGTGGGGTCCACACGTCAGTGACTTAGTTAGTTAACATGGGGGGTTTATTTGGTCTAATTAGGATTAGAGGGCGCCGGGCCCACTATCAGTGTCAGGGGTGGTTAGCAAAATGGTGATTAGCCTTAAGCTAATCACCTGGCTGGTCGGGCCCGCATGTCAGGCCGACTAGGGTCGTCGGCGGCGACCTCTGGACGCGGCGGCGTCCGCGTTTCAGGCCACGGGGGCGGCGGCTAAGGGCATTGGCGCGTAGCCCGGGCTCTCGCGCATCCAGGGGAGGCAACGGGAGGACGCGGGGTGGCCGGAGCTCGCCGGAGCGAGGCTCGCGGCGGCGGCCGGGGCACGGCTTCGAGCGGCAGAGGGCTAGAGGGCGCCGGAAAAGTAGGGAAGAGGGGGGTTCGACGGCGGGGCTCACAGCGAATCCAACGGCGGGGTCGGCGAGCTCGGGGAAGGCTTGGTGCAGCCGGAGCAACAACGGTGATCTCGTCGGCCGAAGCTTGAAGACGACGGCGATGGCGACTCCACAGGGCTTCCCACGCCGCGTGGCTCGACGAAGAGGTGGACGGAGACGTGGCGGAGCTTGCAGACATGGAGAGAGGGCGAGGGGGAGGCGGTGGCTGCGGTAATTGCGAACGGCGGCGACGACAATGCTCGGGATTCGCGGGAGAGAGCGAGGGAGAGGAGAGGAATGGGCACGGGAGAGAGAGGGGAACGGGGCGGCGCGTGGCGTCGTGCGGGGCATCCAGAGTGACGAGGGGGAGGACAGGCAAGCAGGAGGTGGCCGGACGCGTGCGTGCACACGTCCCTGTCCTCCTGGTGCGGTCGAGACGATGACTGGCGTCGGCCAGTCAGCTGGGCCGAGCTACTGGGCCGAGCTACAGGGCCGATCTGGTAAGTGGCCCAGGTAAGTCTCTCTCCCTTTTTTGTTTTCTTTTCTATTTCTGACATTTGTTTCTGATTTAGTAAAAAAATTACTAAATCAATTTATTTTCTTATGCCAATTTTTGTAGGGTCTAGGTATTATTCCAGAGCTCCTCAACTACTGGCATAATTTTTGGACAATATTTTATATATATAACAATATATATCCAAAGCAAATAATTATTGCGTTAATTCCAAATGCCCAAAATAAATACTTATGAGCTCCTAAAAATATTGGTTTGATTTTTATCTCTGTCCAATATTTTCAGAGAGCAACATGAACATTTTCTTGGACCTTTTTGGAGCAATTTTTATCTGGGTCATTTCCAGAAATGATTCTGAGGGTTTCACAAATTCCCATTTCAAAATTAAATGAAATTTTAAACATGATGCACACATGACTAGCTAGCCTTGAGCATACCAGAACTAGGGATGTGACACAAGAACACACATATATTCATGAAAACATAATAGGTTCAGATCTGAAATCATGGCACTCGGGCCCTAGTGACAAGCATTAAGCATAGCAAAGTCATAGCAACATCAATCTCAGAACATAGTGGATACTAGGGATCAAACCCTAACAAAACTAACTCGATTACATGATAAATCTCATCCAACCCATCACCGTCTAGCAAGCCTATGATGGAATTACTCACGCACGGTGGTGAGCATCATGAAATTGGTGATGGAGGATGGTTGATGATGACGACGGCGACGAATCCCCCTCTCCGGAGCCCTGAACAGACTCCAGATCAGCCCTCCCGAGAGGTTTTAGGGCTTGGTGGCGGCTCCGTATCATAAAACGCGATGATTTCTTCTCCTCTATTTTTTTCTCCCTGAAAGCAAATATATAGAGTTGGAGTTGGCGTCGGAAGGTCTCCAGGGGGCCCATGAGGTAGGGGCCGCGCCCTAGGGGGGGGGGCGCCCCCCACCCTCGTGGATAGGGTTTGGGCCCCTGGTCTTCATCTTTGGCGAGGATTTTTTTATTATGTTTTATAAGATGTTCCGTGGAGTCTCAGGTCATTCCGAGAACTTTTGTTTTCTGCACATAAAACAACATCATGGCAATTCTGCTGAAAATAGCGTCAGTCCGGGTTAGTTCCATTCAAATCATGCAAGTTAGAGTCCAAAACAAGGGCAAAAGTGTTTGTAAAAGTAGATACGACGGAGACGTATCAACTCCCCCAAGCTTAAAACCTTGCTTTTGCTCAAGCAATTTAGTTCATAAACTGAAAGAGAAAAAGAAAAACTTTTACAAACTCTGTTTGCTCTTGTTGTTGTAAATATGTCAAGCCAGCATTCAAGTTTTCAGCAAAGATCATAACTAACCACATTTGCAATAATTCTCAGGTCTCATGATTACTCATATCAATGGCATAATCAACTAGCGAGCCATAATAATAAATCTCGGATGACAACTGTCGGTGTCAAAACCGGCGGATCTCGGGTAGGGGGTCCCGAACTGTGTGTCTAGGCGGATGGTAACAGGAGACAAGGGACACGATGTTTTTACCCAGGTTCGGGCCCTCTCGATGGAGGTAAAACCCTACTCCTACTTGATTAATATTGATGATATGGGTAGCACAAGAGTAGATCTACCACGAGATCAAGGAGGCTAAGCCCTAGAAGCTAGCCTATGGTATGATTGTTGGATGTCCTACGGACTAAAAACCTCCGGTTTATATAGACATCGGAGAGGGTTAGGGTTACACAGAGTCGGTTACAATGGTAGGAGATCTACATATCCGCATCGCCAAGCTTGCCTTCCACGCCAAGGAAAGTCCCTTCCGGACACGGGACGAAGTCTTCAATCTTGTATCTTTATAGTCCAGGAGTCCGGTCGAAGGTATAGTCCGGCTATCCGGACACCCCCTAATCCAGGACTTCCTTAGTAGCCCCTGAACCAGGCTTCAATGACGATGAGTCCGACGCGCAGATTGTCTTCGGCATTGCAAGGCGGGTTCCTCCTCCAAGTACTTCATAAAATATTTTGAACACAAAGGATAGTGTCCGGCTCTGCAAAATATGTTTCCACATATTGCCATAGAGAGAATAATATTCACACAAATCTACTCTGCTGACATATTCCGTAGCGTGACATCACGCCACGGCGAAGCCTTTATTCGAATTGTTTTTACTGTCCCACCTCAGCGCGTTTGGCGAGGTGGTTTCCTTGGCACGTCCCGTCGAAGCAGAGATCGTGTCCCATTTATTTATGGGATTCTCATCAATACGGACATGGGTAACCCAATCGTGCCCGTTGGCATGTTTTCTTGATTAAAGGCGAGTCCCAAACGGTTACGGGGAGGGCCCTTGGTATTCAACCTCTTATAAAGAGACCAAAGCCTTACTCCTTTCAATCTCAAACGAGTTCGCCCTTCGCCTCGAGTTCCGAAACCCAAGGCTCCAGATTTCAGGCGCTTCGGATCTTCGACAATGTCCGATTCTGACCTTCGAGGCCGGTGGATGCCCTCCTCTGTTACGGAGGAGGATGTGCTAAAGCTGAGGGAGGCCAGGTTCTTGACCAGCGAAATCTCGCATTGGTTGCCTGCTCAAGGGCAGGCCATTCCCACTCCCAAGCCTGGTGAGAGCATGGTGTTTATGTCTCACTTCCATCGGGGGCTAGGCTTCCAGACGGACCCCTTCGTGAGGGGGCTCATGTTTTATTATGGGTTGGAATTTCACGACTTAGCTCCGGAGTCCATCCTCCACATTTCCTCATTCATCATCGTGTGTGAAGCCTTCCTCCGTGTTACCCCTCACTTCAGACTATGGCTCAAGACCTTCAAAGTAGAGCCGAAGATGATCGAGGGACGGCACGCAGAGTGTGGAGGCGCTGTTATAAGCAAGAATGCTGATGCTCCATGGCCCGAGGGCTCTTTTCAAGAGGAGCTCAGCTTATGGCAACGAGAGTGGTTCTATATCACCACTCCCAGGGGCACCAAGTGGGTGACGCCACCTGCCTTTTGCTCGGGTCCCCCACCACAGCTAGCGTCATGGGTCAACAAAGGACTAGACTGGGGGCCATCCAAGGACGTGCCCTTGTTGCAGGGCCGCATCAGGGATCTCTTAGAAAGAGACCTCAGCCTGGTCAAAGTGACGCAGGTCATGTTGATCCGGCGAACCCTGCTCGGCAAACGTCGCCCCCTTCATCTGTGGGAGTTTAATCCGGAGGTACCGCGAGCTCTCCAACATTTCATGGGTGCTACGCCCGCGGAGATGTATAAATTGTTCTTCGGATCACAAACAATGTGTCCGGACTTGACCAAGGACGTAGGTCTGAGCTGCAATCGCCCGGATACTCAACTAAGTAGCCTTGTACCCGGACTCATAGTCCGTATATTTGTCATAAACTTTCCCCTAAAAGAGCTTGTCCTTTAAACAAGAGTGGATAGCGAATGCAAAGCTTATCAGGTGTCCGGCTCCCCTTCCCGAGACCGCGCCGGATCCCGTGCTAGCCAGGATGTTGAAGATTGTGCCTTCGGAGGAAAGCAAGGGAGGGGACAAGGAAACTATGGCCTCCTCGAAGGAGGTTGCTCGGAAGGGAGGAATTGAAAATTCCTCTCCTCAGGGGAAGAAGAGGACCGCCTCTGAAGACCCGGAGACCATGGCCTCAAAGCGGGGGAAGAAATCCTCGTTAGAGGGTCCTGCGCCGGGGGATGCCTCGGCCGAATTATACCCTCAAGGGGATCAGCCCTTCACCGAGCTGTAAGTAGAGAGAGGTTTTCTTTTTAAGAGAAGAGAGAAATCCTTGCTTTATATCTGAGAAAAGTAACCGAAATTTTACCCTGTAGCTCGGACCTCAGCCCTTCTCAGCAGAGCTCGTCTTCGGGGGACCTTCTTTCGGAGATGATGGAGAGCAGAATGCCTCCCCCTGTCGTACCACCTAGCGAGGCGGGCGACCCTGAGGTATTGTCGCGGAGGGTTTCTCCGAATCCGGCAGGGCCGGAAGGTAGTAATCTGGGCCCCCAGAGCCCTCCGCGTCCGGCCTTCGAAAAGGGCCATCGGACGAGTCTGGCACCGTCCGGTGCGCGGTCGGAGGAGCTGAAGGATCTGCTAGGGCGAGCGTCTATCTCAGAGGAGCACCGTGCCTTAATGAGTACGGTGATTGAGAGGATTTTGTCCACGGAGAGCGGATTGCACAAGGCCGTCAGGAGTTTACTGATAGGTTTTGAGGTATGTGAAATATTGTACGCTTTTTGCGACAGTTGCGCATAAACAAGATGCGCCCTGTGTAGATAGTAGCCCCTGAGACTCTGTGCATTGTCAAAAGTGACGGCGCACAGAGGATCATAACCTCAGGTCTAAAATGCCGCCTTCATATGTAGGTGGCGAAGTGTCTGGCGGCCAGCCGGACTGATGAATTTGCCGAGCTAAAGTGGCAACTTGGCATGACAGATGCCGACATCACACTTGTTAACAGGCGGCTTGACGAGGCACAAGGTATGTAATTCCTCCGGTGGCACCTGGTAAGAGGAGCTTTATGCCAGTATCTTACAATGTGTGTTTGATGCAGATGGTGCTATTGCCATGGAGAATCTTCGGGCAGAACTTGCCCGAGCCAAGGAGCAAGCCAGAAAAAGTGATGCGGCTGCCGGAAAGGCGATTGAAGAGCTGAAAGCCGAACAAGCTGCTCACTGCCGAAGCAAGAAGGAAATGGCCGAGATGGCCGTGAAGCTAAAGAGCGCTGCTGACCATTGCAAGCTTCTTGAAAAATAAGACCGGGCGGAATAGACGGACCTGGAGAAGGCCATTGCCGACGCCAAGGATGTTCGCTCTACGATGAGAGTTGTGAAGGAAGAGCTGCGTCAGGCCGGAGAGATCGCGGCTGGAAAGCCCTTTATGCTGCGGAGGAAGTTCTATGATCCTAAACATGCTCCGCTAGACCGAATGTGGAGTACGGCGGACACCTATCTGGATTTGGCAGCGAGTGCTGCAGATGCGACCGAACACTTTCGAGATCAAGAAGATCGCGAAGTGGAGAACCTCTTCTGGTCAAAATTCCATAATCCAGAGCATCCGCTGTCAGTAGCCGATGGTCTGGCCGAATGGGCTGAGCTGAATAGGTTGTCCGGACTCGCCATGAAGTGTGTAATGAGCCATCTGTGGCCGGAGAGGCCAGAGCCGAAAAGTTATTTCAACTTGGTGCAGCAGTTCCATGGTGCAGTGCCGGGTATTAATGCGATGAAGAGGTCAGCATGCATAGAGGGTGCACAGATGGCTCTTGCCCGTGTCAAGACATACTGGGCGGAGATGGAGACCACCATTGTTGCATCCCGAGATTCGGACGAAAGCTGAGTACCTGCCGAGCACTATTTTCAGGAAGTTCTTCAAGCCGTTCGTGTGATAGAGACGCAGTGCTCGAAGGATGTTATGTTCAAATAGCATATGTTGTTGTAAAACAATGTTTTGATAAATTGTAGAAGCTTTTTATACTTGTGCCTTCAAGTATTGTAACACCTCCTGTGCGGTCGTTTAAGATATATGTATATATAATCTGAAAGATTGCAGTCGTCGGCTTCAGCCCCCACGCAAATATTGCGGGGGTGTTCGCAGAAGGCGCGTTTTCACACTTGATCCAACGTCTTGGTCCTACAAAGGAGGTGATAGCGCAGCGAACTAGGAAATCAGACTATAATGCTTTAACACTTTCACTTAGCCATAGGAGTTTGACAGTGAGGCTACTTATATAGCCCCTGGTGGCACCTGCGCTCGCCCGAACTCGGGGCGCGTATGTGCCTGGCCGGGAAACGGCCCTTCGTTAATGCGGAGGAATCCTAAAGATTCCGGTGAGTCATCGAGTGGTTGACCTGTCTCACGCTATAACATGACGGTCAGTTTTTGGCTTTCTCTACTGAGGTGCTCGCCTGGCCGAACCATGGCACAATCGCAATAGTTCTCCTGGTGCCGCCTTAGCCGATAGAGCGGAACGTAAGGCAGCAAAACACAGGAGCCGGGCAACCCAACATTTGACCAAAGACATGATTCGGAGCTGATGCATATAAGGCCAAACTCGCGATGCCGAACACTCCCTAAGGTATTAGGTCTTTATGAGGACGGGCGGAACAACGCCCTTAGTTATAAGCCCCTAGTGTCCAGGTACGCGCAAAATTCTGACGTGGCCACATGCCAAGACGCTAGCCTCCTCCTTGGTTATACCAAAAAAAGGAACGAGGGGATGTGTATCAACAAGAGACAGTAAAAAAGGTTTACGCATGGTCTTAATCTGAAAAGAATCCTTGGAACGGGTCCCTGCTGCACGTCTGCGCCTGTGTCTCCGTTGTGCCATATCCTAGACGGGCGCAGCACGGTGTTCGTCTGTAAAAGAGAGGAACTTAGTTGAAGAAAGGTCGTGCCGAACAGAAGTTATGCTAAATAAACAAATTATAAATTGAAATGGGTAAGATTGAGCTTGATTGTCTCTTGTTTTACATGCACGGAACCCCTGGTACAGGGGTATATGGCTATTAAGCCTTTATCAATTATATGTTTATGCCGGACTCGTCTAGCAGTGTCTGTAGCCTTAACGACTTGTTTGGATGTTTTGGCTGGTAAAGCCTTTTTATTGTGGGGCTGTCAAAGTAGCCACACAGTACTCCACGCGGGAGGCGCACTCAATTTTTTCCCTTTAATGAGATGATGCCTCGTGGACTGGGCATCTTGAGCGTCAGAGATGCATAATGCGGTATTGCGTTAAAGCGGGTGAAAGCCTCGCGTCCCAGTGGTGCTTGATAGCTGCTTGAGAATGGGGCGATATGGAAGGTTAGCCTTTCACGACGGAAGTTGTCGGGGGAGCCGAACGTAACTTCTAGCCGGAGAGAGCCCGTGCACCGGGCAACTGGGCCTGGCGTTACTCCTTGAAAGGAAGTGTTGCCATGGCGAATTTTTGTTGGGTCTATCCCCATGTGGCGGATTGTGTCTAGATATATCAGGTTTAGACCGCTGCCGCCGTCCATCAGGACATTTGTAAGGTGGAGTCTGCCGATTATTGGATCCAATACCATGTGACACTCCAAAAAAAATTCATCTGGTTTTCAGCAGAAACTTTGTTGGTTTTGAAGAAGGTCATTTAAATCCTTTCAAAAACCTCTGTCTCAAAACTTTTTCCCTGGCAAGGATTTTATTTTATCTTTTTGCATCTTCTTCAACTCTGGTGTTTGGTTATTAAAAACCTTTTCTCTGATGGTTCCCTTCTCAAATATATTTTTGGAAATTATTTATTTTCTTTTAAAGGAAACCCTAGGAGTTTTGGGACTTCTCTCATTTTAAAACCACCCATGGTTTTACCATGCCTCATGTGGTAAAACCTCTAAAAAAAACCCTCCTTCCTCCTTGGAGCAATCTAAATTCTCTGTTCCAACAAGTCCAACCCATTTCTGGATTCTATTTCAATTATTTTATCTCACAAACCATTTCTGTCATTTATTTTGAGCCTAAGTGATTTTCAAAGCAAGTACCTTATTGCTTTTGAGTTTTGATCTCAAACCAACTCCTCTGGATAGTCCTTAGCACCCACAACTTAGAACCATCAAGATCCACTCTTCCTCTTTTCAAAATTTTCAAATTTCAGCCTCTGCAAGTTTGGACCAGATTTGCCAAATTTGGTGAAATTCATATCTCCTCTTCTCCAAAAATTCTACCAAAATTCAGGCAGCCCTCAGATTAAATGAGAGGCCACCCCACCAAAAATTAGCTCAAGGAGAACCTCCCACATAACAGAATCATTCTGTCGAACACCTGGCCAGCACTGTTACTATGCACTTTCAAAAAAATTCAGAGATTCAGAAAGTTCAGTGTTGTTTCTTCGTCAGTGTTCAGTCACTTGTCCATAGTGCGCCCTGGCGCGTTGCGCATGGCCTCTCCTCCCTGGCCAGAGCACCGCACGCCTCCTTGGACGGACGCAGGCATCGGTGGCGGCGAGCATCGCCGGAGTTGGCAGCTTCTGCAGTGGCTACGCCACCCGTGGCGGCCAACAGAAGTCAGCGCCAGCTCGCAACGTCGTTCGGCGCCTGTCAGATTTCGGGTTCCGGCAGACCCTTGAGGTTCGAAGTCTAGGGTGCACGCGGAGACAACGCCCTCTACCTCTCCGTCTCGCAAAGATCTAAACTACTGAAAGAACAGCACAAGAGACACAAGGTTTATACTAGTTCGGGCCACCATTGTGGTGTAATACCCTACTCTAGTTTGTGGAGGGTGGATTGCCTCTTGGGCTGATGATGATGAACAATACAAAGGAGAACAGCCTCGCGAGGGTCTGCTCTTGGCTGGGGGGATGAACTGCTAGGAGTAGTTCAGCCGCCCTTCTCTCTGGTTTGCGTCTATGTCTTTCTACTGATTCCTCGATCGATGCCTCTACCCTGGGGGTGGCTAGTCCTATTTATAGGCAAAGGCCCTGGGCCTCTTCCCAAATATTGAGCGGGAAGGGCGCCAACAATTGGCCATTTTGAAGGGGAACATCTGGTACACTTATCCTGACTAAAGTTGGTCCTCGCCTGCCAAAGGCTCTGTGGTGATGCCGTCCTGGGCTTCATGATGACCTTCTTCCCGCCATTGGACTGGTCTTGGTCTCGTTGCACCGAAATGGGTGCCTTTGCTTGATCCTCCCGCCTGCGCTTTCCCCCTTTGCACCAAAGAGGAAAGGAGGACGTTGCGCGGGCTGGCGCCCGCCTGGCACCCTTGGTCGTCATGGTTTGCGTCATGGGCACCTCGTGAGGTACCCCGCCTTGATCTCTCCACGTCCTCGTGAGCCAGCCTGATGAGGCTGTGCCTGAGGAAGTTCCACGTTGTCCACCCCGCGAGGCTTGGCCCCTCGCGAGGGTCTTAGGTCTTCTGTTGATGAAGATGGGCCATGTCGGGCCCCCTTTAAGCCACGCCGCAGGTCGCAGGCAAGCAAGTCTGGGGACCCCCGTTCCCAGAACGCCGACAGTAGCCCCCGGGCCCAAGGCGTGCCCAGACTTGGTCGTGCCGAGAGGCGAAAGGGCAAGGGCGAAGCGCCGTGGGCTTCCCTTGTACGCCCACGCCAAGGGCCTTGATGGAGTTGATGTCGATCGCCATGGCCAGCGCCGTCGTCGGCGCCGACGGGTCACGATGGTGTGGGTTATCCCTCCTGGGGTCCACGCCAAAGGCTCCTCCCGTGAGCTTGTGCTCCACGCCTCCATGCCTCCTCGATCTTGGATTCGCTTTCCTCCCTTCTTCGCCTCCGTCTTCCCGCAGGGGAGGCTCCTGGAGCTGTGGCTGCAGCACCCCCGCGACTGAGGCAGAGGTCGCGGTCATTGCCTCGGGCGAGGTCTTCATGACTCGAGGCTGGGGCGAGATCGCCCGATGTTGCAAAGCAACGGACGCCCTCACGATCCACCTAGATTATGATGGTGCTTCTGTGATGTTCTTCAAGGTCTTCGACGCGAACGGGCGCCGACTGGAGTGCTGCCCTGGGAGAGGTGGTCAGGACCTTGCCATGGTGAGGGCCAGGCCCGTCGACCGCCCCCTTGGCGGCTCCACAGGCGACGGAGGCGCGGGAGGATCCAGCGACTCCAGCGAGATCTTCGCGACTCTTGAGACGAGCGATGACAGCTATGAGCCCACGAGCAGGCACCGCTCCTGGAGTAGGGCGGGCTCGTCCGGCCGTCGCCGACTCTGATCTGGATGGGGTTGGCGCTGGCGCTTGACGGCCCACTGTTGATGATGGCGCCTTTTGTAGGGGCACGTGTAGTTAGCATCCCTTAGGAATTGTTCCCTGCGAGGAATCAAAATGCGCCCCGTGGGGGCTTATAAGGTGCCCGTGACCCTGTTCGTTAATATATGACCCTTGTTATAAAACTGCGCGAGTTGCTGATTCCGCCTTAGCTCAGTTCTCCCTTTTGAACCTCGCGAGGGCTTGGTGCTCTGCGTCGACAGGTCCCAGTCCCAAGGTGGCGTCAGCCATCGCTGGTATGCCAGGTCGCGATGCCGTGGTCAAGGCCAGGAGGTGAGCGACCCGGGGTCCGGTGAGAGCCCCTGAGTCGCGATGCTCAGGAGGTCCCCTTTGGCGCCCAAGCAGCCGTCGTTCGGCAAGAAAGGAGAGCGGCGTCGCTAACACGGAATTGCATTTAGTGCGGGGGTGGTGCCACGGTAGTCGGTGCTTTCGGGCGGTGACTTATCTCGAAAATCGGGGATTACTCCTGGTGTATTGTTGGGTCCGCGCGTCGGCAAGAGCGGAATCACTTGGCAAGGTCCTTGCATGCCCCCTTTCTCTCGCCTTCGCTCCCCTTTCTGCTCTACATCCTCGGGTCCCGGCCCTCGAGCGAGTCTCAGCCGTCGCTGGTATGCCAGGTCGCGATGTCGTGGTCAAGGTCAGAGGGTGAGGGTGAGGGCTGGAGAGCCAGTAGGAGCTCTGAGTCGCGATGCTCAGGCACCCCCCCTTTAACGTGCAAGTGGTTCGCGCGGACGAGAGTGAAGGAGAAGCCGCAGGGGCCTCGCCCGACGCAGCTCTCTTGGAAGATCCTGTAAACTCATCGCAGAAGGAACAAAGGGTTGCCATGAAAGTTATCAGCCAGCAGTTAGTCGCTTCCGAGGGGAGGAGAGGCACTGAAGGCTTGACGAGGTGGCACCATGCGGGGCTGCCGTGGCCAGAGCTCAACCATTCAGGTTTGTCGGCGTTGCAGGGACAGACCCGTGCGCAAGCATCATGCCGTTGTGGGAGCAATTCCGTTGGTCGGCGTCAGCTGAACAGGCAAGTAGATCAAACACATTAGCCGAGAGGAGGGGATTCATTCAAATAGATGCTGGGAAGGTAGACATCGCTTGGTCAGGCCCGAGCGACTTGGGGATGATGGAGCCCGAGGGGCACCCCCAACAGAGCAAGCTAATAACTGAAATAAAAAGGGATACATGCCGCAGGGACGGACCCACGCGGCCTGGGAATGATGCAGCCCTGGGAGGGCGCTCCCAGCTGGAAATGAAACTTGAACAATGTCACCTGAAGATGTTGAGGATGAAAGGGGTGTTGGTGCAGCAGACTCGATGGGCCGCGGAAGCCGATCCTCACGAGCCCCCAGGCCCAGGGGCCTCGGGAGGCTCCGGAGGCACTGGCGGCTCCGCTCGGATCATCTCCATCTCTGCCAAGGCTGCGGAACGCCTGTCTTCTTGAGCTCCCATGATGCCCCTCATGAGGCGCTGGTACGCAGCAGCCACGCTCGGCAAGCCGTAAGGCATGCGAACGTAACTGTGGGGCGGACCTCCGCAGCACCCCACTCGTGAGGGCCAGAGGCGCTCCATCGAGGCGACTCAGTTGAGCCCTGGTATGTCGATGCGGATGCGCAGCCCACCATCCTCGCCTGGATGGGGAGCCACAGCCGATAGACGGCGGCAGCCTCTCATGACTCTTGATTCCTGTAGTTCTTGAGCGGCCTTGTTGACGAACTCCTGCTGGTCTGACCTTCCTTGCCTTGCTCCTTCTTGAGGGAAACGTGCTTCGAAACATGCCTCCACGTGGTGCCCTAGCGCCTCCCTCGTGACCCTGGCTAGGTCGGTGGCCCTCCAGGGGGAGCCCCCGAGCCCTGCCTGAGGAGGGCGCCGGGCGCGCTTTCCTATGCGATGGAAGGAGGTTCCCCTTGGGCAGGCGCGGGCCCTGAGGGGCCCGCCTCCTGAGGGGCCGGTCCAGACGATGTCTTCTTCTTCTTGAGGGTTGTCTCGGGAGGCCACCTGCTTCCGCGGTCTAGGTCTTCGAGCGATGCAGCCTGAAAGGCTCGCTCCAGGGAACACACTTCATCCTTCTCTTCACAGGGCACCGTGATGACTCCGCCACTTCCTGGCATCTTGAGGACGTTGTAGCCATGGTGCGTTACGGCCATGAACTTGGCCAGCGCTGGGTACCCGAGGATGGCATTGTACGGCAGGCGGATGTGGGTGACGTCGAAGTCGATGAGCTCGGTGCGGTAGTTGTTGCGTGCCCCGAAGGTGACTGGGAGGCGGACCTGCCCAATCGGGACCATGGAACCGTCGGTGACTCCGGAGAAAGGCTTGGTTGGCTGAAGCTGGTCATAGGGCACTTGGAGATTGTTGAATGTTTCCACGGATAGGACGTTGAGCCCAGCCCCACCGTTGATGAGGGTCCTGGTGACCAGTACGTTGCTGATGACTGGGGAGCAAAGCATCGGGAGGACTCCGGCCGTGGCTGCACAGTTGAGCTGATCCGCTGAGCTGGACGTGATGGTGCACGCTGACCACCTGAGAGGGCACGTTGCTTCGAGCTTGGGGAGGACGGCATTCACTTCATGGGCAAATTGCTTGAAGATGCGTTGGGAGGCTAGGGCTTGAGCTCCGCCCAGGATGCAGGCAATCGCACGTGGCTCCTGGAAGACCCCAGCCCCCTCGTCTTGATGGAGGTCCTCGTTCCTCGTTGGCTGAGGCGGCAGTGGAGGGAGGCCTGCGTTGCCTTGTGGGCGATCTTCACGAGGCTGATCCCTCCAGTCCCCCTCGCGAGGCAGGTCTCGCCAGCGATCCTCGCGAGGTTGATCACGCCACCCTTGGCGCGGGCCGCGGTCTTCCCAGCGTCTGGCGTTTCTTCCTCCTCCTCGGCCGTAGCCCCTATCAGAACGGTCGGGACGACGGCCGATCCTTCCTTCCCGCGCGGCGCGGAGTTCTTGGCATTCGTTGGTGTTGTGGGTGTGGAGGTCATGGTACACACAGTACCGGTTGCCTCTGGAGGATTCGGGCAGATCTTTTCCCCACTTGGTGTCTGGTTCCGCTGCGAGCACGGCAGCCCCCTTGCGCTTCATGTCCTTGGCCTTCGGCTTCTTCTCTTCTGGGTCCGTGGCAGGCAGCTCAAGGAGGGAGAGACGCCCTTCCCGTGCCCTGGCGCACTTGGTCGCCAAGTTGAACAGCTCCAGGGAGGTGCACAGGTCTTCATGCATCGCCAGCTCTTCCTTCATCTTGACGTCGCGCACACCGTCAGAGAAGGCTGAGATGATGGCCTCTTTGGACATCTTGGGGATCTTGAGGCGCGCGCTGTTGAGGCGCTGGATGTACTTTTGCAGGGTCTCTCTGGGCTGTTGCTTGATGCGGCGCATGTCGCTCACGGCGGGCGGCCGGTCGCGAGTACCTTGGAAGTTGGCGATGAAGCGGGTGCGCATCTGGTCCCAGGAAGAGATCGTGCCTGGGGCCAGATTCAAGAGCCAGGTGCGAGCTCGTTCCTTCAGCGCCATGGGGAACCAGTTCGCCATGACCTTCTCGTCCCCGCTGGCAGCTTCCATGCCCAGCTCGTAGAGCTGGAGGAACTCTGCAGGGTCGGTCGTGCCGTCATAGCGAGGAGGTAGGTCTGGCTTGAACTTGCCGGGCCACACGACGTGGCGCAGCTCGGTGGTGTAGGCGCGGCAGCCTGTGGTGGCCACGGGGGGCCTCAGCTGGTGGAGAGCCTGGTCTTGCGGGTCCCCATGCGCTGCAGCTGGGAGCAGCGCAGGGTCTTGGCGTGCCAGAGCTGGAGCAGGGTCGCGACGTGCCGGAGCGGGGAGCGCCCGGGTAGCTTCTTGAGGGGAGGGACCTCTTGGCAGCTCCGCTCCTATCGCGCCGGCGCCTGACGGAGCGGGTTCCGGCCAGGGGCCGCGCGCCTTGGAGCCATGGCGTCTTCTTGAAGAGGAGGCGGCTGGTACGCCCCTGGAGCTTCATTGCCCGCGCGAGGCGGGGTGCGGCGCAGCGGAACGGACGGCGTGGGGGAGCCACCTGCGGCGCGGACGAGCTCGACAATGCGGTCGAGCCACTCTTCGTAGATGTCGTTGACGGGACGGTAGCGCAGGAGCTTGTTTGCCGCGATGAGCGCAGCTCGAGCCTCCAAGGGTGCGCGGAGCACGCGGGAGGAAGAACCAGCTGGCGTGAGTGATGGAGTAGCGGTGCGGCCGTCTTGCCGCACGGACGGGTGCTGAGACGATGCTTGCTGCTCGTTCCCCGCCGGGCCGGTGGCGGCATTGTTGGCGGGCAACGGGGAACGACGGGGACGCCCGCCGACGGGAGCCGTCTGGGCGACGCGGGAAGCGATGGCAGCCCGGCGCTCGGCGCGGGCCTGACGAGCGTCGGACATGGATGAGATGGTCGGAGGAGAGCGGAACGGCGGAAGACGAGTTCCGGCGCACCCCTACCTGGCGCGCCAAATGTCGGATTTCGGGTTCTGGCAGACCCTTGAGGTTCGAACTCTGGGGTGCGCACAGAGACAACGCCCTCTACCTCTCCGTCTCACAAAGATCTAAACTACTGAAAGAACAGCACAAGGGACACAAGGTTTATACTAGTTTGGACCACCATTGTGGTGTAATAGCCTACTCTAGTTTGTGGAGGGTGGATTGCCTCTTGGGCTGATGATGATGAACAATACAAAGTAGAACAGCCTTGCGAGGGTCTGCTCTTGGCTGGGGGGATGAACTGCTAGGAGGAGTTCAGCCTCCCTTCTCTCTGGTTTGCGTCTATGTCTTTCTACTGATTCCTCGACCGATGCCTCTACCCTGGGGGTGGCTAGTCCTATTTATAGGCAAAGGCCCTGGGCCTCTTCCCAAATATTGAGTGGGAAGGGCACCAACAATTGGCCATTTTGAAGGGGAACATCTGGTACACTTATCCTGACTAAAGTTGGTCCTCGCCTGCCAAAGGCTCTGTGGTGACGCCGTCCTGGGCTCCACGATGACCTTCTTCCCACCGTTGGACTGGTCTTGGTCTCGTTGCACCGAAATGGGTGCCTTTTCTTGATCCTCCCGCCTGCCCTTGCCCCCTTTGCACCAAAGAGGAAAGGAGGATGCTGCGCGGGCTGGCGCCCGCCTGGCACCCTTGGTCGTCATGGCTTGCGTCATGGGCACCTCGTGAGGTACCCCACCTTGATCTCTCCGCCTCCTTGTGAGCCAGCCTGATGAGGCTGTACCTGAGGAAGTTCCACGTCATCCGCCCCGCGAGGCTTGGCCCCTCGCGAGGGTCTTGGGTCTTGTGTTGATGAAGATGGGCCATGCCACGCCCGCTTTAAGCCACGAAGCAGGTCGCAGGCAGGCAAGTCTGGGGACCCCCGTTCCCAGAACACCGACAGCGCCGCCCAACGCTCCCCTACCCTCCGCGTGGTCTCATGCATGCCAGCGCACCCCGCAGCACCGTCGCCGTGGCCCGGCAAGCACAGGGCACGCCCTCTGCCGCTGACGGGCCTGCGTCGCCCCGTTCCGTCGAAACCCACTCTAAGCTCCTAATCCAAGTTCGTTTAGCATCTGAATGGGACCAGTAGACCTCCACGATGACGCCCAACTCCCTAATCTTCCCCGACCAAGCTCTGCGCCACCGTAACCTTCGCCGGACTTATCCAGTTCACGGCAACCGCCTCGGGCCGGCTATAAATAGCGCCTCTGAGCTCGCTCTCGACCCTGCACATCTCCACCACCTCACCAGACCCCGCCCAGCCACTGGAAGAGCCTCGAGGGGCCCTTCTTCCTCAACTCCGGCCACCTCTGTCCGCTTCGGGCTCCGGCAGCGTTCTCTGTGGTGAGAGCTCCTCCACCGCCATAGACTTGCCCGTAGCCTCATGACACCTCTAGGAGACTAACCCCCACTTCAATTTGACCTCCGCAGCACTCCCCAGCGAGATCCAACACTACCGGAACCACCGTCTGCCGGAGCAAGGGCGGCCGTCGACGTGGTGCTCGCCGCGACCACCACCACCACCCACCAACGCGGAAGGACGCACTGAACACGGAGGTACCACCCGATCCCCCTGCCTTGCCGTGGATCGCCGCCGGCGACCACCGCAGCTCTCGGGCGCCGACGAGCTCTGCTCTCCCCGTTTGAAATTTCAAACCTGACGGGTGGGACCCGCCTGTCAACCTCTCTGTTCTTTTAAACGAACTGTTTTCTGAAAACGCCTTCAGGCAGAATACGTCTCCCTTTGCAGTTGACGGGTTTTTAGCCGAAGCGTTTTCTGTTTTTATAAGTTGGCCCCTGGAAACTTTTTGTTTCATTACAGATGAGTCCCTGGATTAAAACACTTATAACTTTTAAACAGAAAAGTATTTTTGATTGATTCTTTTTCTGTCCTCTTTAGAATTTTGTCTAGTTTTTATCAGATTTATTTGAAAAATATTTGGAATATTTTTTTGTGCACCTCACGGTATTTACGTTAGCACCTATGTTTCTTTATACCGTAGATACCGAAGGAGGTGACGGAACCGCGAACTTCACCGAGCTAGGCTCCGACTACTCTGAACCAGGCAAGCATGTTTGAACTTTTGATATGATGAGTGTCTTGGCATTGGTTGCATTGAGTAGTTTCATGGCATGTTTATGAGCATACCGATGAATGTCTTATTACATGCAAAGTAGGGGCAAGTGAGTTTCGAAAATCATAAGTTGTTGGACGTGAGTTTGCATGGCCACGTGTTGGCATGAGAATGGGTAAGATGGTAGTGTTGTAGCATGCCAGTCTTATGCCAGACTATTTGACTCTAGTGTCAACATGAACCAGCCCCGTTCCCATCTATTTCCCTTCCCGTACTACCACATGTTTTCCGCAAGGGATATGGCTTAGTAAGTTGCAAACCGCTTTCCTGGTACACACCAAATCGAGAGGCCGTGATGATGGTTCCATGGCCCTAGATTAAAGCCAGTCATCCAGTCAGGGGGCATGGGTGTTTCCAGTTGGGACCGAGAGGGGGGCACCCCTTAGAGCGCGCGTATAAAAATTTGATCCCATGCTATTCGAGATTGTGATCTCTCTGTCTCAAAGTTTTTCTTGGACGATGTCTAGGGTGATCCCTGGCATCGTAAGGTGGGATGGGTGTGTACTGGTTAGCCGTGTTTCTTCCGAAATACCATAAACGGAACTAGTCCTTTGTGACTACGGAAATCCGTTGGCTGTGGGCATTTTAGTACAACTCTGCAGAGTCAAAAATTCCTTTGAATCATCTTATCCATGTCCAAGTTCTGTATTATCTTATCCTGACAAGTGTCAGTTTTGGTGACAAAAACTCCGGTGAGCCACATGAGTGTTAAGTCTAGTAAATGATTAATTCTGTGGATGGACTAACCCGTTTATTATCATGAGTTGAATATTTTCCTGTGAGCATTTTTCTTGAAAGATAACAGATATGAATGATGAATTTAAGCCCTTTCTGCGATGTCGCCCAGACGTCCGATTGCGGCATACTTGTTATTTATTTTCAGTATAAGCCCTTTCTGCGACGTCGCTCAGACGTCCGACTATGGCATTGTTATTAATTACTTTCAATATAAGCCCTTTCTGCGATGTCGCTCAGACGTCCGACTGTGGCATTGTTATTAATTACTTTCAATATAAGCCCTTTCTGCGATGTCGCTCAGACGTCCGACTGTGGCATTGTTATTAATTACTTTCAATATAAGCCCTTTCTGCAATGTCGCTCAGACGTCCGACTGTGGCAGTACTGTTATTTACTTTCAATATAAGCCCTTTCTGCGATGTCGCCCCGACGTCCGACTGTGGCACGCATGTCTTTTATTTTCAGTTTAAGCCCTTTTACGTGGTGTCGCTCAGACGCCCGACTGCGACATGATTTTATTTATTTGTTCACCCTTCGAGGTGTCGCTTCAGACACCCGATCGGTTTTCAGTTATTTTGTTGGGTTTTCAGGCGGACTACCGCCGACTCCCTTTTTATTTACCTTGTTTACTAAATTGAATGTGCATTGATAAATTACTCATGTCGCATTCATGCATGCATTTGTTATATCTTATGTCGAAACTGTCTTGCGAGTACTTTCAAAGTACTCACCTGGCTTGTTGATTTGGCTAGATGCTGACAAAGGCGATCTCATGGATGAAGAGTTCGATAGCGAGTCCAATGGCTAGAGGAGTCCCAGTCAGTCTCGTGCGACCCTGGATTTGGTCACTGTATTATATCCGCTTCCGCTATCCGAATAAAATTCATCGAGCCTCACCTCGACGCTCGATGAGATGCCAGTTTAGGAGTCATGATATCCACTCTCCACTGTGATAGTCCACCACCACTTTTATCTCGAGTCAGTAGTATGCCACCACACCATTGAGACATATCCGCCATTATGTATAATTATTGGTGTGCTTGTAATAATTTGTTGAGCAGCCTTAGCTCGACCTTGTAATATATTTTATGCTACTGGCTTATTGTATCAAGAATTTGGTCTACCAGTAAGGAGGATTTTCCTCATACTGGAATCAAAAGATCGGTTTCTCAATAAACATTTTTATTGGAAAACCGGTCGTGACATACCAAGGCAGTCCAGCCTGCATTCCGGATACTTCTAGAGTAATCCTGATGGTTGAAGGTGATTGGTTTTAACAACCATTGGCGAGACTCCTTTGGGATAGGCCGTATGGCGCGTATCTCTGTTGGCGCCATTCTGTTCGTTACGTGAAGTAAGTTTACTGTTTTGACTTCTTGTGGGAAATCCTTTTGTCTCCTGGTGCTCTGCTTGTGGGGTTTGTCATCGTCCTCACTTGGTGTGTCGAGCCCCTTGTGTTCGGCGTTGAGTTTGCCGGATTGCTTGAAAACCCAACAATCTCTGTGGGTATGGTTCGCAGGCTTCCCGGGAGTACTGTGTATTTGACATATCTTGTCCAAGATTTTGTTTAAGTTGGATAGCTTGTCCCTGTTATCCTTGAGGGGCGGCTTTTTCTAATTATGCCGAGAGCTTTTGAATCTGGCATTGACTGTCGTGCTCTTCAGGCTGCTTTCCTTAGTCCGGCGCTGGTCCTTGTTGCGTCGCGGTTTTCCGTTTCCATCCCTAATTTCGGATGTACTTGGGTCGCTGGTGCTACATCTTGCCAACCAGCTGTCCTCTCCTGCGCAAAAGCGGGTCATGAGGCTTGTTAATGCGGCCATTGTTCTTGGCTTTTCTTGGCCGAGGTGCCTGGCGAGCCAGTCGTCTCGAACGTTATGCTTAAAAGCTGCTAAGGCTTCGGCGTCCGGACAGTCGACTATCTGATTCTTTTTAGTAAGGAATCTGTTCCAGAATTTCCGGGCTGACTCTCCGGGCTGTTGAGTTATGTGACTTAGATCATCTGCATCCGGAGGGCGGACATAAGTCCCTTGAAAATTTTCCCGAAAAGCATCCTCGAGCTCCTCCCAACTTCCAATGGTGTTTTCAGGAAGGCTTTTGAGCCAATGCTGAGCTGGCCCTTTAAGCTTGAGGGGTAAGTATTTTATGGCGTGGTGGTCGTCTCCTCTTGCCATGTGTATGTGGAGAATATAATCCTCAATCCAGACTCCAGGGTCTGTTGTTCCGTCATACGCCTCTATGTTTACGGGCTTGAATCCTGCTGGAAATTCATGGTCCAAGACCTCATCGGTGAAACATAGGGGGTGTGCGGCACCCCTGTATCTGGGTGTGCCGTGATGTTCGGATACTGGTTGTGTTGCATTGCTTACGAGAGCTTGCTTTCTTGGCCCATAGATAGATCTGGCTGGGCCATCTTTTTGATGCGAATCCTTGAGTGGATCGCGTGCCGGCTTGTGTGCGGCGCCGCTTGCCGCTCTATGATGGCCATGGGGTCGTCTATCTGACCTGGTGGTGTTCTTATTTTTTGATTGCGGGGGCTCTACGGCCTCCTCGTCAAATTCAGGCAGTAGCTTTCGCTTCGGATAGCTTTTGGTGTGGCGACTGCCGCCGTATTTGTCTGTGGTGTTGAGTACTTTGCTCCATCTGATTCTGAGTGCATCTTCCGCAGTTTTGAGCTTCCGCTTCTGCTTTTTCAGGCTACGTGCAGTGGCAACGAGCCTTCGGTGGAGGTTCTTCTGCTCCATGAGCTTGTCCAGCGTAAGGTCGTCCGGAATGCTGTTCTCGTCGGGGACGGGCTGTTCGGTTTGTTTATCCAAGTTGCCCTGTTCGTCGTCCGCCGGCTCGTCCTGCTCTATGGCTGGGTCTGTATGGCTGCTGTCTTTGTCGAGGCGGGGCTTGGAGCGGCTTTTACGTCCCCGCTTTGATTGCTTTTCGAGAGAACGATCCCTCGTTGCATCCCTGTGTTCCTCTTCGTTGCTTCCTTTAGGTGTGTCCACCATGTACACATCATGAGATGAGGTGGCTGTCTAGTTCCCTATAGGCGTTGGTTCATGTTCATCCCCTACATCGTCGTCCATACCGTCGACGTCTTTGGAGTCGAAGTTGAGCACGTCGTTTAAGTTATCAACAGTGGCTACGAAGTGGGTGGTGGGTGGGCTTTGAATTTCTTCATCGTCCGTTTCCCAACCTTGTTGACCGTAATCCGTCCAGGGCTCTCCTGATAAAGAGAGAGACTTTAGTGATTTCAGGATATCGCCAAAGGGCAAGTGCTGAAAGATGTCCGTGGTGGTGAACTCCATGATCGGCGCCCAATCGGATTCGATTGGCAGGGGCGCAGAGGGCTCGGAGTCTGGAGAGGAGTCCGGCTCCTTGGAGTCACGAGCCTCACGGGGGGCAGGGCTGGTGTTCGGCTTGATCGCAGTAGAGATTGCAGCCCCCGAGGCGGTGTCTAACCACTTATCCTCGATTGGTGTGGTCAGCTCCGAGTTAAGGGTCGGAGCGGACACAGGTGCAGCCTCCAGGTCACTGTTCGGCGGCAGAGCTAGATCATGCCCATCGTGACAGTGCGGCGCGCTCAGTTGTGGCTCGAATCCGTCGAAGATCAAGTCCTCGCGGATGCCAGCCGTGTAGTTTAAACTTCCAAATTTGACCTGATGGCCAGGAGCGTAGCTTTCGATCTGCTCCAGATGGCCAAACGAATTGGCCCGCAGTGCGAAGCCACCAGAGACGAAGATCTGTCTGGGGAGAAGAGTCTCACCCTGGACTGCATCACTATTGATAATCGGAGGAGCCATCGGGCCTAAAAGTAACGACACAGAGGAACTCTCTATGAAAGCACCAATGTCGGTGTCAAAACCGGCGGATCTCGGGTAGGGGGTCCCGAACTGTGCGTCTAGGCGGATGGTAACAGGAGACAAGGGACACGATGTTTTTACCCAGGTTCGGGCCCTCTCAATGGAGGTAAAACCCTACTCCTGCTTGATTAATATTGATGATATGGGTAGCACAAGAGTAGATCTACCACGAGATCAAGGAGGCTAAACCCTAGAAGCTAGCCTATGGTATGATTGTTGGATGTCCTACGGACTAAAACCCTTCAGTTTATATAGACATCGGAGATGGTTAGGGTTACACAGAGTCGGTTACAATGGTAGGAGATCTACTTATCCGCATCGCCAAGCTTGCCTTCCACTCCAAGGAAAGTCCCTTCCGGACACGGGACGAAGTCTTCAGTCTTGTATCTTCATAGTCCAGGAGTCTGGTCGAAGGTATAGTCCGGCTATCCGGACACCCCCTAATCCAGGACTCCCTCAACAACACTTTCTCAAAACAATCATAATATGATATAACAGGATGGTATCTCGCTAGCCCTTTCTGAGACCGCAAAACATAAATGCAGAGCACCTTTAAAGATCAAGGACTGACTAGACATTGTAATTCATGGTAAAGGAGATCCAATCATAGTCATATCCAATATAGATTAACAGTAATGAATGCAAATGATAGATGTGCTCTCCAGTTAGTGCTTTTAATAAGAGGGTGATGACTCAACATAAAAGTAACACTATGAGAAACAGGAGAGTTGCCGTCAGTATTTTCTTTGCCGTCAGCATTTTATCAGGAAAGACGGCAAAGAAAGGGTTTGCCGTCATCAGCAGACGGCGGAGAAAAACTAACAGCAAAATATACTTTGCCGTCAGAGAAAAAAAAACACAGACTACGGCAAAGCCCTCACTTTGCCGTCTACAAAAAAAACATACGGCAAAGATCTTTGCCGTCTGGGGTTTTTATTAGAGACAGCAAATAGCTCACTTTGACGCCTGCAAAAAGAAATACAGCTGGCAAATATCTTTGCCGTCTGTGTTTTTAATTACAGACGGCAAAGTATGCACTTTGCCGTCTGTAATTAAAAACGCAGACGGCAAAGAAGAAGCACACCACGCGGATCGATCCCACACGGATCGATGAGGTGGCGTGATCTGGTCCACCCAACATGCACTCCCACGATGGGTAGCCCCACCCATTGATCTTTCTCTCTCCCTTATCCCACGTTGCTCTCCCACGTGATTTGTCTGTCTCCCACGTACCCCTCTTTCTCTCTCTCTCTCTCTCTCTCTCTCACGGGGCAAAGTGCAGCGGCGAGAAGGAGCGGCGCGGGCGAGGAGAGAAAGTGGCGCGGCGGTACGGCGCGGGCCAGTGAGCAGCGCGGCCCCCTCCCTCCAGCGCCTCCACACTCCAGGTAGCGCGGCCTCCTCCCTCTGGCGCCTCCTCCTTCCAGCGCCTCCTCACTCCGACGAGCAGCACGACACGGGCGGCGAGCAGCGTGGCGGCGCGGCCTCCTTCCTCTGGCACCTCGTCACACCAGCGAGGAGCGCGGGCGGCACGGCGCATGCCGGTGGGCAGCGCGGCCTCCTTACTCCGGCGAACAGCGCGGGCGGCGCGACGCGGCCTTCTCCCTCCGGCGCCTCCTCCTTCCGGCGCCTCCTCGCTCCAACGAGCAGCGCAGCACGGGTGGCAAGCAGCATGGCTTCCTCACTCCGGCGAGTAGCATGGGCGGCGCGGCCTCCTCCCTCTGATGCCTCCTCACACCAACGAGCAGCGTGGGCGGCACGGCATGTCCCGGTGCGCAGCGCTGCCTCCTCACTCCGGCGAGCAGCGCGGGCGGCGCGGCGCGGCCTTCTCCCTCCGGCGCCTCCTCACTCCAGCAAGCAACGTGGCCTCCTTCTTCCTGAGCCTCCTCACTCCGGCGTGGCCTCTATCCAGTGCGGCCTCCTCCTCTCCCTCCATCGCGGGGCCTCCCTCCGGCAGTGTCGCTTTTCTCCGGTGAGGTCGGCCGCAGCCAACAGCTCTACTCCGGCGAGTTCGGCGTGGTGAGCATCTTGGCTGTTGGGCGCGTGCGGCCTCTGCTCTATGTGTGCGGGCGGCAAGCATCTCTGCCCCGGCGAGCTCTGCAGAAGATGCTCTAGACGTGCAGTGGACAAGATTGTTGGTCTAGTTTTTTTAATAAAAAAATGCTTTGCCGTCTGTGTTGTTTCTGCCTGATGGCAAAGAAGTAGTTTGCCTGACGGCAAAACACTGACGCCGTCCGTCTGGGCTGCGGGTCTGTTAGGTCGCAATTTTTGCCGTCTGGCTGGCCTCGCTGACGGCAAATACAATTGGCTGGCGGCAAAGTCTTTGCCATCATACATAAAAAATAGCAGACGGCAAAGTATTCTTTGTCGATTAATCTTTGCCGTCTGACTTTGCCGTCTACTTCCTGACGGCAAATTCTTTGCCGTCTGGATTTATGTCTTTGCCGTCTGTGATCCATAGACAGCAAATTACCTATTTCCTGTAGTGTAAATAGATAGGCCCTTCGCAGAGGGAAGCAGGGATTTGTAGAGGTGCCAGTGCTCGGTTTTGAAATAGAGATAAATAATATTTTGAGCGGCATACTTTCATTGTCAACATAACAACTAAGAGATGGCGATATCTTCCATGCCACACACATTATAGGCGGTTCCCAAATAGAATGGTAAAGTTTATACTCCCCCTCCACCAACAAGCATCAATCCATGGCTTGCTCGAAACAACGAGTGCCTCCAACAAACATAAGGTCCCATGGGGAGTTTTGTTCGCAATTATTTTGATTTAGTTTGCATAAAGCATGGGATTGGGCATCCCAGTGACCAACCATTTTCTCATGAGTGAGGAGCGGAGTCCACTCCTCTTGAGAATAACCCGCCTAACATGGAAGATAAGGACAGCCATAGTTGATACATGAGCTATTCGAGCATACAAAACAGAATGTTTATTTGAAGGTTTAGAGTTTGGCACATACAAATTTACTTGGAACGGCAGGTAGATACCGCATATAGGAAGGTATGGTGGACTCATCTGGAATAACTTTGGGGTTTAAGGGATTGGATGCACAAGCAGTATTCCCACTTAGTACAAGTGAAGGCTAGCAAAAGACTAGGAAGCGACCAACTAGAGAGCGACAACAGCCATGAACATGCATTAAAATTAATAAACATTAGATGCAAGCATGAGTAGGATATAATCCACCATGAACATAAATATCGTGAAGGCTATGTTGATTTGTTTCAACTACATGCGTGAACATGTGCAAGTCAAGTCACTTAAATCATTCAAAGGAGGATACCACCCCATCATACCACATCATAACCATTTCGATAACATGTTCGCATGCAAGGTAAACCATTATAACTCATAGCTAATCAAGCATGGCACAAGAAACTATGATCTCTAATTGTCATTGCAAACATGTTTATTCATAATAAGCTGAATCAAGAACGATGAACTCATCATATTTACAAAAACAAAAGAGGTGGAGTTCATACCAGCTTTTCTCATCTTAGTCAGTCCATCATATATCATCATAATTGCCTTTCACTTGCACGTCCGAACGATGTGAATAATAATAAGAGTGCACATGCATTGGACTAAGCTGGAATCTGCGAGCATTCAATAAACAGGAGAAGACAAGGTAATATGGGCTCTTGGTTAAATCAACAATAATGCATATAAGAGCCACTTCAACAATTTAATTATGGTCTTCTCCTATCGACCCCCAAAGGAAAGAAAAGAAATAAAAACTATTTACACGGGAAAGCTCCCAACAAGCAAAAGAAGAACGGGAAATATTTTTGGGTTTTCTTTTTAATTATTACTACTACAGCAAGAAAGGTAAACTACTACTAATTTTTTTGTTTTTCTTAAGGTTTAACAAACACACAAGAAGAAAGCAGGAAAAAGAAAATAAACTAGCATGGATATTATAGTGAAAGAGTATGAGCACCGACATCTAGCAATGAGTGTGTGTAAACATAAATGTAATGTCGGTGAGACATACGTACTCCCCCAAGCTTAGGCTTTGGGCCTAAGTTGGTTCATTGCCAGGGATAGCCTGGCGGATACCCATAGGTGTAGCTGGGGTCGTACTGAGATGCAGCGACTATCGCTGCCTGAGCTGCAGCATGGCGTCGGGCTGCCTCTGCTCCCCTCTCGTACTCATCTGCCTCCTCTCTAGTAATAGTATATCTTCCTTTTGTCTGAGCATCAAAGAAGGTAGGAGCAGGAAGAGTAATGCGGACAACATGCAGTTTGTTAAAGATTAGTCGATACTGGAGAGGTGATTCAGTCCTCTCGACAAACTAGTGGGAAACCATAGAATTAAAATCTAAATAAGCAGGGGGCAACTCCATGTCACCCTCACGAACGTCTATCTCAAGAAAATTAGCTAAGAGGGTTGCATAAATTCCTCCAAAGAAATCTCCATTATATCTGTTATGATGCAACCTACGAGCTACAATGGCTCCCATATGATAAGATTGGTCTCCTAACACCGCACTCCTGAGAATGCTAAGGTCAGGGACACACATGTGACATGCTTCATCCTTAGCATTTATACACCTACCTATGAAGAGAGCAAAATAATGTATAGCAGGAAAGTGAATGCTCCATATGGTAGCTTGCGTTATATCTCTAGATTCTCCCACAGTTATACTAGCAAGAAAGTTTCTAAATTCATATTTGCGGGGATCAATAGTACTACCCCATTGTGGGAGTTTGCAGGCAAAAGTAAAATCCTCTAAGTCCATGGTATAAAATTTGTCATAAAGATCAAACATGACTGAAGGAGAATTACGCGAAGATGAAAACTCAAACCTCCTCACAAATGAGCTTGTGAGATCATGGTACTGTGGGAATTTGTCTGCCTCAAAGTCCTCAAGATCGGCGTTACGCAAATATGCGTTAAATTCTTCTTTGATTCCCGCTCGATCCATAAAATTTTCCGAAGGCCATTCACCGGGCCTCACGGGAGCATCCCTTGGGGGCTCCTCATCAGCATCACGTATTGCAAGCCTGGGGCCTTGCTTCCTTGAAGAGCCACCTTGGAACATCTTCCTAAGCATATTGTTTTCTTTGAAAATTTTCTGAAATTTTTAGTAACTTCAAACAAAAGTGGACCAAGCTCAACAAAATTGATAGCAACTACTCCTACAAGTACCTAGAGCCTATATCAAGCATTAGAACTACTTGGAACCATATAAATTTGACATGCAAGCTCAAGAACATGGTCACCTATGCAGCACAAATTTGCAATGAATAAAGCACTAGAACAAAAACTAATTGGACCAATGGAGACTTCACAAACCAAGGAACGATCTCCCCAAGCAATTTTGCGAGAGGTGCTTTGATCAAGGAGATCGAAAATCGCAGCAAAGTGAGCTAGAACTGATGCTTGAGCTGGTTATTCGTGTTTGTGGGAGGAAGAAGAAGAGGATGGGTGCAGGAATAAGTGGAGGAGGGCCACCGTGGGCCCACAAGGAAGGGGGCGCGCCCTAGGGGGTAGGGCGCGCCCTCCACCCTCGTGGCCAGGTGGCAGCTCCCCCCGCGGTGATTTTTGCACCATAAATCCTCAAATATTCCCGAAAAAATCATATTAAATTGTCATGACATTTGGAGGACTTTTATTTTCGGGATATTTTTATATTGCACGGATAAATCAGGAAACAGACAGAAAAATACTATTTTTACTTTATTTCAACTAAATAACAGAAAGTATAAAGAGGGTACAGAAGGTTGTGCTTCTAGTTTCATCCATCTCATGCTCATCAAAAGGAATCCACTAACAAGGTTGATCAGGTCTTGTTAACAAACTCATTCCGATTAACATGGAACCGGAGAAATTTCGAATAACACTATGTTACCTCAATGGGGATATGCACATCCCCAATAATAAGAATATCATATTTCTTCTTGACAGTAGGAAGAGAAATTCAAAACCTCCAAATATAATCGATGGAATTTTTGAAATAGAGTTGATACTATGAACTTGAGGTTGTTTCCTCGGAAAGTGTACCGTATGCTCATTACTATTAACATGAATAGTGACATTGCCTTTGTTGCAATCAATAACAGCCCCTGCAGTATTCAAAAAAGGTCTTCCAAGAATAATGGACATACTATCGTCCTCAGGAATATCAAGAATAACAAAGTGCGTTAAAATAGTAACGTTTGAAACCACAACAGGCACATCCTCACGAATACCGGTAGGTATAGCAGTTGATTTATCAGCCATTTGCAAAGATATTTTAGTAGGTGTCAACTTATTCAAATCAAGTCTTCAGTATAAAGAGAGAGGCATAACACTAACATTGGCTCCAAGATCACATAAAGCAGTTTTAACATAGTTTCTTTTAATGGATCATGGTATAGTGGGTACTCCTGGATCTCCAAGTTTCTTTGGTATTCCACCCTTAAAAGTGTAATTAGCAAGCATGGTGGAAATTTCAGCTTCCGGTATCTTTCTTTTATTAGTAAAAATACCTTTCATATATTTAGCATAAAGATTCATTTTGAGCATATCTGTCAATCGCATACGCAAAAAGATAGGTCTAATCATTTCAGCAAAGCGCTCAAAATCCTCATCATCCTTTTTCTTGGATGGTTTGGGAGGAAAAGGCATGGGTTTCTGAACCCAAGGTTCTCTTTCTTTACCATGTTTCCTAGCAACAAAGTCTCTTATCATAACGTTGATTCTTTGATTGTGGGTTAGCAAGATCAACAGCAGGTCCAACTTCTACATCATTATCATTACTAGGTTGCGTATCATCATGAACATCATCATTAACATTTTCACTAGGTTCATGTTCATTACCAGATTGTGTTTCAGCATCACACATAGATATATCATTTGGATTCTCAGGTGGTTCAATAATAGGTTCACTAGAAGTTTGCACAGTCCTATCATTTTTCTTTTTCTTCCTTTTAGAAGAACTAGGTGTATCAATATTATTTCTCTGAGAATCTTGCTCAATTCTCTTAGGGTGGCCTTCAGGATACAAGGGTTCCTGAGTCATTCTACCAGTTCTAGTAGCCACTCTAACAACATAATCATTTTTCTTACTATTCATTTCATTGAGCAAATCATTTTGAGCCTTAAGTACTTGTTCTACTTGAGTGGCAACCATAGAAGCATGTTCGCTAACAAGTTTAAGTTCACCTCTAATATTAGCCATATAGTCACCCAAGTGTTTAATCATATAAGCATTCTATTTTAATTGTCTACCAAAATAAGCATTGAAATTTTCTTGTTTGACAATAAAATTATCAAACTCATCAAAGCATTGCCTAGCAGACTTATAGTGAGGAATATCACCTTCATCAAATCTATAGAGAGAATTTACCTTTACTACCTGTGTCGGGTTATCAAGACCTGGAGGTTCTTCAATAGGTAATGGATCAAGATCATATGTTCCTTCAAAAGGCAGTAAATTAAGACCATGTATTTCTTCAATAGGAGGTGAATTCTTAACATCTTCAGCTTTAATACCTTTTGTTTCATAGATTTCTTTGCCTCTTGCATATCTTCAGGACTGAAAAATAGAACACCTCTCTTCTTCGGAGTTGGTTTAGGAATGGGCTCAGTAATTGGAGCAGGAGCTGGCTCAGGAGGTGCCCAATTATTTTCATTTGTCAACATATTATTCAATAAAATTTCAGCTTCATCCGGTGTTCTTTCCCTGAAAAGAGAACCAGGACAACTATCCAGGTAATATTTGGAAGCATCGGTTAGTCCATTATAAAAGATATCAAGTATTTCATTTTCTTAAGAGGATGATCACGCAAAGCATTAAGTAACTTGAGAAGCCTCCCCCAAGCTTGTGGGAGACTCTCTTCTTTAATTTGCACAAAGTTGTATATTTCCTTTAAAGCAACTTGTTTCTTATGAGCAGGGAAATATTTAGCAGAGAAGTAATAAATCATATCCTGGGGACTACGCACACAACCAGGATCAAGAGAATTAAACCATATCTTAGCATCACCTTTTAATGAGAACGGAAATATTTTAAGAATATAAAAGTAGCGAGATCTCTCATCATTAGTGAACAGGGTGGCTATATCATTTAATTTAGTAAGATGTGCCACAACAGTTTCAGATTCATAACCATGGAGAGGATCAGATTCAACCAAAGTAATTATATCAGGATCAATAGAGAATTCATAATCCTTATCAGGAACACAAATAGGTGAAGTAGCAAAAGCAGGGTCAGGCCTCATTTTGTCTCTAAGAGATTCTTTGTTCCATTTAGCTATTAACCTTCTAAGCTCATCGTTATCATTGCAAGCCAAAATAGCAGCAGAAGCCTCTCTATCAAAAATATAACCTTCAGGAATAACAAGCCTATCCTCATCATCACTTTCATCAATATTATCAGATTCAATAATTTCTTTCTCTCTAGCCCTAGCAATTTTTTCATCAAGAAATTCACTAAGGGACACAGTAGTATCAAGCATAGAAGTAGTTTCATCATAAGTATCATGCATAGTAGAAGTGGCATCATCAATAACATGCGACATATCAGAACGAATAGCAGAAGCAGGTTTAGGTGTCGCAAGCTTACTCATAACAGAAGGTGAATCAAGTGTAGAGCTAGATGGCAGTTCCTTACCTCCCCTCGTAGTTGAGGGATAAAATTTTGTTTTCTCGTCTTTCAAGTTCTTCATAGTGTCCAGCAAATATAAATCCTAAGTGACTCAAAGAATAGAGCTATGCTCCCCGGCAACGGCGCCAGAAAAAGGTCTTGATAACCCACAAGTATAGGGGATTGCAACAGTTTTTGAGGGTAGAGTATTCAACCCAAATTATTGATTTGACACAAGGGGAGCCAAAGAATATTCTCAAGTATTAGCAGCTGAGTTGTCAATTCAACCACACCTAGATAACTTAGTATCTGTAGCAAAGTGTTTAGTAGCAAAGTTATATGATAGTGGTGGTAATGGTAACAAAAGAGTAAAGAAAGCAAAAGTAATATTTTTGGTATTTTGTAGTGATTGTAACAATAGCAGCGGGAAAGTAAAATAAGCGAAGACCAGTATATGGAAAGCTCGTAGGCATCGGATCGGTGATGGATAATTATGTCGGATGCGGTTCATCATGTAATAGTCATAACATAGGGTGACACAGAACTAGCTCCAATTCATCAATGTAATGTAGGCATGTATTCTGAATATAGTCATACATGCTTATGGAAAAGAACTTGCATGGCATCTTTTGTCCTACCCTCCTGTGGCAGCGGGGTCCTAATGGAAACTAAGGGATATTAAGGCCTCCTTTTAATAGAGAACCGAAACAAAGCATTAGCACATAGTGAATACATGAACTCCTCAAACTATGGTCATCACCGGGAGTGGTCCTGATTGTTGTCACTTCGGGGTTGCCGGATCATAACACATAGTAGGTGACTATAGACTTGCAAGATAGGATCAAGAACACACACATATTCATGAAAACATAATAGGTTCAGATCTCAAATCATGGCACTCGGGCCCTAGTGACAAGCATTAAGCATAGCAAAGTCATAGCAACATCAATCTCAGAACATAGTGGATACTAGGGATCAAACCCTAACAAAACTAACTCGATTACATGATAAATCTCATCCAACCCATCACCGTCTAGCAAGCCTACGATGGAATTACTCACGCACGGCGGTGAGCATCATGAAATTGGTGATGGAAGATGGTTGATGATGACGACGGCGACGAATCCCCCTCTCCGGAGCCCCGAACGGACTCCAGATCAGCCCTCCCGAGAGGTTTTAGGGCTGGGCGGAGACTCTGTATCGTAAAACGCGATGATTTCTTCTCCTCCATTTTTTTCTCCTAGAAAGTAAATATAGAGTTGGAGTTGGCGTCGGAAGGTCTCCAGGGGGCCACGAGGTAGGGGGCGCGCCCTAGGGGGGGCGCGCCCCCACCCTCATGGATAGGGTGTGGGCCCCCTGGTCTTCATCTTTGGCGAGGATTTTTTATTATTTTTTATAAGATGTTTCGTGGAGTTTCAGGTCATTCCGAGAACTGTTTTTTTCTGCACATAAAACAACATCATGGCAATTCTGCTGAAAACAGCGTTAGTCCGGGTTAGTTCCATTCAAACCATGCAAGTTAGAGTCCAAAATAAGGGCAAAAGTGTTTGGAAAAGTAGATACGACGGAGACGTATCACCCTCTCACTTCGGGGCTTAGCTGCAATCCCGTACTTGCGTAAGTTACAAAACATACTCCGAGTGAAGAGCAACCCTCTCACTGGGGGGCTTAGCTGCGAACCAGATTCGCCTAAGTTTCAAACATACTCCGAGTGAAGAGCAACCCTCTCACTCAGGGGCTTAGCTGTGATCCCGTACTCGCCTAAGTTACAAAACATATTCTGAGTGGAGAGCAATCCTCCCACTAAGGGGGCTTAGCTGCGAACCAGATTCGCCTAAGTTTCAAACATACTGTCGGATCACGGGTTCCGGCAAAACCCTCAAGGTTCGAACACTGGGGTGCACACAAAGATCTCTCCTCTCCCAAGCTCACGCTCTCCACGATCTCACGGTCTAGCTCGACACACCCAAAGAACACAGGGACACAAGATTTATACTGGTTCGGGACACCGTTGTGGTGTAATACCCTACTCCAGTGTGGTGTGGTGGATTGCCTCTTGGGTTGGGGATGGACAGTTACAAGGGAAGAACAACCTCCCGAGGAGAGGTGTTCTTGTGCTTGGTGAGCTGGGGAGTGTGAGGGTGGAATGGATCCAATCCAGTATCAGATGCCTCCTACGGTGGTGGCTAGTTCTATTTATAGAGGCCTTGGTCCTCTTACCAAATATTGAGTGGGAAGGGATCCCACAACGTCCAAGTTTGAAGGGAGACAACTAGTAAAGCTTATCCTGACAAAAGTGGTCTTTGCCTGCCAAAGGCTCTGGTGGTGACGCCGCCTTGGGCTCCACGGTGACCTTCGTCCTGCCGTCCTGCTGGTCTTGGTCTCGTTGCACCGATATGGAAACCTTTGCCTGATGCCTTGGTACTCCTCGCCTGCGCTTGCCTCTTTAGCACCAAAGAGGAAACGAGGACACCGCGCGCGTGGGCGCCCGCCTGGGGCCCGCTTGGTTGTGGTCGTCATGGCTTGCGTCATAGGACCGCGCGAGGTACCCCTTGCCTTGATCTCTCTGCTCCTCGCGAGCCAGCCTGGTGAGGCCGCCCCTGAGTAGGTCTTGTGTCGTCCGCCCCGCGAGGCTTGGCCCCTCGCGAGGGTCTTGAGTGTTTGTTGGTGAAGATGGGTCGTATGGGCCCGCGGGTGGAGCCATGCCGTGGGCCGCAGGCAGGCAAGTCTGGGGACCCCCGTTCCCAGAACACCGATAGTAGCCCCCGGGCCCAAGGCGTGCTCGGGCTTGGTTTCGAGGCAAAGCCAAGGGGCAAGTGCGAAGCGCCACGGGCCCCAACAGACTGCGGCCTGCTTGACGCGTGGTGATTGACAGGACGTGGGCGTCTCCACTCCCCCACGCCGCCTCGGCAACTGCCCTCCTGACAAAAGACTGGCGCGGGCAACGCTTGCCTTCATTGTTTTCCTTCGTCTTGCTCCAGTTCCCCTTTCTCGCTCCTTGCTTCTGCAACTGATTCCTGACGCTTCATCGTTGCGCCATTAGGTTGGCGCCTGCGGTGAAGAAGAGGAAAGAGGGAGCGGTGGCACCGCCCGGGACCAATCGCCTGCCGCGGCTGCGCCTCCTTCTGCGGGGAAGGGCAGTGACGGTGCTTGCGCTTCTCCTAGTCAATCACCTTCGTGAGGCTTGGAGGGACGCCCTCTGGAGGAGAGCGCCCCTGTTGCTTCGCTGGCTCCGGAGGTGCCAATGCCTAGCTCGGTTGCTGAGGTCCCCAAAGCTCAGGAGCCCCCGGCCTCCCAAGCCATGGTGACGACGTCGCCTCTCCCTTCCTCTGCAGCACTGCCGGCCCAGGATCCTTCCGCTTCTCCCGACATCCCGAAGCGTGCCCTTTCTGCGCTGACCTTGCTGCAGGAGGATCTTCAAGGCACCGATCGTCGCCTAGTGGCCTGGCGCCTGGAGCTGATCTCTGGCTAGCTTCACTCTGACGCGGCCGTCCATGCGGTGCTAAGCCAGGCTTTGATGGACTCCGAGCAGGCCATTGCCCAAGCCGCGGTAGCCCGCGAGGCGGCACTGAAGGATGCCAGAGCCGCCCGGGACCATTGCTAGTCGCTGGAGGCTGAGCAGGAGATCATGCGGAAGGAGCGTGCGGATGAAGCCCGAGGCCGCGAGGCGAGGGAGGAGAAGATGAAGGCCCGCGAGGACACCGTCAAGGATCGCGATGCTGAACTGGAGCAGCTGGCAAAGGCATAGGATACGGAGCATAGCCAGCTGAACGAGTTGAAGCAGACGGAGAAGACCGAGCTTGAAGCCAAGGCGAAGGTCCTGGCTGAGGACCGCGTGGCCTTCACGCTCCTTGAGAAGAGGGCTCGCGTGGAGATACGGTCACTCTATGAGAAGGGCTTGGAGGAGCTGCTAGCCGCAGGCGACGAGGCCCCCGCCCAGCTGCTTCCTTATCTGGTCGACGCGCTTGAGGAAGTCGTGAGCGGCATTGGCCCCATGGTAGACGAAGAAGCTCGCGTCCTTTCCTCAGCCACCCTGACGCGCGTCTTTAGCCATCTCCATCTTCGCGATCCTGCCACCGATCTTGACGAGCTGCTGGAGCCTGTGGATGAAAAGCGTTGCGCAGCTACTGCCGAAGTTGTGAAGGGCCAAGTGGAAGCCCTGCTGAAGAAGTTCCGCGCCTTCGGTCCCGCGCCTTTGACTGGTGGTGCTGCTGAACATGCAACTTCGGCGGGCGGTGCAGGTGAGGACAACGCCGCTGTGGAAAAAGCATCCCTTGCGGGTGACGGTGGCGTCCAGGAATGACGAGGTGACTTGCTAGCGGCTTGTCGATGTCAAAACCGGCGGATCTGGGGTAGGGGGTCCCGAACTGTGCGTCTAAGGTCGATGGTTGCAGGATACGGGCGACACGATGTTTACCCAGGTTCGGGCCTTCTCTATGGAGGTAATAGCCTACTTCCTTCTTGATTGATCTTGATGAATATGAGTGTTACAAGAGTTGATCTACCACGAGATCGTAGTGGCTAAACCCTAGAATTCTAGCATGTATGACTATGGTAATGAATGTATGTATCCTATACAGACTACGCCCTCTGGTTTATATAGACACCGGAGGGATCTAGGGTTACATAGAGTCGGTTACATAGGAAGGAATCTTCATAGTTGATCACCAAGCTTGCCTTCCACGCCAAGAAGAGTCCTATCCGGACACGGGTACAGTCTTCGGCCTTCATGTCTTCACGGCCCATCAGTCCGGCCCATGGATAACGGGTCGGACGCCCGAGGACCCCTTAGTCCAGGACTCCCTCAGTAGCCCCTGAACCTGGCTTCAATGACGAGGAGTTCGGCACGCAGATTGTCTTCGGCATTGCAAGGCGGGTTCCCCTTTTTCCAAACTCCAAGATAGTCTTCAGATGTAATGATTGTATCTGAACCTGTATACACAGCTGCAGAGGATATATAATATTTCACGAGTCCAATCCGCTTGACAACTTTTTGGCAACATGACATCACGCCTGCTCGGCCATTATTTTCGAACCGTTAGCTTGCACACCATCCCATGTATCGAGATGTTGTTTTATTGGCATGTCTTATCCCAGCGGAGATCGTATCTCTCCCTCTTTTAACGAATTCTTATCAACCCGGACGTGGGTAATCCAACCGTCACTTTTGTACAACTAACAGGGAACATGCAAGTTTTGAGGCCTAAGAGGAGACGTTCGATATTCGCGGCCTTTATATAGGGGTACAGACCCGTCCTTTTCTTTCACACTAGCTTCTTCCTCAATCCCCAACTACCCCGAGTTCTAACACCCGGGCTCCAGTCGTCAGAAGCTCCAATCATGTCCGGATCCAGCCGTCAAGGCCGATGGGTGGCTTCTCTGTCATGGAGGGGGATATTGCAAAGCTTTGGGCGGCGAGGTATCTGACCATGGAAATTCTTCATCGGCTTCCTACCGAGGGGCAGGTTATTCCCACCCCCAGATTTGGCAAGAGGGTTGTGTTTGTGTCCCACTTCCTCCGCGGGTTAGGGTTTGCGCTTAACACCTTCGTCCGAGGGCTTGATACGTCTCCAACGTATCTATAATTTTTGATTGCTCCATGCTATATTATCTACTGTTTTGGACATTATTGGGCTTTATTATTCACTTTTATATTATTTTTGGGACTAACCTATTAACCGGAGGCCCAGCCCAGAATTGCTGTTTTTTGCCTATTTCAGAGTTTCGCAGAAAAAGAATATCAAACGGAGTCCAAACGGAATGAAACCTGCGTGAGCGTGATTTTTGGGACGAACATGATCCAGGAAACTTGGACCCTACGTAAGAGAAGCTTCGAGGAAGCCACGAGGTAGGGGGGCGTGCCTACCCCACAGGGCACGCCCTCCACCCTCGTGGGCCCCCTGTTGCTCCACCGACGTACTTCTTCCTCCTATATATACCTACGTACCCCCAAACAATCAGAATAGGAGCCAAAAACCTAATTCCACTACCGCAACCTTCTGTACCCACGAGATTCCATCTTGGGGCCTGTTCTGGAGCTCCGCCAGAGGGGGCATCCATCACGAAGGGCTTCTACATCAGCACCATAGCCCCTCCGATGAAGTGTGAGTAGTTTACCACAGACCTTCGGGTCCATAGTTATTAGCTAGATGGCTTCTTCTCTCTTTTTGGATGTCAATACAATGTTCTCCCCCTCTCTCGTGGAGATCTATTCGATGTAATCTTATTTTGCTGTGTGTTTGTTGAGACCGATGAATTGTGGGTTTATGATCAAGTTTATCTATGAACAATATTTGAATCTTCTCTGAATTCTTTTAGGTATAATTGGTTATCTTTGCAAGTCTCTTCGAATTATCAGTTTGGTTTGGCCTACTAGATTGGTTTTTCTTGCAATGGGAGAAGTGCTTAGCTTTGGATTCAATCTTGCGGTTTCCTTTCCCAAAGACAACAGGGGCAGCAAGGCATGTATTGTATTGTTGCCATCGAGGATAACAAGATGGGGTTTTTATCATATTTCATGAATTTATCCCTCTACATCATGTCATCTTGCTTAAGGCTTTACTCTGTTCTTATGAACTTAATACTCTAGATGCATGATGGATAGCGGTCGATGTGTGGAGTAATTGTAGTAGATGCAGGCAGGAGTCGGTCTACTTGTCTTGGACGTGATGCCTATATACATAATCATACCTAGATATTCTCATAACTATGCTCAATTCTGTCAATTGCTCAACAGTAATTTGTTCACCTACCGTAAAATACTTATGCTCTTGAGAGAAGCCACTAGTGAAACCTATGGCCCCCGGGTCTATCTTCATCATATTAATCTTCCAACACTTAGTTATTTCCTTTGCTTTTTACTTTGATTTTATTTTACTTTGCATCTTTATCATAAAAATACCAAAAATATTATCTTATCATATCTATCAGATCTCACTCTCGTAAGTGACCGTGAAGGGATTGACAACCCATTATCGCGTTGGTTGTGAGGATTTATTTGTTTTGTGTAGGTACAAGGGACTAGCGCATAGCCTCCTACTGGATTGATACCTTGGTTCTCAAAAACTGAGGGAAATACTGACGCTACTTTGCTGCATCACTCTTTCCTCTTTAAGGGAAAACCAACGCAGTGCTCAAGAGGTAGAAAGAAGGATTTCTGGCGCCGTTGCCAGGGAGGTCTACGCAAAAGTTAACATACCAAGTACCCATCACAAACCCTTATCTCCCGCATTACATCATTTGCCTTTTGCCTCTCGTTTTCCTCTGCCCCACTTCACCCTTGCCGTTTTATTCGCCCTCTCTTTTCCGTTCACCTCTTTTTTCACTTGCTTCTCGTTTGCTCGTGTGTTGGATTGCTTGTTTGTCACGATGGCTCAAGATAATACCAAATTATGTGACCTTACCAATACCAACAATAATGATTTCCTTAGCACTCCGATTGCTCCTCTTACCAATACTGAATCTTGTGAAATCAATGCTGCTTTGTTGAATATTGTCATGAAAGATCAATTCGTCGGCTTTCCTAGTGAAGATGCCACTACTCATCTAAATAGCTTCATTGATTTGTGTGATATGCAAAAGAAGAAAGATGTTGATAATTATATTGTTAAATTGAAGCTATTTCCTTTTTCGCTTAGAGATCGTGCTTCGTCTTTCCCTAAAAATAGTATTGATTCTTGGAATAAGTGCAAAGATGCTTTTATCTCTAAGTATTTTCCTCCCGCTAAGATCATCTCTCTTAGAAACGATATTATGAATTTTGAGCAACTTGATCATGAACATGTTGCACAAGCTTGGGAGAGGACGAAATTAATGATATGTAATTGCCCTACTCATGGTGGTTGAATTTGTGGATGATTTTACAAAATTTCTATGCCGGATTGAATTTTTCTTCTAGAAATCTTCTAGATTCGGCCGCGGGAGGCACTTTTATGGAAATCACTTTAGGAGAAGCTACTAAACTCCTAGATAATATTATGGTTAATTATTCTCAATGGCACACTGAAAGATCTACTAATAAAAAAGTGCATGCGATAGAAGAAATTAATGTTTGAGTGGAAAGATGGATGAACTTATGAAATTATTTGCTAGTAAGAGTGTTTCTTCTGATCCTAATGAGATGCCTTTCTCTACTTTGATTGAGAATAATAATGAATCTATGGATGTGAATTTTGTTGGTAGGAATAATTTTGGTAACAACACGTATAGAGGAAACTTTAATCCTAGGCCTTACCCTAGCAATTCCTCTAATAATTATGGTAATTCCTACAACAACTCGTATGGAAATTATAATAAGATGCCCTCTGAATTTGAGACTAGTGTTAAAGAGTTTATCAATTCGCAAAAGAATTTCAATGCTTTGCTTGAAGAGAAATTACTTAAAGTAGATGAATTGGCTAGGAACGTTGATAGAATTTATCTTGATGTTGATTCTTTAAAACTTAGATCTATTTCCTCCCAAGCATGATATCAATGAGTTTCTCAAAGCCATGAGAATTTCCATTGATGAGTGCAAACAAAGAACCGCTAGGATGCGTGCTAAGAAAGATTGCTTTATTAAAGCGTGTTCTTCAAATTTCTATGAAAATAAAGATGAAGATCTAAAAGTCATTGATGTGTCCCATATTAAATCTTTATTTTGCAATATGAATCTTGATAATGATGGGACTGAATATGATCCACCTTTACCTTGAAGGCGTTCCAAAAATTCTGAGTTTTTAGATCTTGATGCTAAAATTGATAAAAGTGGGATTGAAGAAATCAAAACCATAGATATTAATAAACCCACTATTTTGGATTTCAAGGAATTTAATTGTGAAAATTGCTCTTTGATAGATTGTATTTCCTTGTTGCAATCCGTGCTAAATTCTCCTCATGCTTATAGCCAAAATAAATCTTTTACCAAACATATCGTTGATGCTTTGATGCAATCTTATGAAGAAAAACTTGAGTTGGAGGTTTCTATCCCTAGGAAACTTTATGATGAGTGGGAACCTACTATCAAAATTAAGATTAAAGATCATGAGTTCTATTTTTATGTGATTTGGGTGCTAGTGTTCCCACTATTCCAAAACTTTGTGCGATTTGCTAGATTTCCGTGATTTTGATGATTGCTCTCTAAACTTGCATCTTGAGGATTCCACTATTAAGAAACCTATGGGAACAATTAATGATGTTCTTATTGTTGCAAATAGGAACTATGTGCCCATAGATTTTATTGTTCTTGACATAGATTGCAATCCTTCATGTCCTATTATTCTTGGTAGACCTTTCCTTAGAACGATTGGTGCAATTATTGATATGAAGGAAGGGAATATTAGATTCCAATTCCATTGAAGAAAGGCATGGAACAATTCCCTAGGAAGAAAATAAAATTACCATATGAATCTATCATGAGAGCTACTTATGGATTGCCTACCGAAGATGGCAATACCTAGATCTATCCTTGCTTTTATGCCTAAGCTAGGGGCGTTAAACGATAGCGCTTGTTGGGAGGCAACCCAATTTTATTTTTAGTTTTTTGCTTTTTGCTTCGGTTTAGGAATAAATATTTGTTCTATCCTCTGGTTAGATGTGTTTTTATGTTTTAATTAGTGTTTGTGCCAAGTTAAACCTATAGGATCTTCTTGGATGATAGTTATTTGATCTTGCTGTAATTTCCAGAAACTTTCTGTTCACGAAAATAATTGTTAAAAATCACCAGAACGTGATAAAATACTGATACCAGTTGATGCTGATCAATAAACAAATTGTCTAGGTCGTGCTATTTTGTCTGATTTTTTGGAGTTCCAGAAGTTTGCGTTAGTTACATATTACTACAGACTGTTCTGTTTTTGACAGATTCTGTTTTTCGTGTGTTGTTTGCTTATTTTGATGAATCTATGGCTAGTAAAATAGTTTATAAACCATAGAGAAGTTGTAATACAGTAGGTTTAACACCAATATAAATAAAGAATGAGTTAATTACAGTACCTAGAAGTGGTTTTTTGTTTTCTTTCGCTAACGGAGCTCACGAGATTTTCTGTTGAGTTTTGTGTTGTGAAGTTTTCGAGTTTTGGGTGAATTTTTTTGATGGATTATGGAACAAGGAGTGGCAAGAGCCTAAGCTTGGGGATGACCATGGCACCCCCAATATAATCTAAGGACACCTAAAAGCCAAAGCTTGGGGATGCCCCGGAAGGCATCCCCTCTTTCGTCTACTTCCATCGGTAACTTTAGTTGGAGCTATATTTTTATTCACCACATGATATGTGTTTTGCTTGGAGCGTCTTGTATGATTTGAGTCTTCGATTTTTAGTTTGCCACAATAATCCTTGCTGTAAACATCTTTTGAGAGAGCCACACATGATTCGGAAATTATTAGAATACTCTATGTGCTTCACTTATATCTTTTAAGTTATATAGTTTTGCTCTAGTACTTCACTTATATCATTTAGAGCACGGTGGTGGATTTGTTTTATAGAAACTATTGATCTCTCATGCTTCACTTAGATTATTTTGAGAGTCTTAAATAGCATGGTAATTTGCTTAAATAATCCTAATATGCTAGGTATTCAAGATTAGTAAAAAAATTCTTTTGAGTGTGTTGAATACTAAGAGAAGTTTGATGCTTGATGATTGTTTTGAGATATGGAGGTAATACTATCAAAGTCGTGCTAGTTGAGTAGTTGTGAATTTGGGAAATGTTTGTGTTGAAGTTTGCAAGTCCCGTAGCATGCACATATGGTAAACATTATGTAACAAATTTGAAACATGAGGTGTTCTTTGATTGTCCTCCTTATGAGTGGTGGTCGGGGATGAGCGATGGTCTTTTCCTACCAATCTATCCCCCTAGGAGCATGCGCGTAGTGCTTGGTTTTTGATGACTTGTAGATTTTTGCAATAAGTATGTGAGTTCTTTATGACTAATGTTGAGTCCATGGATTATACGCACTCTCACCCTTCCATCATTGCTAGCCTCTTTGGTACCGTGCATTGCCCTTTCTCACATTGAGAGTTGGTGCAAACTTCGCTGGTGCATCCAAACCCCATGATATGATACGCTCTTTCACACATAAACCTCCTTATATCTTCCTCAAAACAACCACCATACCTACCTATTATGGCATTTCCATAGCCATTCCGAGATATATTGCCATGCAACTTTCCACCATTCCATTTATCATGACACGTTCATCATTGTCATATTGCTTAGCATGATCATGTAGTTGACATCGTATTTGTGGCAAAGCGACCATTCATAATTCTTTCATACATGCCACTCTTGGTTCATTGCATATCGCGGTACACCGCCGGAGGCATTCATATAGAGTCATACTTTGTTCTAGTATTGAGTTGTAATCATTGAGTTGTAAATAAATAGAAGTGTGATGATCATCATTTTCTAGAGCATTGTCCCAAGTGAGGTAAATAAATAAATAAATAAATAAAGAGAAAGGCCATAAAAAGAGAAGGCCCAAAAAAAGAGAAAGGCCATAACAAAAGAGAAGGCCCAAAAAATGAGAGAAAAAGAGAGAAGGGACAATGCTACTATCCTTTTACCACACTTGTGCTTCAAAGTAGCACCATAATCTTCATGATAGAGAGTCTCTTGTTTTGTCACTTTCTATACTAGTGGGAAATTTTCATTATAGAACTAGGCTTGTATATTCCAACAATGGGCCTCCTCAAATGCCCTAGGTCTTCGTGAGCAAGCAAGTTGGATGCACACCCACTTAGTTTCTTTTGTTGAGCTTTCATATATTTATAGCTCTAGTGCATCCGTTGCATGGCAATCCCTACTCCTTGCATTAACATCAATCGATGGGCATCTCCATAGCTCATTGATTAGCCTCATTGATGTGAGACTTTCTCCTTTTTTGTCTTCTCCACATAACCCCCATCATCATATTCTATTCCACCCATAGTGCTATATCCATGGCTCGCGCTCATGTATTGCGTGAAGGTTTATAAGTTTGAGATTACTAAAGTATGAAACAATTGCTTGGCTTGTCATCGGAGTTGTGCATGATGAGAGCATTCTTGTGTGACGAAAATGGAGCATGACTAAACTATATGATTTTGTAGGGATGAACTTTCTTTAGCCATGTTATTTTGAGAGGACATAATTGCTTAGTTAGTATGCTTGAAGTATTATTATTTTTATCTCAATATGAACTTTTATCTTGAATCTTTTGGATCTGAATATTCATACCACAATTAAGAAGAATTACATTGAAATTATGCCAAGTAGCACTCCGCATCAAAAATTCTGTTTTTATCATTTACCTACTCGAGGACGAGCAGGAATTAATCTTGGGGATGCTTGATACGTCTCCAGCATATCTATAATTTTTGATTGCTCCATTCTATATAATCTACTGTTTTGGACTTTATTGGGCTTTATTATTCACTTTAATATTATTTTTGGGACTAACCTATTAACCGGAGGCCCAGCCCAGAATTGTTGTTTTTTTTTGCCTATTTCAGAGTTTCACAAAAAAAGAATATCAAACAGAGTCCAAACGGAATGAAACCTTCGGGAGTGTGATTTTGGAACGAACATGATCCAGGAGACTTGGACCCTACGTAAGCAAAGCTTCGAGGAAGCCATGAGGTAGGGGGGCATGCCTAGCCCCCCAGGGCGCGCCCTCCACCCTCGTGGGCCCCCTGTTGCTCCATCGACATACTTCTTCCTCCTATATATACCTACGTACCCCCAAACGATCAGAACAGGAGCCAAAAACCTAATTCCACTGCCGCAACCTTCTGTACCCACGAGATCCCATCTTGGGGCCTGTTCCGGAGCTCCGCCGGAGGGGGCATCCATCACGGAGGGCTTCTACATCAACACCATAGCCCCTCCAATGAAGTGTGAGTAGTTTACCACAGACCTTCGGCTTCTTCTCTCTTTTTGGATCTCAATACAATGTTCTCCCCCTCTCTCGTGGAGATCTATTTGATGTAATCTTCTTTTGCGGTGTGTTTGTTGAGACCGATGAATTGTGGGTTTATGATCAAGTTTAACTATGAACAATATTTGAATCTTCTCTGAATTCTTTTATGTATGATTGGTTATCTTTGCAAGTCTCTTCGAATTATCAGTTTGGTTTGGCCTACTAGATTGGTTTTTCTTGCAATGGGAGAAGTGCTTAGCTTTGGGTTCAATCTTGCGGTGTCCTTTCTCAGTGACAGCAGGGGCAGCAAGGCATGTATTGTATTGTTGCCATCGAGGATAACAAGATGGGGTTTTTATCATATTGCATGAATTTATCCCTCTACATCACGTCATCTTGCTTAAGGCGTTACTCTGTTCTTATGAACTTAATACTCTAGATGCATGCTGGATAGCGGTCGATGTGTGGAGTAATAGTAGTAGATGCAGGCAGAAGTCGGCCTACTTGTCTTGGACGTGATGCCTATATACATGATCGTACCTAGATATTCTCATAATTATGCTCAATTTCTGTCAATTGCTCAACAGTAATTTGTTCACCCATCGTAAAATACTTATGCTCTTGAGAGAAGCCACTAGTGAAACCTATGGCCCCCGGGTCTATCTTCATCATATTAATCTTCCAAGACTTAGTTATTTCCTTTGCTTTTTACTTTGCTTTTATTTTACTTTGCATCTTTATCATAAAAATACCGAAAATATTATCTTATCATATCTATCAGATCTCACTATCATAAGTGACCGTGAAGGTATTGACAACCCCTTATCGCGTTTGTTGCGAGGATTTATTTGTTTTGTGTAGGTACGAGGGACTAGCGCGTAGCCTCCTACTGGATTGATACCTTGGTTCTCAAAAACTGAGGGAAATACTTACGCTACTTTGTTGCATCACCCTTTCCTCTTCAAGGGAAAACCAACGCAGTGCTCAAGAGGTAGCAGGGCTCATGTTCTATTATGGGCTAGATTTTCACGATCTGGCCCCGGACTCTATTCTTCTTATCTCGGCGTTTATCGTCACATGCGAAGCCTTCCTCCGAACTCCTCCGCACTTCGGCTTATGGCTCCAGACCTTCAATATGAAGCCGCAAGTGATAGAGGGGATGCGGGCAGAGTGCGGTGGTGCCATAGTGAGCGAGCTTGCTAGTGTTGTTCGGTTGAAAGGACCTTTTGCCAAATCTTCTGACTCATGGCAGCAGGGGTGGTTCTATATTACCGAGCCCTGTGGCTCCAAGTGGGCAGCAGCGCCCAAATTTCGATCCAGCCCCCAATTCAGCTGGCATCATGGATTAACAAGGGGTTGGACTGGGGATCAACAGACGAGGTGCGAACTTTGCAAAGTCGCATCCGAACCCTTATTGAGAGGGACATCAATGTCGTCAATGTTGTTCAAGTAATGCTGGTCCGCCGGACCCTGCCGTGCCAGCGACGGCCTCTCCGCATGTGGGAGTTCAATCCAAAAGGGCCGTGGACTCTTCAGCACTTCTTCAGCACTACGCACGAAGGAATGTGGAAATTATTTTTCGGGAAGCGAAAGCAATGGCCGGACACCACTAAAGATATGGGCCTCGACTGCAACCATCCGGACACCCCAGTAAGTACCCATTCGCCGAATACCTTATATTTGGATACACAGTGGAAAGAGACTGACCGAATCATCCTTTTTAAGGGCTGGATAAAGAAAGTGGAACGGATTAGTTGTCCGGCTCCCCTTCCCGAAGATGCAGCCAGTCCTATGTTAACAAGGATGCTGGCCTCGGCACCATACCAGGCGCCGGCAAGGGGGAGTAAGGAGGAGGGTGAGAAGACCCAAGATGACCTTGGTGTCAAATGTGGGGTTCCGGCAAACCCTTGAGGTTCGAACACTGGGGTGCGCGTGAAGTCTTTCCCTCCTACCGATCTACGCCCTAGCTCGCTAAGATCTCGCGGACGAACTCGACGAACTCGCAACACATAAAGACACGAGGTTTATACTGGTTCGGGCCACTGTTGTGGTGTAATACCCTACTCCAGTTTGGTGGTGGTGGATTGCCTCTTGGGCTGATGAAGAACAGTACAAGGGAAGAATAGCCTCCTGAGGTTGAGGTGTTCTTGTGGCTAGGGTAGGCTCTCGATCGGGTTGGATCAGGCTAAGATGAGATGCCTCTACTATGGTGGCTAGCTCTACTTATATAGGCCCTGGTCCTCTTCCCAAATATCGAGCGGGAAGGGATCCAACAACGGCGGGAAAATTTGAAGTGGGACAACTAGTACAAGCTATCCTGACAAAAGCGGTCTTCGCCTGCGAAAAGCTCTGGTGGTGACGCTGTCTTGGGCTCCATGATGACTTCCGTCTTGCCGTCCTCCTGGTCTTGGTCTCGTTGCACCAATATAGCAACCTTTGCCAGATGCCCCGGTACTCTTCGCCTGCGCTGGCCTCCTTACACTACAAAAAAAAAGACACATCCATGACATTTTGGGCCGAACGAAATTTTTTTCTGTCATACATATGACACTTCTATGACGATGATTGTGACAAAACCCGGTATCATCATAGATGTGGTGGGCTCCTACTTCTATGACAAAAAATCATGACAGAAAATGGGCTTTTCGTCCTGGGTGGGCCGGAGACGCAGCTGCATGACATTCTTTGGGCCATCCATGACGGGAAAAACCGTGGTAGAAGCGAGGAGGAAAATTTCGGGGAGTTCCCGGTTACGGTGGGAGGTCGGGGGCCAAGAGATGCGCATTTCTCTCGTACACATACGCGCATGTGTGCGAGGCGTTGGGCTCTAACTGAACGCGAGTGATTGCACTGCAGGCTACGCATTACTGAACCCGAGCGATCGATCGATGGCTGTTAACTGAACCCGATCGAGCGATTCCTTCGCTACTGCTGCTAACTGAAGCCGATTGAT
>NC_041388.1:384124192-384160100 GCF_002162155.2 Triticum dicoccoides
GGTGGGGGTGGATGAACAGGACCCCATGGTGTTGCCTCTGGATGAACAGGACCCCGATCGATCGAGCCGGTTGGGGCTGGATGAACAGGACCCCGTGGAGGGCTGGATGAACAGGACCACCCCGTGGAGGGCAGGACGAACAGTAGATTGTGGAGGGGTGCCCGTGGAGGGGTGGTTGAATAGGACCCCGTGGTGTGGAGGGCTGGATGAATAGTAGACGGTGGAGGGGTGGTTGAACAGTAGCCGGTGGAGTAGCGCGCGGTGGAGGCTGGATGAACTGGAGCCCGTGGAGGCTGGAGGAGGTCGACGGTGGATGAACAGTAGCTCGTGGAGGCTGGAGGCGGTCGACAGTGGAGATGAACAGTATCCGTGGAGTCCCGTTTTGCGGTATGCCACACCCCTCCCGATGAACAGGACCCCCATTTCGACCGTAGTGCTCCAACACAAGTCCGTTTCCTCCATTTTGCGGTACGCCACACCCCTCCCGATCAACAGGACCCCCATTTCGACCGTAGGAGGTCCGTTTTGCGGTACGCCACACCCCTCCCGATCAACAGGACCCCCGTTTCGACCGTAGGAGGTCCGTTTCCTCCGTTTTGCGGTACGCCAGACCCCTCCCGATGAACAGGATCCCGTCTCGAACATGGCCGGGCGAACACAAGGCCGTTTCCTCCGTTTTGTGGTACGCCAGGCCTCGTTTCCATCGCCTGTTCCGTCCAAGCCCTCCCGATGAACACGACCACGCATTCCGTTGCCTCCCCATGAACACGACGACGACGCTGTTTCTCCGTTCCGACCCAGCCATGTACACAAGCCGTCGACGTACGTATGCGTGAGTAGGCGTTCGAGACCCTGCCCGTATGTACACATACGTGGCCGTATTTTCTTTCTTGCACCCTGGCCGCTGTACGTACGTGTACATGCTACGTGCGCGCCTCTACTACGACACGTGCGCGCCTCTACATCGACCAGTATGTACGTACACGTTCGCGACCAAAATGACAACGCTACGTACGCTTCGACCAGGTGGGTCCTGACTGTCAGGCACTTCCTTGCATGCGAAGATGTAGCGGCTGGGTCCCAACAGTCAGGGGGGCGAATCATTTTGTTTTTTTTGCCCGGACGCACTTCCTTGCATGCGAAGGTGTAGCTGGTGGGTCCCAGCAGTCAGAGGGAAACGTTTTTTTCATGAAATACGGTGGCCTGTCCGGTGGGTCCCTGCTGTCAGGTGGAGGAATAATTATTTTTCATGTAATAAGGAGGCACTTCCTTGCTGCGGCCGTGGACCCAGCTGTCAGCCTCTCCACATACAGTCCACGTCCGATGGAAGCCGTTCCTTGACCACGTTGACCACGCCACACCGAGCGCACCAGGGCGGTGGACGACGGAGAGGCCTAGGAAGGGGACGACTCGGAGCCGGGGAAGACGCGGCAGTTGATGCCCACGCGTAGAGGAGTACGAGGGTTCACTAGTTCGCTGCAGTATGAGGTTGCCGTCGCCGCAGAGTAACAGGGGGAGCTCAGAAGGGACACGAAAGTATTGAAGGCATCAAGAGGAAGATCAAGGCAGGCAAGGCCCCTGGATTCTCAAAGGATGAGCAAGGAATTGTGTGGTTTGGGAATCGCATTTGCGTACCCAACAAGATTGAGCTCAAGAATTTGATCTTGCAAGAAGCTCATGACACCCCGTATTCCATGCACCCCGGAGGAACCAAGATGTATCAAGACCTAAAGGAAGGATTTTGGTGGCATGGCATGAAGAGAGAAATAGCCACTTTCGTAGCTAAGTGTGACATATGCCAAAGGGTCAAAGCTGAACATCAGCGACCCGCTGGATTGTTACAGCCTCTCAAGGTGCCAGAATGGAAATGGGATAAAGTCGGAATGGACTTCATCACTGGATTACCCAGGTCAAATAAGGGACATGACTCCATCTGGGTCATAGTCGACCATTTGACCAAAGTAGCCCATTTCATTCCTGTCAAAACGACTTACAAAGGAAACCAGCTAGCCAGCCTCTACATCAACAGAATCGTAAGCCTTCATGGTGTTCCCAAGGAGATTGTGTCAGACCGAGGAACCCAGTTTACCTCAAGGTTCTGGAAGAAGTTCCAAGAGGCCATGGGTACCAAGCTGTCCTTCAGCACTGCTTTCCACCCACAGACCGGAGGCCAGACAGAACGAGTGAATCAGATACTCGAAGACATGCTCCGAGCCTGTGTCTTTGCGTATGGAGCTAGGTGGGAAGATTACCACCCCTTTGCCGAGTTCTCCTACAACAACAGTTATCAGTCAAGCCTCCAAATGGCACCATTTGAGGTGTTGTACGGACGCAAGTGTCGCACACCCCTCAATTGGTCAGAGACCGGAGAAGGACTAGTCTTTGGGCCCGATATCCTCTGTGAAGCAGAAGAGCAAGTCCAGCTTGTCAGAGAGCGTTTGAAGATTGCCAAGTCAAGGCAGAAGAGCTACGTTGACTCATGTCGTAGGGACATGAACTTCCGAGTTGGAGACCATGTCTATCTCCGGGTCACACCTCTCAAGGGAACCCAACACTTCCATGTCAAAGGAAAGCTCGCCCCAAGATACATCGGCCCCTTCAAGATCACTGACCCACGAGGAGAAGTGGCTTACCAGTTGGAACTGCCACATGCACTATCCGATGTGCACAACATATTCCACGTGTCACAACTCCGAAAGTGTCTCCAAGTCCCATACAAGCCAGATCTTTACAAGGACGTAAATCACCAAGCCATTGACCTTCAGCCTGATTTGACTTACCGTGAGAGGCCCATCTGCATTCTGGATGAGGCTGAGCGATGCACTCGAAGCCGCACGATCAAGTACTTCAAGGTCTAGTGGAGCAACCACACTGAAGCAGAAACAACCTGGGAACATGAAGACTACCTTAGATCCAAGTTTTCGTATCTCTTTAAAGCCTAGTTTAGGAATCTCGGGGACGAGATTCTTGTAAGGGGGGTAGGTCTGTCACACCCTGCATTTTGTAACACTTCATTTGCATTAATAAAGCATGAAAATTTGGACCAACAAAAACTTTTGCATTATTTGGCTTTTTATTTTGAAGTTGGTTTTCTCTTTGTGATTTTCAAGTGCTCTACAAAGTCAACAACTTCACCCTCTATACTTCATCTCCTTGCCCCAAACTTCTGCCCAATGATCATGCCTTGTGTATAGTGCAAATTGTATTTTCTTACAAAAATAATTTGGCCAAAAAGTATTTTCTAAAATTAGATTTCCAAAAACCCTTGAATTGAGATTTGCACTGCGAGTACTTAATTAAGGGCAGCAAAAATGTTTCCAAAAATATGTTTGACTCCTATTAGATATAGGATACCCAGAAACCACAAAAATATAATTTTAATAGTTATTTTCCTATTTTGTTTAAAATCTTTTTCTTAAGGCCAGAAATGGTCTTTAATAGGGAAAAATTATTTTATTGTTTCAAAAATATTTGACAAAAATCAGGGAAACTGAGTGGGCATATATTTCCCATATATAAGAGTTTCAACATATGGTCATGATCAAAATAATGGACAAAACCTCCCAAAACTATTTCTGCCCATTTCAAGGATTTGAAATATTTCTAAAGGAAATATTTTCATAAAAATTGAAGAAAAATCTAGCAAGTCACAAATGCATATCGTGATCACCTTGCAAATCCTCATCTCAATTAAGGTCAGTTTGGTTCACCAAAATGCACCAAAACCCTCTCTGACCAGAATCAAATTTGAACAACTTTGTACTACCAACTTTCTCTCCTTGACCCCAACTTTTGTGATAATGTTCATATGACCAAATGGGGCCACTACACCAAGTGGTGCATCAAGGAGAAATGATTTGGTCAACTAGATCTCCACAAGTTCATTTCTGCTAATTTCTAGGGTTTACAAAAGTTGCATTGGCAACTTTGCCCAAATAAGCTCAAAATTGGTGGAAGGCCCTAATAATATGTCTCATTCCACCCTGCGGAGTTTTATGGCAAATGGAGACCATCTACTTGCCCAAACCAGCATCAAACACCTTCTGCTACTTTACAAAAAACCCATTTTTGGCCTCTTCCACTAATCTCCATGGGCTCAACTTTCTACCACGACCCTTCCTAGTCCCCCTCTAGCACCTGTGTGCTTTGCTTCCCGAGGAAGCAATGATGGAGGGGGGAGAACCCCATTTTTCTTCTCTGGACAGTGGATTCCTCTCTCTCTCTCTCTCTCTCAGCCTCCCTCTCTCCTCTCAGCCTTCCAGAGCATCCAAGGCACTCCCCAGCTTTTGCCCATGCCCCCTTCAGCTGCCAGACGCAAGTGGACGCGCGCGGACGCGGGAAAGCCGCGGATGCCGGCCAAAGTCGCGCTCTGGAGTGCCTGGCAGGGCACCCGACCATTGACGCCGCGCCTCCCGACCACCTCGAGCCTCCCCCGCGTGCAAGTCGATGCCCCTCGACGTCCGCTCAATGCCAGCAGGCCGCCCACTTGCTCCCGCGCCCTCCTCTCTCTCCTGCAGCTTGCACCAGTACGCCGCCCCATTCGGCCGATGCTCGCGCCGCTCCTGTGGCCCGCCAGCAGCTCGCCCCGCTCCTCCTCTCTCTCCCTGGCACCCTAGACCACTCCCACGAACACCCCCGAGCCCTCCATTCCCTCTCTAACAGCCACCCGAGCCGATCCCGCGGGCACCCGTAAGCCGCGCCTATGGTTGACCTCGGCCAGCCTATAAGAGGCGATCCCGAGCCTCTCTATCACTCCCTGTCGCTCCCCCACACTCCTAATCCACCTCCCGCACCACCCATTTGCCCCCAGAGCCGCCCGAGCTCGAGATCGAGCTCGAGCTCTGCCGCATCGGCTCACTGGAGTTCGCGAGGTACAGGCCGTCCCCGGCCCCCTTTCCTCTCGATCTGGAACCCCTGCAGCTCTCTGATCCTTTCCCCCTTGTTTCCCCTCTCTGTAGCTGCCGGAAACGGCCGGAACCACCGACGCCCGAAGTACCTCCGCCGCGTGACCTCGTCGCCGGCGAACCAGGCCACCCCGGTGACCAACTCCACCTCCACCCGAACGGCGACTCGACACTGAGTCCAACCGTACCCTCGCCCGACCTCGCCGTGCCCTACATCGTCGCCGGTGAGCTTGCGCCCTCTCTGACCCAGGGTTGACGACGACGGCCGTGGGGCCCGTCCGTCAGCCTCACGTCCTGACGGCTGGGGCCCGCCCGTCAGGTTTAAACCTGGCGCGCGCGCGTGCACCAGTGCGCTGGGCCGCCTCTCTGGCTGGGCCTGCTGCGCTGCGGCTGATCTGGCCCAGCAGGCACAGAGCCCTTTTCCTTTTCTTTTTCTATCACTTTTCCAAAAATTCCACATGATAGAATATATGTCCAAATAAATTAATTCCAACTCCTAAATTCCTAAAATATTGCAACTTATTTAATGGTGCAACTTTCATTCAAATCCAACAACCTTTTATTCACTGTAAATATTTAAATGTGATTTTAAGCATTTAAATATACCTCTGTAAATCCATTTCTCCTATTCTGCTACTCCAAATCCAAAACTAGGAATTTTCCCCTTCTTAGTTTTCACCCTAGTATTTAACAAAAATGAGTTGACATTTTTCTGAGCACTTTGGTTTTTCTGTTTTATTATTACCTTGTTTTTTTCCCGTTATTATTTTGCGACGATAGATTGCGTTGCTGACGAAGGAGTTGGACTAGAAGACTTTGAAGACCCAGAAGACTTTGTTGAGCCAGGCAAGCAGCCCTTTGACCATGTCTATGAAACCCTTTTTATGCATGTCATACAGCACTTTATTAGTGTTGCCTCGGAATCATGATGAGAGGGTAACCAGTTTGGTGGGTTGCCTTCGTTACTTCCTTGTTCATACCTTCATTATGCATGACCCTACCTCCTTATGAGGGTTATGCCGGTGAGAGTAGATAAGATGCTAAGTAGTGCTACGCAAAAAGGGACGGGAATATGCATAGTGGTGGAGACAAAGTATTTTCAAAGGACATTACGAAAATCCCGTCGGGTGCCACTTATGCCCGAGGGAGATGATGAGTTGGGTAGCCACTTGATGACGAAGTGGTGTACCGAGGCAAGTGTGTGTGTTGTTTTCAAAAACAGATTGGTTTAAGCTACGACCGTTATTCCAACCTTACATGCGCAACCACTCTACCCTTATATGGGAAAGGGCATTATTGATTACTTAGGCCGATACTAGCTTGGAGCCCGCATTACTAGTGACGGGGGAGAGTTGGTGCTCTCTCTCGGGATGGGGTCGTGCCAGGTAGGGCGGCCATGACTGTTTTCACAGGGCACCGGATACATCGTTGTGTCCCCTCTCGGATGTTACAATCTCAAGTGAGTCTCGTATGATGTACATCATGAGGATACGGAACAATGAGTGGACTCCTTGTTAGTGTCGTCTACGGAAAGATAGTGATCGGGTGCTTACCCCGGGTACTTGAGGTACCGCGGGTCGTGGATGACATGGAAGTTCCACAGATCTTGTGGGTAAAGTGTGCAACCTCTGTAGAGTGTAAAACTATTCGAATAGCCGTGTCCACGGTCAAGGACAGTTGGGTAACCGCTCTTGGGCTACGTCCACATGTTTACAAACCAGTGTGTGTGTTTGGATAAGTGGGAAGAACTACTTGGGTCAAGTCAAAGGACTTGACATGATCGAGTTGGGTTGATGCCCACGCTATTTATGTTGATATCTGTAACCTTTTCTCATGGTTAATTGAATTCTCCTGATGCATGTCTTACAAGTTGTTGAACAAGTCATTGCACTCAAAACTAGCTTTCCGCAAAACTTTACCTATGTCATGCATTGTTGTATCTTGAACCAAAACATGGGTTGCTTGCGAGTACATTCAAAGTACTCATTGGCTTGCCACTGGTTATTTAATTGGCCAGGCATGGAAGAACCTGAGTTCGAAGAAGAGTTCTTTGGAGACAAACATGCGAACTAGGTCGTTTCCCAGTCAGAATGCATGTAGGGTTAAGGCAGATGGCATGGGTTCTACTTATCAACGAAGATTTCCGCTGCTTAAGTTTATTTGATATTCAGCCCTTGCGGCTTTATCTATGTAAGACGTGACCGTATTGGTCATAATTTGTGTAAGACGGTATGTATGGATGTAAGACTCTTGTTATTCAGCTTTTGTGTGTTCAGTGAGCATTGATCTCTGGGATCACTGTACACGTGCAATCGGTGATCACGACTTATGAGTCGGGGTCCCCACAGAGCTGGTATCAGAGCCATCCTGACTGTAGGAAGCCTTAGTTAGCATGGACGTTAGTTAGAGTGAGACTATCTACAAAACTACCTATATACCTACGCTTTCTAGAAATATCCCGAACATGGGTCGTATCTCCTCTATTGACCCTTCCCTTTCCACTTTTGTAGATGGCCGTCGTACCCGAGGACCTCCTGACCACTGGATTTCCCGTGCTCCTTGAGGACAGCCTCAAGAAGTGCCAGTTCACTCGAGCCCCCACCTTCTCCTATCACGAGCACTAGATCGACAGCACCAGGAAGGAGTATCACATGGAGGTAGTCGTGAGGGCGAACGACTCTCCGACGAGCTGGTTCTTTGAAGGACCACAGATGGCGACCCTGCTCCTCGCCGTTGAGACTGCTGCACTCAAGGCGCTGACTCGCCTTCGGGATCTTCTGCCAGAGATGGCAAGTGAGCCAGCCACTCGCTACCTGCCTTATCGTAAGGAGGGTGATGACGAGAGAAGCGCACCAGCTCCACCCATGGACGAGGGACTTCCCCTCTGTTTCCAGACCTACTTCATCTTGTGTGCTGACAGCCTTGCATAACACTTGGACTCAGAGTCGATGGAGCTTCGGAGGGAACTCCATGAGACCAAGGAACTCCTCCGCCTAGCTCAGACAAAGGCGGACAGGATCCCAAAGGATGGTGCACCCCCTGGACAGCCCGTTGTTGCCTATCGAGGCGGGCGACCCCCACAGGTTACGCATGCCAAGGGATCATCTCGGCCACGCCGTATGACGGCGAATGAATACCGCAACCTTTTCACGGTGCCACCGGCGAAGCAGTGCCGTGTTCAGCTCCTCCACTCCCCCATTCCCTCAAGTGACGAAGATACTGAGACAGGTGAAGATGAGGAGGAACACCCAGAGGAGCCAGTCTATGCGACCGAGCATTCCACCTCTTAGACTCCGTTCAGGACAAGGATAGGCCAGTCCGTAACCCTTAAGGTAGGATAGGTCGTGTACCCCTTATGCGAAGTCGAGTCCATGTAATGGTTCGAATGAAACCATGTTGTGTTATGTTTGCTTTCAACTTGTTTTGATGGAAGTCGTACTTTCCTTCGGGAACTTGTAAGCGACTACATCACCCATTTGGACTTTAATGAATGTGTTTGGCCTTTTGGCCCTTGCATGAAAACAATTAGTGTCATACCAACCCCCTTACTAGGCATCCCATCTATATTGCTTTTTCCATCTTCCCAATCATGAGACCTTGACCGCTCCAACAGGATGCCTGTTGTAACACGTACTGGTGCCTCTACTCAGCAGCAAGAAGCCGGAGCAGGAGCTAGTCAGGACCAAACCCAAGGGCAGGCTCCACCACCGCCACCACCTCCAAACATGGACATGGCTCAGCTTCTCCAAGCCTTCCGAGAGGAACGCCAAGCCAACACTGCAGCCCTCCAGATGATTGCCCAGGCTGTCAACCGCCAGCCGACGGGGAACGACAATGGATGTTCCATGTTGGCAGAGTTCAAGAAGCATGCACCACCCACCTTCATCGAGACTGCTGAACCTCTGGATGCAGATGACTGGGTCCGCACCATTGAGGATCTGTTGGAACTAGTCGGCTTCACTAAAGACCGTGAGAGGGTGGCATATGCTGCCCACTGTCTCGGGGGAACTGCCAGAGCTTGGTGGGATGGATTCAAGGTCATGCATGCTGGGCAAAACATCACTTGGAATGACTTCAAGACAAAATTCCGCAAGGCCCATATTCCTTCCGGAATCATGGCCATCAAGAAGCGTGAGTTCCGAGCCCTGAAGCAAGGAAGTAGCACTGTCAAGGAGTACATGCAGAAGTTCAGTGTTCTATCTAGGTATGCTCCTGAGGAGGTCAGCACTGATGCTGCCAAAAGAGAGCGCTTCATGGAAGGCCTTAACCAGAATCTATAGTACTCGCTAGTTGTGTGTGACTGCCCAACCTTTCCTGATCTGGTGAACAAGGCACTCATGCTTGAGGACAAGCGACGTGCCTTGGATGATACCCGTAAGCGCAAGATGATCAGCAGGGGCAGCTCCAGCAACCAGAAGCCTCGCCCGTGGCAGCCAGCCCCAGTCAAGCCAACCTATCAGCAGCCCAGAGCCCCTGCACCCCGTACCAACTATCAGCCTCAGCAGTACGCCAACCCCAGGCCAACTTTCAACAACCCCAATAACAATGCCAGCAAGAGCAGCAACCCCAATCAAGTCACTTGCTTCAGATGTGGCCAGGCAAGACACTACTCCAAGAATTTCCCCAACAAGAAGCCCGACGCCCCGCGCCCCAATGCGCAAAACCCAGGACAAGGCCGTGGAATGCCACCAAGGAACCAAGCTCCCCGCAACACGCCCAACAACGGCAAGGGTCATGTGAATCATGTCACTGCTGAAGAAGCCCAGGAAGACCCGGACGCCATGCTGGGTACATTCCTTGTTAACTCAGCACCTGCAACTGTCTTGTTTGATTCTGGAGCCACGCATTCATTTGTCACCCATGAGTTTGCATTAAAAAGTGGCATGACCCCTACACCCCTGAATAACCCTATGGTGGTACAAACCCCCTGAGCAGAGATGAGAGCCAAGATAGGATGTAAAGGAGTCGGGATTGTCATTAATGGGGTAGACTTCCAGGTAGACCTTATCATCTTAAGATCGCAAGGCTTGGATGTGATCTTAGGAATGGATTGGCTCATTAAGCACCAAGGCCTGTTAGATTGTGCCAACTGGACTATCACTGTGACCAATGACCAAGGAGTCGAAGTTAAGTTTGCTCCCAACCCCTCCTCTGCTTAAGGCGCCCAAGTCAACTATCTGTCAGAAGTTGGATTGGAGCAAGTACCGGTAGTATGCGAATACCCCGATGTCTTTCCTGATGAGCTACCGGGAATGCCTCCTGACCGAGACATTGAGTTCATCATCGAGCTCATACCCGGAGCAGGACCCATCTATAAGAAGCCTTATAGAATGGGATTGGAAGAGTTAGCAGAGTTGAAGAAGCAACTGGAAGAGCAGTTGAGGAAGGGATTTATCCACCCTAGTGCCTCCCCTTGGGGATCACCTATTCTGTTTGTGGCAAAGAAGGATGGTACCATCCGCTTATGCATTGACTACCGCTCCCTCAATGAAGTTACAATCAAGAACAAGTATCCACTTCCCAAGATTGAAGATCTGTTTGATCAACTCAATAGGGCCAAGGTGTTCTCCAAGATTGACCTCAGATCTGGGTACTACCAGCTGAAAATCAGACCCCAAGATATCCCGAAGACGGCATTTGTAACCAGATATGGCCTGTATGAGTGCACGGTCATGTCCTTTGGATTGACCAATGCCCCAGCTTACTTCATGTATCTCATGAATAAGGTCTTCATGGAATATTTGGACAAGTTCGTCGTTGTCTTCATTGATGACATTCTTGTCTTCTCGAAGACGGAAGAAGAGCACAAGCAACACTTGAGGATGGTCCTAGAGAAGCTTCGAGAGCACCAACTATACACCAAGTTCAGCAAGTGCGAATTTTGGCTGCATGAGGTTGGATTCTTGGGTCATAAATTGACTGCCAAAGGATTGTCAGTGGATCCCACCAAGATCCAAGCCGTGACTGAATGGCAAACCCCGAGCAATGTGAAGGAAGTCAGAAGCTTCCTCGGACTCGCTGGATATTACCGCAAGTTCATTGAAGGATTCTCAAGCATTGCCCAACCCATGACCCAGCTCTTGAAGAAGGACAAGAAATTTGAATGGACGCCGAAGTGCAAAGAAAGCTTCCAGGAGCTAAAGAAAAGATTGACCACTGCCCCAGTTCTGGGGCACACCTGATATTCACAAAGAATTTGTGATATATTGTGATGCTCGAGAGGCGGACTTGGAGGTGTTCTTATGAAAGAAGGCATAGTCGTAGCATATCTATCCAGACAGCTACGTCCTCATGAAGAGAACTATGCTACTCATGATCTTGAGTTAGCAGCAGTGGTTCATGCCCTGAAGACATGGCGACATTACCTCCTAGGGAAGCAGTGTGAGTTATACACGGATCACAAAAGTCTGAAATACATTTTCACCCAGAAAGAACTGAACATGAGGCAGAGAAGATGGCTAGAGTTGATTAAGGATTATGACCTTAGTGTTCAATACCACCCTGGAAAGGCTAATGTGGTAGCAGATGCATTAAGCAGGAAGGCTTGTTCCTTGAATGCTATGCTTAAGGAAAGGCTACCCGCCTTGTATGAAGAACTTGAAAGCTTCGGGTTGGAACTGGTTGCACCAGGATTCTTAGCCAACCTAGAAGCCAAGCCTACCTTGATGGATGATATTAAGGAAGCTTAGAAGGGACACGAAAGTATTGAAGGCATCAAGAGGATGATCAAGGTAGGCAAGGCCCCAGGATTCTCAGAGGATGAGCAAGGAATTGTGTGGTTTGGGAATCGCATTTGCGTACCCAACAAGATTGAGCTCAAGAATTTGATCTTGCAAGAAGCTCATGACACCCTGTATTCCATCCACCCCGGAGGAACCAAGATGTATCAAGACCTAAAGGAAGGATTTTGGTGGCATGGCATGAAGAGAGAAATAGCCACTTTCGTAGCTAAGTGTGACATATGCCAAAGGGTCAAAGCTGAACATCAGCGACCTGCTGGATTGTTACAGCCTCTCAAGGTGCCTGAATGGAAATGGGATAAAGTCGGAATGGACTTCATCACTGGATTACCCAGGTCAAATAAGGGACATGACTCCATCTGGGTCATAGTCGACCATTTGACCAAAGTAGCCCATTTCATTCCTGTCAAAACGACTTACAAAGGAAACCAGCTAGCCAGCCTCTACATCAACAGAATCGTAAGCCTTCATGGTGTTCCCAAGGAGATTGTGTCAGACCGAGGAACCCAGTTTACCTCAAGGTTCTGGAAGAAGTTCCAAGAGGCCATGGGTACCAAGCTGTCCTTCAGCACTGCTTTCCACCCACAGACCGGAGGCCAGACAAAACGAGTGAATCAGATACTCGAAGACATGCTCCGAGCCTGTGTCTTCGCGTATGGAGCTAGGTGGGAAGATTGCCTCCCCTTTGCCGAGTTCTCCTACAACAACAGTTATCAGTCAAGCCTCCAAATGGCACCATTTGAGGTGTTGTACGGACGCAAGTGTCGCACACCCCTCAATTGGTCAGAGACCGGAGAAGGACTAGTCTTTGGGCCCGATATCCTCCGTGAAGCAGAAGAGCAAGTCCAGCTTGTCAGAGAGCGTTTGAAGATTGCCAAGTCAAGGCAGAAGAGCTACGTTGACTCATGTCGTAGGGACATGAACTTCCGAGTTGGAGACCATGTCTATCTCCGGGTCACACCTCTCAAGGGAACCCAGCGCTTCCATGTCAAAGAAAAGCTCGCCCCAAGATACACCGGCCCCTTCAAGATCACTGACCGATGAGGAGAAGTGGCTTACCAGTTGGAACTGCCACCTGCACTATCTGATGTGCACAACATATTCCACGTGTCACAACTCCGGAAGTGTCTCCAAGTCCCATACAAGCCAGATCTTTACAAGGACGTAAATCACCAAGCCATTGACCTTCAGCCTGATTTGACTTACCGTGAGAGGCCCATCTGCATTCTGGATGAGGCTGAGCGATGCACTCGAAGCCGCACGATCAAGTACTTCAAGGTCCAGTGGAGCAACCACACTGAAGCAGAAGCAACCTGGGAATGTGAAGACTACCTTAGATCCAAGTTTCCGTATCTCTTTAAAGCCTAGTTTAGGAATCTCGGGGACGAGATTCTTGTAAGGGGGGTAGGTCTGTCACACCCTGCATTTTGTAACACTTCATTTGCATTAATAAAGCATGAAAATTTGGACCAACAAAAACTTTTGCATTATTTGGCTTTTTATTTTGAAGTTGGTTTTCTCTCTGTGATTTTCAAGTGCTCTACAAAGTCAACAACTTCACCCTCTATACTTCATCTCCTTGCCCCAAACTTCTGCCCAATGATCATGCCTTGTGTATAGTGCAATATAGTATTTTCTTACAAAAATAATTTGGCCAAAAAGTATTTTCTAAAATTAGATTTCCAAAAACCCTTGAATTGAGATTTGCACTGCGAGTACTTAATTAAGGGCAGCAAAAATGTTTCCAAAAATATGTTTGACTCCTATTAGATATAGGATACCCAGAAACCACAAAAATATAATTTTAAAAGTTATTTTCCTATTTTGTTTAAAAGATTTTTCTTAAGGCCAGAAATGGTCTTTAATAGGGAAAAATTATTTTGTTGTTTCAAAAATATTTGACAAAAATCAGGGAAACTCAGTGGGCATATATTTCCCATATATAAGAGTTTCAACATATGGTCATGATCAAAATATTGGACAAAACCTCCCAAAACTATTTCTGCCCGTTTCAAGGATTTGAAATATTTCTAAAGGAAATATTTTCATAAAACTCGAAGAAAAATCTAGCAAGTCACAAATGCATATTGTGATCACCTTGCAAATCCTCATCTCAATTAAGGTCAGTTTGGTTCATCAAAATGCACCAAAACCCTCTCTGACCAGAATCAAATTTGAACAACTTTGTACTACCAACTTTCTCTCCTTGACCCCAACTTTTGTGATCATGTTCATATGACCAAATGGGGCCACTACACCAAGTGGTGCATCAAGGAGAAATGATTTGGTCAACTAGATCTGCACAAGTTCATTTCTGCTAATTTCTAGGGTTTACAAAAGTTGCATTGGCAACTTTGCCCAAATAAGCTCAAAATTGGTGGAAGGCCCTAATAATATGTGTCATTCCACCCTGTGGAGTCTTATGGCAAATGGAGACCATCTACTTTCCCAAACCAGCATCAAACACCTTCTGCCACTTTACAAAAAACCCATTTTTGGCCTCTTCCACTAATCTCCCTGGGCTCAACTTTCTACCACGACCCTTCCTAGTCCCCCTCTAGCACCTGTGTGCTTTGCTGCCCGAGGAAGCAATGATGGACGGGGGAGAACCCCATTTTTCTTCTCTGGACAGTGGGTTCCTCTCTCTCTCTCTCAGCCTCCCTCTCTCCTCTCAGCCTTCCAGAGCATCCAAGGCACTCCCCAGCTTTTGCCCATGCCCCCTTCAGCTGCCAGACGCAAGTGGACGCGCGCGGAGGCAGGAAAACCGTGGATGCCGGCCAAAGTCGCGCTCTGGAGCGCCTGGCAGGGCACCCGACCGTTGACGCCGCGCCTCCCGACCACCTCGAGCCTCCCCCGCGCGCCAGTCGATGCCCCTCGACGTCCGCTCCACGCCAGCAGGCCGCCAACTTGCTCCCGCGCCCTCCTCTCTCTCCTGCAGCTCGCGCCAGTACGCCGCGCCGTTCGGCCAATGCTGGCGCCGCTCCTGTGGCCCGCCAGCAGCTCGCCCCGCTCCTCCTCTCTCTCCCTGGCACCCTAGACCACTCCCATGAACACCCCCGGGCCCTCCATTCCCTCCCTAACAGACACCCGAGCCGATCCCGCGGGCACCCGTAGGCCGCGCCTACGGTGGACCTCGGCCAGCCTATAAGAGGCGACCCCGAGCCTCTTTATCACTCCCTGTCGCTCCCCCACACTCCTAATCCACCTCCCGCACCACCCATTTGCCCCCAGAGCCACCCGAGCTCGAGATCGAGCTCGAGCTCCACCGCTTCGGCTCGCCAGAGTTCGCGAGGTACATGCCGTCCCCGGCCCCCTTTCCGCTCGATCTGGAACCCCTGCAGCTCTCTGATCCTTTCCCCCTTGTTTCCCCTCTCTATTGCTGCCGGAAACATCCGGAACCACCGACGCCTGAAGCACCTCCGCCGCGTGACCTCATCGCCGGCGAACCAGGCCCCCCCGGCGATCAACTCCACCACCACCCGAACGGCGACTCGACGCTGAGTCCAGCCATACCCACGCCCGACCTCGCCGTGCTCTACATCGTCGCTGGTGAGCTCGCCGCCCTCTCTGACCCAGGGTTGATGACGACGGCCATGGGGCCCGTCCATCAGCCTCACGTCCTGACGCCTGGGGCCCGCCCGTCAGGTTTAAACCTGGTGCGCGCGCGTGCACCAGTGCGCTAGGCCGCCTCTCTGGCTGGGCCTGCTGGATCTGGCCCAGCAGGCACAGAGCCCTTTTCCTTTTCTTTTTCTGTCACTTTTCCAAAAATTTCACATGATAGAATATATGTCCAAATAAATTAATTCCAACTCCTAAATTCCTAATATATTGCAACCTATTTAATGGTGCAACTTTAATGGTGCAACTTTCATGCAAATGCAACAACCTTTTATTCACTGTAAATATTTAAATGTGATTTTAAGCATTTAAAGATACCTCTGTAAATCCATTTCTCCTATTCTGCTACTCCAAATCCAAAACTAGGAATTTTCCCCTTCTTAGTTTTCACCCTAGTATTTAACAAAAATGATTTGACATTTTTCTAAGCACTTTGGTTTTTCTGTTTTATTATTACCTTATTTTTTTCCCGTTATTATTTTGCGATGATAGATTGTGTTGCTGACGAAGGAGTTGGACCAGAAGACTTTGAAGACCCAGAAGACTTTGTTGAGCCAGGCAAGTAGCCATTTAACCATGTCTATGAAACCCTTTTTATGCATGTCATATAGCACTTTATTAGTGTTGCCTCGGAATCATGATGAGAGGGTAACCACTTTGGTGGGTTGCCTTCGTTACTTCCTCGTTGATACCTGCATTATGCACGACCCTACCTCCTTATGAGGGTTATGCCGGTGAGAGTAGATAGGATGCTAAGTAGTGCTACGCAAAAAGGGACGGGAATATGCATAGTGGTGGAGACAAAGTATTTTCAAAGGACATTACGAAAACCCCGTCGGGTGCCACTTATGCCCGAGGGAGATGATGAGTTGGGTAGCCACTTGATGACGAAGTGGTGTACTGAGGCAAGTGTGTGTGTTGTTTTCAAAAACGGATTGGTTTAAGCTGCGACCATTATTCCAACCTTACATGCGCAACCACTCTACCCTTATATGGGAAAGGGCATTATTGATTACTTAGGCCGATACTAGCTTGGAGCCCGCATTACTAGTGACGGGGGAGAGTTGGTGCTCTCTCTCGGGACGGGGTCGTGCCAAGTAGGGCGGCCATGACTGTTTTCACAGGGCACCGGATACACCGTTGTGTCCCCTCTCGGATGTTACGATCTCGAGTGAGTCTCGTATGATGTACATCGTGAGGATACGGAACAACGAGTGGACTCCTTGTTAGTGTCGTCTAGGGAAAGATAGTGATCGGGTGCTTACCCCGGGTACTTGAGGTACCGCGGGTCGTGGATGACACGGAAGTTCCCCGGATCTTGTGGGTAAAGTGTGCAACCTCTGCAGAGTGTAAAACTATTCGAATAGCCGTGTCCACGGTCAAGGACAGTTGGTAACCGCTCTTGGGCTACGTCCACATGTTTACAAACCAGTGTGTGTGTTTGGATAAGTGGGAAGAACTACTTGGGTCAAGTCAAAGGACTTGACATGATCGAGTTGGGTTGATGCCCACTCTATTTATGTTGATATCTGTAACCTTTTCTCATGGTTAATTGAATTCTCCTGATGCATGTCTTACAAGTTGTTGAACATGTTATTGCACTCAAAACTAGCTTTCCGTAAAACTTTACCTATGTCATGCATTGTTGTATCTTGAACCAAAACATGGGTTGCTTGCGAGTACATTCAAAGTACTCATTGGCTTGCCACTGGTTATTTAATTGGCCAGGCATGGAAGAACCGGAGTTCGAAGAAGAGTTCTTCGGAGAAGAACATGCGAACTAGGTCGTTTCCCAGTCAGAATGCCTGTAGGGTTAAGGCAGATGGCATGGGTTCTACTTATCGACAAAGATTTCCGCTGCTTAAGTTTATTTGATATTCAGCCCTTGCGGCTTTATATATGTAAGACGTGACCGTAATGGTCATAATTTGTGTAACATGGTATGTATGGATGTAAGACTCTTGTTATTCAGCTTCTGTGTGTTCAGTGAGCATTGATCTCTAGGATCACTATACACGTGCAATCGGTGATCACGACTTATGAGTCGGGGTCCCCACATGAGGCCTCCGCCGCATCGCAGCCAGCCACGGGAGGCAGGAGCACGAGGCATGACCGGCGCTGGTTTGGGCGGCTGGAGCAAGAAGACCAGAGGTTGAAGAAGCACTACGGCCGTTGGATGGACATTGTACGGTCACTGGAGCTAGAATCATGCATATTGACTAAGTTGACAAAGCCCTCCATCCCCGTCAACTTAGTAGGCCCACAAGTCAGCCTCCCACCAAGGTGGGTCCCAGCTAGCAGGGGGTATTCATTTTTTGTGCGTAATAAGGAGGCACTTCCGGTGGGTCTGAGCTGACAGCAGGGGGAACGTTTTTTTTTGCGAAATACGGTGGCCCGTCGGGTGGGTCCTAGCAGTCAGGGGCAAATGTTTTTTTTCGCGATATACTGGTGGGCGTCCGGTGGGTCCCTGCTGTCAGGTGGAGGAATAATTATTTTCCGCGTAATAAGGAGGCACTTCCTTGCGGCTGCCGTGGACCCAACTGTCAGCCTCTCCACGTACAGTATTCTTCCGATGGAATTCGGTCGTTGACCACATTGACCACGGCGCGCCGATAGCACCACGGTGGTGGATGACGGCGAGGCCTAGTAAGGGGACGACGCGGAGCCGGGGAAGATGCGGCAGTGGATGCCCACGCGGAGAGGAGTATGAGGGTTCACTGGTTCGGCTGCGCTGTCGTCGCCGCAGAATAACAGGGGGTGTGGGTGAGTAGAGTGGAGGGATGGCCTGGCCAGTGGAGTAGTATGGGGGCGGTGAGGCCTTCGCGGCAGCACAGCCGGCCATGGGAGGCAGGAGCAGGCGGCACGACCGGCGCTGGTTTGGGCGGCTGGAGCAAGAAGACCAAAGGTTGAAGAAGCACTACGGCCGTTGGATGGACATCGTACAGTAAGTAGAGCTAGAATCGTGCATATTGAGTAAGTTGACAAATCCCTTCCTCCCCGTCAACTTAGTAGGCCCACTATACTGGGTCCCAACTAGCAGGGGAGTATTCATTTTTTTGTGCGTAATAAGGAGGCACTTCCTTGCGTGCGAAGATATAGCTGGTGGGTCCGAGCTGTCAGCGGCGGTAACGTTTTTTTCATGAAATACAGAGGCCGTTTCGGTGGGTCCCAGATGTCAGGTGGAGGAAATCATTATTTTGCGCGTAATAAGGAGGCATTTCCTTGTGTGCGGCCGTGGACCCAGGTGTCAGCCTCTCCACATACAGTCCACTTCAGATGCATGTCGGTCGTTGACCACACTGACCACGCCACTCCGAGAGCACCAGGGCAGTGGACGACGGCGAGGCCTAGGAAGGGAACGACACGGAGGCAGGGAAGACTCGGCCGTTGTTTTTGTTTCCCACGCGGAGGGGAGTACGACTGTACGAGGGTTTACTGGTTCGTCTACCGTCGCCGGAGAATAACAACAAGTGTGGGTGAGTAGAGGGATGGCTAGGCCAGCGATGGGAGTACGATGGGGCGGTGAGGCCTGCGCGGCAGCACAGCCGGCCGCGGGGAGGAGGGAGCAGGCAGTCCCGCCGGCGCTTGTTTGAGTGGCTGGAGCAGGAAGAGCAGAGATTGAAGAAGCACAACGGCCGTTGGATGGACATCCAACAGTCTACAGGCCATCTGTGGAAAGCCTCAAATCTGTGGAAAACAGCATACAGCCCATCTGCCATTATTTCAAATAATTTACAGCCCATTTGCTAATTCTTACGGGTTTTTTTGGAGCCCATATTCTTTATGTTAGCATTACAACCCATATTGTGGCCACGGTTAAAAAATTATACGAAATTTTGCATATGTCGGTGCGGTCTGAACTGTTTTTAATCCCGAAATTTCGAGTCACATTCAGACTGATTTTAAAAATAAATGTATATCAATATAAAATCCAATAAATTGTCCACACATAAAAGTCAATGCAATTTAAAATCTCGAAATGAAAAAAAAGATATTTGAAAATAATTGCCGGTTTGATGTGTTTTAAAAATGTACAGCCCATTTCTCATTACTGATAGGCCACTCTCCTTGTCTTGAAAGATTTGCAGCCCAACAGGCCTGATAAAGCGACTTACTTGACAAATCACAAAAAAACTGGGCTAGCTATTTTCAGAAAAAAAAACTACTTGGCTGGTCTGTGGTAAACATAAAAGAAAATGTTGTCTAGACAGGCCAGAGTGTCCCGCACAGCCTAGTTGACACCCTGCTTCCATCTCAAAAACAAATTAGATAAATGACACTCAAATTATGGCGATTCATAAAAATGCCACTGCAATTTCCAAACTTTGAAAAATGCCACTACAATTTTTGCAAACTTTGAAAAACGCCACTGCAGTTTGCAAACTTTGAAAAACGCCACTCCAGACTTCGAAAAATGCCACTAGAAATGGCATGAAATGGCATTTTTCGAAGTTTGGAAATTGCAGTGGCATTTCTCGGATACACCAGATTTGGAGTGGCATTTATCAAATTAACCCAAAACAAAAATAACTGGGCGAGCTGCTGGGTCCCTGGTGTCAGCCGCTCGTTGTGCAATTCTTTTGTTTATTGACTATGTTGACAATGGCATGGGACCCAGATGTCAGAAATCCACTAGGAGGAGACATTTTTTATTGGCTTGAAATAAGGAGGCACTTGCTTGCGTACTGCCATGACCTTGGCAGGTCCCTGCTGTCATCCTCTCCACGTACAATCATCTCCTCATTGTGTACGCGTCAACTTGCTAGGCCCACAAGTCAGCCTCTAAACCGTGGAGGATAAATACAACCCATTTTAAAAAATAACAGCCCATTCCATACGTTAAAACGGAAAGTTCAACATTCAGAGCAAAGTAACAGGTCTGATGCCGGCCACATATAGAGTACTAAACTTCCACGTTGACAACCATCATAGCCAAGTGAACTATCTACTCCCACTAACAGTGCAGTAGCGTACAAGTACTAACTTACTCTTAGCTAACTAGACGATGCGGCCGCCATCTGCTGTCCATGCTAAACGCCGGCACCGGCGTCCTCCGCCTCGCCTCGGACTTGCCAGAGGTGCGATAGGGCGCGTTGCTCGCGCGCGTTGGCCCTTTCCATGCCAGCGTGGTCCACCAAAGCTTCGGCTTCCAACAGGGAAACCCACTTGACGAGCTGGTAGTAAAAATCGGCGTCGCGAACGCGTGCATGCCCGATAGCCTCCAGGGCCATTTGCCGGGCGCCGGCCTCCATGTAGTCGGCCCAGTTGCGGGCGCTCTGCTTGCGACTCAGAGCATCGGTGCGCTGCTGCTCCATGTCCCGCTGGCGGCGCAAATCAGCGATACGCTGCTCCTCCGCCAGGCGGTCGCGCTCCAACAACTCCTGCTCCTCCGCCATGCGGTCGCGCTCCAACAACTCCTCGATCTCCGCATTCCATCTAAAGACAGATAGAATGCCTCCTCCCTCCGTCCGCCTTCCGGTGAAAACTTGAACACTAGTTCCGGTGGTGACCGCCTCCGGTGTCGCCTACCGCGAACGGGCGGGGACATGGCGGACGTGGCGAGCGACGTCGGGCCGGTGGGGGCTTATGAGGATATGGCGAGTTGGGTCACGGTGGCACCTAAGAAGGCCAGGAAACAGTACTTATAGGCGGAAGGTAGCGCGACAGTCATCGGAATTCAATGCATAATGGCTTAGCGCGCCAGCTTGCCGTGGAAAACTAGAGAAACTGAAATTATGACTGTGTCAACCCGTCCCGTCTGGGTCGCACGCCGGCATGGCGGTCAAACAAGTGCACTCGAATCATCTCCCTCCTTGTCAATAATGATTCCATGGATTTAAAGCGTATCTTTTTTCACATCAGTTAGCTGCCTTAATTATGGCTGGCTACATGCAGGCACTCAGAATCGCTCGCAGGCAGTATGCGAAGCAGCATGTAGCCACTTAAATCGCTGGAATTAATTAGGCTTAAACTTCTGCATGCCGAGGAACGCATGCAGCCACTTAAATCGCTGGAATTTAATAGGCTTAAACTTCTGCATGCCATTAATTAATGCCATGCCTTGGTCTTGCTGCTTTGCTCACGGGACTAATAAACCCGGACAAAGGGAGTACCTTGGTTGGCGAGAGGTTTGAATTAAGCCCTGCAAACCGGAAAGGAGGTACTAGTACGTGCGTGATCTGCTATTTATTCGTGTAGGATCGAGTAGGTCGTTTCTTGAATTGAGCCCTGCAAACTGAAAAGGAGGTAGTACGTGCGTGATCCGCTATTTATCCGTGTAGGATCGATAGTGTAGCTTGTCAGTTTCTTCAGAAGTAGGCATTTTTATCCGTGTAGGATCGATAGTGTAGCTTGTCAGTTTCTTCAGAGGTAGGCATTTTTATTCAAAAAACTGCCACTTCGCATCTTGCGTCGCAAAAAAAACTGCCAGGAGCGCATTTGTAGGCTAGCTAGTGATCGATCAGTAACTTGTAAACACTGAGTGAACAGAAATAAGTAACTGTTAATGCATCTCAATGATTCACAGATCATATACAAATATGTAGCTCCAAAAGCAAAGATCAGCCACTTCGGATCTTGCGTCGCAACTAAAACTAACTAGTATGATTTCCATACATAAGATCAACATGTTAATGCATCTCAATGACTCACAGATCATATAGAAATATGTAGCTCCAAAAGCAAAGATCTAGAAAAAACATCTGTTCTTCCTACTAACATGGATGCTTCTATTGGCCAACATTCAGTACATACTGAAAGACAAATTTGTTTGTGAAGTCTACAATTCATCTTGCAAACGTAAGTGGTTTCACCAATAGCTGGAACCATGTGAATGAACCAGACATGATGGAGGAACATGCACTTCAATATGATTTGGTCTTCCCTCGATCACACTGCGAGACTATTTTCGGAATACAAACTTTAACTTAGGCAAAATGATGCCCATTGTATAATCAGACCAAAGCAATGAAGCACCTAGTGTTGGCCAAAAATAGTACAGTACTACTTTTCTGCAGTCCATGAAGTGACTATCCAATCTTTCTGTGTCTATTTTCAAATGGCACTGCATGCAGTGACTATACTATTCTCTTGTGCAGTTCAACGAAAATTGCGAGCACTTTGTTTGTTTGCCAAATAGCAACGGGCAGACATCTCTGTCTACACAAATATCAAGCAGCTAGTAAACATATACCACACCTTGTATTTTCGGTTTAAACATGTCTCTTCCGCTTAGCATCTGTCATGTCTTGCACTGGACAATCTGATACAGTTATGTTTTGCCCTGGACAATTTCATACTGAATTGATTTGCTGGTTCAGAGCAGAAATATAGCGCCAATTCTTCATCAGACCAAGGATATCCATGTTCGCAGTGATGGAAGAGGTGAAATCGATACAACCAAAATTGAGCATCCAATCATCGAATCATGTCCTGCACCTCCAATGTAGGTCCACCCTGCCAATAAATTCACATGCAAACCACTAGTATTACTATCTAATGACAGTACAAAAAGAGTAGCAAGATAGTAGCAAACCATGTACCTTCGTAATGAACAGCTCATAGTGCCACCAATTGGATATAAAGGTTGGGAAAAACATGCTCCTAATGTTGAACCAGTTGGACTTTTTGTGCAGTTCCACTAAAATCGAGCATCCCTGTTTGCATAGATATTGAAAGTGTGATTACTCTAAAAGTGGCACTAGTTGAAGCATAGACTCACAAATATAAGCATTCCAATTTCTTAATGGGAAAAGGTAGCAAGACTGTTTCTAACCACCTGTTTGAAGGAATAAATAAAGCAACAGCGGATGATGTGAGGAAGGCATACATAGTTTTTTCTGGAACAGTGAGCCATTCCTGACCTTTCCTCTTCTTTTAAGCAAATTTTGTGCAGTTCTACTAAAATAAAATGCCATCACCACCTTGACAATTCAGTGACACTGTACAAAAGGAAATGACTTAACATTACATCATGATGTCAGGTATGTAGTCGACAGACATTAGAGACAAACATACAGACCTCTTCAAGAGAACAGCCGGAGGAGGAGGTGCCCACTCTTGACCTTTCATCTTGTCTTCATAATTGTCTGTGCAGTTTAACCAAAATAAAATGACATCAGCGCCTTGGCATTTTGGTGACACTATACATAAAAATTAACTTATCTCATGAAAGTGAGGTATGTACTCTATAAGCATTAACAGTGAAAAAATCTAAAGGTAGTAACAAGTTTCACCGTTGGTCTACTGGCTGTGCAACAGCATTAGAATGCCTTAGCTGAAAAATCTTTAATACATCCACAATCAACAGCTAACCCTAAAATAATCCAGTGATATTAAATGGCATTGCTTAAATTTATTGGTGGCATTAGACTGAGAGCAGCATTAGTTAAATGTGGCATCACTTTAGCAGTAGCATTGGTTGACTTGACTGCTGGCGTTATACTAACAGCAAAAAAAGTGGCAATAAGAGCATGGGAGGCCCATTCGGACAGTGGGCGCACCAGTACGATGTACCTCCACGGACGCAGAGTGGTGAGGGAGGTATGGTTGCCTAGAGCAACAAATATCCAAGAAGCATATGTGGATTACAGTCCCATTTTTGTTCTCTTTAGCCACCTTTTTCCTATGCAAGGACAACAAACCAATTGACCTGGTCATTCTCTATTGCGTTGTCATGCCTTTCTACCCTTCTTCAACCAAGAGACACGAGACTCGTTGCTTAGCTACTGATTTCCCCCTTTTCAACCTAGATGCAGGTTCGATGTCTACTCTCTTGGACAGTACAGTCTCCCTTCCTTTCCTTATTCAACCCAGACATGGATTAGTCTGCATGAAGTAGGGTTTCCTTTAATAGTGCAAATTATGGTTTTTGTCTGCGTGGCCAGCAGAGTAGAGGATAGCAAATTGGGAAGATGGTGGAGTGGAAAAAGATCCACATGCAACGATGTAGCAGATGGGGCAATAGAACAAGGTTATGGCTCGAAAAGAGGTAGCATACCTGAGGGTCGGCGGGAAGTGGCTTCGATGGTGGTCGTCGTCCTCCGCACACACTACGGCAGCGAGCTTGGGGACAGAGGCCATCCCGCGTGGGCGCTAGGTCTGAGAGGACGGCCTTGTCGTCAGTGCGTGACCTCGCTCGCCGATGACGAGTGCGTCAATGCTGCACGTCCTTCTCTTCCCCGGCGGATCTGTGACCACCGGTGAGGAGGGAGAGAGGGGCCGTCTTTTTTAGATCTGGAGAGAGGGTGGTAGTGTGAGAAGCAAGTGGGCAGCCCTTAGCAAGAAAGCGCTGAAGCTCCAGCCTATATATCTTTTTATACTACTAGTACTGGAGGTGGGGTAGTGGTAGAGTAGTTTATATTTTCTCTATGTATAGTACCAGTTAGTCGTGCTTCAAAACTGATCGGCACGCCATTAAAAAAATAAAGGTCGATAACTAATGCGGCACCTCGGGCCAACGCGGCCAGATCGCATTTTGCACAAGAAATTACACACCAAGTTTCGTTGACATGTGGTCCCGTTGCAACATATCAGTGAGACGACGGCGAGTAGTAGGAGTATTTCCGAACGGACGTGTAGGCCGGGGCGCCTCTTCGTGAACCGTGGCAAACTCGCAACCGTCCACCGACTCTTCGCCTTTCCCTCTCGATTTGGAACTGTTGTCGCATGCTCTTCCTCTCCCTCCTCCATTTTCCTTCAGCCCTTCACCCTTTCTTCTGCCATTGTTCGATTGTCTTCTCCATGGAGGGAACAGGCCGGAAACGGCCCCGTTATTCTTGCCCCAATCTGAAAGATGACGTGGTGGAGGAACTCATTGATCGATGCGACATCATCACCTCGGCTAGCATTGCAGGTTCGTTCAAGCCCATTCTCGACTCAACTAATAACATCATTTCAAGGAACCCAAGGGTCCAGGAGCGGTTTGATCTCCCCTATCTTCTTGGTTGTGACCCTGCTCGCTGGCGAGCGGACGACGGAGACCTCGCCTTGTGCAAGTTGATGCTGCTTGATAATGATACGTGTGATGTCAATATGCCATCGCTTAAGGGTAAGTCCTGGGCTAGCGCAAATGAAGATTGGGTTGTTTATATTGGGTACAATTGCGAGTGGGAACTTGTGAATGTGTACACTCGTCAGCGGATTACACTTCCAAAAATCTCCGAGTGCCCTGAGGTTGAGCACACAGATGATCTACGTACGTTCAAATACGATCATGGTGACTGTCATGTACTGAAGATAGCAATTTGTCGAGTTCCCAACCGCTCTTGGAATTACAAGAACTATCAAGTTGTAGCTATCTTCAACAAGCTAGTTGTCGTCCTTCGTGGTTCGACTGGATGGATATTACTCAAAAATCAGTTTCTATACACGGATGTGTACTGTGATGCAATTGAAGACAAGGATCTTGTGTTTGCTGCCACCTCTCGTGGCACTGTTTTTGCATGGGATCCTCGTTTTTTCGGTACGTTTGTCTTCCACCATAATTATAATTGTTTCATCCACATGCATGCGGGTTAGCAAGTTTCCCTTTACTAATTAACCTTCTTCTTGTGTTTCCAAGGTCCTGTGGACATCCCACCACCTATACTTGAAGATTTTTATAACCAAGGGGGAGATAACGATGGTGACGATCACGAGCATGAGGACGAGCAGCGCCGATATACTCTGTGGCGCCTGGCAACTAATTCCGATGGATCACCTCTTCTTGTGTGTATACAGCCCACTGACGATGTTACTGCTAAGGAAGCAGGTGTAGTCTCCCATGGTCGCACTCTCCGGACCTATTCCAACACCCGTTGCATGGTATTCAGGATGGATACTAGTGTGCTAGCGCCAACTCCTTCTCCCTGGCACAGAATTGATAGTCTTGGAGAAAACTCACTCTTCCTTGGACGAAACTATCCGATGATGGTGAAAGGCGATCCAACCGTTGTTGACACATTTATGAGAAGCAACTGTGTCTATACCTTGGACATTTGCGTGGTTCCCTACCCTGGTACTGATATAGTAGGCCGCTTCAGCCTGTATGATCAGTCCTGCATTGGTCTCCAGATCGACAATGCATGGCCCGTCCCAGAGAATCACTTGTGGTTCAAAGCAAGCGTTTCCAACACCGAGGAATGGTTGAGTTGAAGTTCATTTCATTCCTTGTTATTTGTTGTGTGGTGAAAACTTTAGTATTTATAATGTATCCTCGTTGTCGATGCGGGTTGATGACCTATTCTATGTAATAAAATGATATGCCTGTGATAAACTTACTAAATTTATGAATGGTTTCCGAGTCGCTTCTCTGAGTGAGTGGTGCGACGAGGCAAAAAAATATTTTCCGAATACATAATTGTACGTGCATTGCAACAGGTTATCGGATGAGGCCAATCAACAATAGTAGTACACTATTTGTACTAGCTTCACATGCTTCGCGCATCGGGCGGGTGTTTTTACTGTAGCCATATGTTAATGTGTTCGTTGCACGTAACCAGCACCTCGAATCCTCGATACTATTATACTATATAGTAGGAGTAAGTAGTAGGAGTAGTAGGGTGGCATGGGCCAAAGCAAGCATTCACGTTCAGGAGTACGGCACACGCCACCACCACGACATCCATCTGACACCATATTATTTCTTGGAGTCCGTGCGAGAGCAATCTCTTCAACCTCGTCATTTCTCTAACTTCAGCCATCGCGCGGCGGGCGAGGTGGGGGTTTGCCGATAGTCGGTTTCCTTAGCTGCGGTCCCACTTGTAAGGCCAACTCCAACGCACGACCCCAAACGGACCTCCGTTTTGCATGAACTCCAACGATAATTTTGACTATAAAAGCAAGACCAAAGAAAACAAGAACCACAAGAATACATTTTATTACTCCTGTAAGTTGGATTAGTGCCTTCTCGATGCATTCATTGTTGATCTGCGGAGGCTCGATCTAGCGTGCTTCTTTCTTCTTCGAGTGTAAAGAAGTAGACGTTGCTTCCTCGCATCTAGTCTCATGTCTAGCATCTATTCTATACTAGCTAAAAGTGATAGAACATCTACTAAATTGCGCTCTATCAATATATGGATGTACTCTTCTTCCCAATACAAAAACTTGCATCCATTCTACTCCCTCCGTTGCACAATACATGCCTTCTATTTGTCAAAATATATATGTATCTAGACATGTCTTAGTATATAGGTACATCCATTCTACTCCCTCCGTTGCACAATACATGCCTTCTATTTGTCAAAATATATATGTATCTAGACATGTCTTAGTATATAGGTACATCCATTTTTGGACAAATGGAAGTCAAGTATTTTGGAACGGAGGGAGTACACAATAAAAATTTTAAGTTAGCACAACTAGTCTAATCCGAGAGCAGAACCGAAGATTTGGTCGGGTTCTTCCTCCTTTTGCCGACACGTGGGACATCCAGCATCCAGGTCGTGTCATGAAAGAAAATAGAGTGGTAGTTGAAGCCATGAGATGTACATCTTGGGTTAAACTGTAAATAGAATCTTACTACTCTTGAGTAACTCCAAAAGCGGCCACCGAAGATCTTTATTGGATTTGTTTTTCATCAGCAGCACGTCAAGGTGAAAGATGTGCAGGTTCAGTGGGTCCTCTTGCATTTTCACTGACATGTGGGGCCGCATGTGAGCAAACAGACGATGGGCTCCGCGCGTCCGCTGGCTGGCTGAGAAGAGAAATAGAGGAGGGCTGAGCACGGACTACAGGAAATTTGTTCTACGTACCTCGATATAGGCTCGATATAGTGGGGTGGCATGGGCCACAACTAGCATTCACGTCTAGCAGTACGGCACACGCCACCCACACGAGTCTCATCCGACACCAATTTTCTTGGAGTCTGTGCTACAGCCATCTCTTCTCCCTCCTATTTTCTTAGCCATCGCGCAGTGGGCGGGGTGGGGGTTTGCCGATAGTCGGTTTGCTTAACTGCAGTCCCACTTGTAAGTGAAAATGTAACACCGCACGCATTCCCTCTTGAGCAGCGTGCCGGACCAACCGTGTGGGGGTGCGACGCGAACACGGTAGGCTTTTCCTTTTGAACACGTAACTTGTAAAATTTGGTTCTGCTCCATGGCGCGACCGACAGATAGAAAATAACGATTTTGCCTAGAGTAATGAGAAGTTTGGTTCTGGCGCCGTTCATGCATGGAGTACGTACGAAAATTATGAAGTTGATGCGAAAGGTAAGATAATTACTGTAGTATCATATACTACTACATGGATTTGATGGAAAGATAAAAATACATACGGATCCATCAACGTTCAACGACATCCTCACGCCCTAGTGCGCCGGGTCACCAACCGACGTGTGAGGAGCAGCGGCGTTGGCGGCGAGCTCAACGTGCTTCTGAACAGTGCCGTTCAAGGTTGCCCTGCGCTCCAAGAAGGTCAGCGTCCTATCGTCCTCCTCTTGCATGTAGTAGTCCTTGTGGACGATTTGCGCGTAGATGTGGGTGATTATGTCGATGGTGTCTTGCTGCGCCAGGCGCTGCGCGGCGAGCGGGACCTCGAGGTGGACATTCTCCGGCGCGACGGCGGGCAGTCGTAGGGCCACCAGTGCATCGAAGAGGTTGTTACCATAGTGGCCGTTGAGGGTGGCGGGCATCGCAGAGCCTGGGCGCGTCGGCTGGAGGCTTACATCAAAGTCGTCTGCAAGCTTCTTGACGACGATGAACTTGTCGAGGAAACCGACGAGGACCTCGTCGAACAAGGAGACGAAGCTGTCGTCCAAGCGGCCCCTCGCCCTGGCGGCCTCAAGCAATACTACCTGTCGGGCCGCAGGCCGGCGTCGTGGACGATCTGGCACAGCCGGCTCATGCTCGCGCTCATCGCCTCCATGGGTCTAGCGTAGCTTCTAGTCAAGTGATCTTGCGATTCGAGTGATCACTCAGCCCTTGGTTAGCGTGCGTAGGTGCGTAGGATTTCGTACTACTCCTCGGCCCACTACTACACCTGCCTTTGGCTGTATGATAGGCGGGCCAGCCACCCCCTAGGGTCACGTGTCATTCACCCAAAGGCAGTTGCCGTAAGTCAATGAAGTTGCATCCCCCTCCGTGCCGGTGCAGTATAGTCATCTCACCGGACCTCTAGTTGGGGCCAAACGAGAGAAGTTTGATGTTTACTGGTTTATTGGTCCCCTTTGAATTTTGCGCCAAGTTTTGACCTTTGATTTAACTAATAAAATGTTAATGCTTGTAAACAAAAATGTTGTGTAAGTCACCTTACAAAAACCAAATAATCCCAAAATACTTAGGCACGGTGCATTAACTCCCTCCTTGTTTCTTATTTTGTCACATATCAACCAATGAGAGATATGGGCCGTGCATGATTTCAATGACTTGAGACTACGAAACATGACATGCGGTGTTTAGTTCATTGCATGTAATCCTATTACAGTGCTCTAGTTAGCCAAAAAACATTAAGTTCTCTCACTGATAGGAATAAAACACCATGTATTTATTTACAGAGGGAGTAGTACATTTTTGGTGACATGCATTACTAGATATTGCTAGTCAAATACTAAAATCCAGATGGACGTGGTAGTACTCCTAAATCCAGACGGTGGTGCTACTAGTACTAGTAGTAGTACTACCAATGTAGTAGTAGGAGTACTAGCACTGTACTACCCGTTGGTCAAATTATTACGTGCTGCTCCTCACAGTGAAGTGACAAGACCCTGCGCCGGAGATGACACCTGAGTATAGGCGCCGTGTTCGGCATACCATAGTCAGCCTCACCGTCTGCAGTCACTATCATCATGGCTGTAGAGCTAGCCTGCTTACAACTAGCCATGTTCGACATAATATCCCGTGCGTAGATGCCCGTGCATTGCACGGAACACCAAGATTGGGGGTGGACGGCTCCGGCAGCGGCCATCACGCCAGATTTTTCCACGGCCTTCTACTCCTAGATGTGGTGGGGAGGAGATGAGGCTGATTGTGAGAGACAAGGAGTTGTTTGTAAATAGGGAACAAGTGTAGGCATCTTTTTGCAAAAATGCAGAAGCTTGGTTTGTATGTGTCAGATCTAGATCCGACGGCTATTGGTGAAAGATGGGAGGCACAACATCATCACCAACTCAGGACCTGTTTGATTCGTAGGATTTTGAAAATGCAGGAATAGGACACGGCAATATTACAAGTTTCAAACTGATATTACAAATGTTAGGAGTAATGCTGCACCTACGAAGAGGGAATTACTAGGAAGTTTACGTAAGAACTTTCGTTACTTTAGGTGGATGCAGCATTATCGTACAAACTAAAATCCACCACCCTGACAAGTCACTAATGGGAAAATAAGTGTTCGAGTCTCTAGCCACTTGATGTTTCAAAAACAAATTCAGCTTCTGCGGAGACTTTATCATTTAGGCTTAGACGCTTGCATTGATCAGCACACCATTCATTGTTGCGCCAGAGAACGCCAAACCTCATTACCTTGAGCACACTTGCCTCCAGAACAAAGAACCAGGCCAATTTAATCATGGATGTGCTGCCTCGGTAGTCGATCAAATCAATTTCTGTAAGATGGAGATCAAGGCATTCGATGAGATTGTTATAGTGCGGCACATTTTTCACTTTCGGGTCTTTTTTTATCTGCAAAAGAAGAGAACTCATTAGAGCAGCTGGCTGCATAAGATTTCCGTGTCATTAAGAGGTACCAATATCATTCGCTCATATGATAGGGTTGGCCGGCTAGTGATATTTTTCACTCTCTCTCTCTCTCTCTCTCTCTCTCTCTCTATCTCTTTCTGTTTCCTCTCATTTAACTAGGAGCACGTGAAGAGCTTGGGCATTTGTTGCCTTCCACTATGTGGCCGATGCCATATTTCGCAAAAGTATGCCACATAACATGCATCGATGTCAAATCAAAAAGATTTTGGCACCGCTCTCGCGATGTGAGAGAGTTGGCACCGCTGTGCACATAGACCCACATGTATAAACAAATCAATCAAACCAACTACACCAGCCTCTCACTCTCCCAAACAAGTGTTTTTATTGCCTCAGTCCTCTCTCTCTCGCATGTAGTGTTTGTTCATTGCATGAGTTAATTTGGCACCGGAGCAAAGTAGGTGATCCAGATTGGGACACCAGGTGAGCAATGGAGGGGCATCGAGGCCAAATGCATCACAAGTGAATTTGGCACATGTTTTGGCCTACATAGCCCACTTTTGTAATACTACCTCGTATTTAGTATAAAATTTTGACCATAGATTTACCTAAGAAAATGCTAATGCATGTCACTAAAAAATACACCATTTGAAATTATGTTCAAATACGAATCCAACGATATAGTTCTTAGTGACATGCCTTAACATTTTGTCAGTTAAATCTATGGTCAAATTTTGATACTACAAAATTGGAAGAGTAAACCAGGACGGAGGTAGTACTTGCTCTTAGGGTAACCATAAGTTACTTTCCACTATGACTAGCCTAGGCTACTATAGTAGTACAGCATAAAAACGATGCAGGTGATCACGTGAGAAGAAATACTAAAAACATTTCTTTCGGTGCAGTGCGTAGATGCAGTTTTGAACACTACACTTGTCATTGTAATTTGGGAAAATTACGGAAAAAAATTGAGCTACGTTGTGATTACCATTTCCTTATAGGAAAGAAGTTTCACCCCGATGAGTAGCTTCTCCGTGCACGGAAATCATGTAAGGAATCCAGCAACTTGATCCAGATTGGGGATGATAGATTTTAGTGCTAAGATCATCACTATGCGCATGGACTGGGTCAAGCTTGTGGGAATCATTTTCTGGAAGACGGTCGTAAATACATCAAGAAGAAATTTAAAAATGTGAATTTCAAGAAGATAGAGAAGAAGATGAGTGTTGTACCTGAACGATTATGGATCCAATAAAGAGTTCGGAGAATTTGGCAGACGAGTACACCAACGCTGTCAATTTCGGCGCGTCAATGACCCTGATTTTTGTTGGATCTTCTAGATCTGATACAAGCAATCTCTCAAGGAAAGGCGCATTCTCAATGACCATAACGTGGAACAGCTGGAGTGATCTCTTCCCAATTGATGTCTTGTTGCGGGGCCAGCAAGACACATAAATCCATCGGAGATTCGTCGAGGTGATGTGGAGGCTAATGAACCCGTGGATCTGCTCAAGACGAAGGTACTCGAGCGCAGTACAGCTGTGGAGCAGGTGCTCCATAGCCTTCTTCGACATGACAACGTCAAAGAGGTCGAGCTGCTTGAGTTGAGGGAGAAGAAGAGCTGGTGCGGCATTAATCTGGGGAAGATAGTAGGAGCTGAAGCTGGCGTGGCGTAGCATTGGCGTGAGGCGGAGCGCGGACGGCGGCAGAGAGCGACATCGTCCAGCTTCAAAGCTGAGCTCCTCGAGCTGATCTAGGGCGTGGGATAAGAACCACTCGTCGAACTTGGGTTGGACCTTGCAGTTGGTACTGAACAAGCGGATGTCAAGGCATTTGGCTGGCCCATGGTGCGATGAAAGGATCTTGGAGACTTCGGCCATGTGTTTGCAATCCCCATCGTAGAGGCAGCTGTCGACTATGAGGTTGAGGGGGACACAGCACCAGAGGGGGCGCCACCGCCGGGAGAGCAGGGCGGTCCGCACGGCAGATTTGGTGGGGAGGAGGCCGATGATGACGAGCAGCGTGTCATCGGGGAGGCTGCTGATGAAGTCCAGGCTCGCCGGATGCGGTTTTGGCTCGAGCCGCCTCCGCTTGTTGGCTTCCTCGCCGTCCTTCTCAACCGGCGGCGACGCCGGTGTACACGTGTGCTAGTGTGTGTTGTGTGCTGGGTGTGCGCGAGTGCGTCCTTCTGTGCATGCCGCCACACAGTGGTGAATTGTGCGCGAGTGCGTCCTTCCCATGCAAGAAGTTTGTCCTCAATGCGCCCTCAATTTACTAGCGTGCAGGGTGCTACCCCGAGTGGTTTCAACTTTGTTTACTTCACCGCGTGTCAGATGGGCCTCTAGTTTACTTATTTTCACCCACTGCCACATGGGCCAGCACACGAAGATACAGAACACGAGATGACAAGGCAGGATGTGGATTGGTTGACCGGTCAACTAAACAATATACAGAGCTATACGCTGACACAGTGAGCGTATAATCCGTCGGTATAGAGAGTTCGAGTGAGAGGGGAGGCCCGTGAGAGATAGCAGAGAGAGAGAAAGAGCTACTCCTTCCGTTCGATAATGTAGTTCCAACATTTTTTTAAGTCAAACTTTTGAAACTTTGACCATGTTTATAAAGAAATTACTTATATCTACAATACCAAAGATAAATGATAGTATGAAGTAAGTACATGTTGTGATGAATCTAATGATCATTCCAGATGTAAATGTTTTTCTCCACATATACCTGGTCAAACTTTTCTGAGGTTTGACTTTTCAAAACATCCATATGCTTACGGATGTGACATAGTCCCTAACAAGAGAGAGAGAGAGAGAGAGTGAGTGAAAAACATGTGTGTGTGTGTGTGAAAGAGACATGGACGACACACGATAAAAGTAGAGAAAAAGCGTGCATGTCTTATGCAAACATATCACACATGCATCTTCGACAACGGAGGCAAGGTGAGGAGATAGTGTGTGGTTGTTTGGAACCGAGAGAGCAAGACCCCTAGCACGTGGCCAAGAGGGGTCTGACAAACAAGGGAGAGAGGTCGAGAGAGACGTATGGAGAAAATGCAGACATGGGGAGGAGAGAGTGTATGTTTGTCATAGAGAGATCCCCTGGAGATCGTGATGGGACTACATGGGTGGGAGATCGAGTGACAAGGTGTGTGCGCGATAGAAGATGCCCCGAGAGATATCGAGATAGACATATGGATGGAAGGAGACAATACGTGTGTTCCTGATGGCTAGTAAGAGATAATCATACTTAGGATCGAGGGGGGAGTGCTTGCGCCTATGATGGATTGAGGGATTATGGTCCTTAGGGGGGTGCGTGTCACATGGAGAGAGAACAAGGGCGGAGAATGTTGGATGGGTCTATATGTATAGCGAGAGCGAGACATGTGTATGTGTGAACCAGGGAGATATAAGGCCAGTTTGGCTTGCGTCCTGAGCATCTTTTGCCTGGCCTGGGGTTGTGGCTGGATTTCATGCACGCTTGTTTGGTTGCTACCCTGTGAAAAAGAAAGCCCGCCTGGCCTGAGTTCCCTTGCACTTTAATTAGCATGGCTGAACTCCAGACACTTCAAGTAGCCTGGCCCAGGCGACCGATTTCGAACGCCTGGCCGTGCCTGGTCGTGTGGCCACGAGGATAACATCAACATGGATGGATATTAGCATTAAATAATTGATGCATGTATTAATTGATGGGACGTTGATGCTTTGCCTGGCCCAGGCATGAACCAAACGCTTCACCACCACACAAGCCTGGCCAGGAAGAAATATTTTACATCTCACGTCCACACCAGGCAGTACCGGCCATCAAGGCATGAGGGTCAGGTCACGAACCAAATTGACCAATAAAGTTTGAGAGAGATTGAGGAGCCTCGATAAGGCTGAGTGGTGCGTCAGATAGCTGAGAGGGGGAAAGAGATATTCCATCCGCTCGATAATGCAGTGCATGTAAATTTTTTAGACGTCAAACTTTGGAAACTTTGATCAGGTTTACGCAAATGTTATTTATATCTACAATACCATATATACATCATACAAAACTACATCTCATGGTGAATCTAATGGTATATGTTTGCCGTACTAGATGTAATTCTTTTTCTCCACGTACATGGTCAAACTTTGTGATGTTTGACTTTTCAATAAATCTGTATGCTATGGACCGAGGAGAGTGCCTCAGTCGAGACAGATCAAGTGTGTGTGAAGGAGAATGAGTAAGTGTGCAAAAAGAGTATGTGTGTGAAAGAGAAAGTGACAACAAACGATAAATTAGAGAGAGAGTGTGTTTTTTCGTTTCTTATGCGAACATATCACCCATGCATCTACGAGATGGAAAAGCGAGGCGAGGAGATACACGAAGATAGATAGTGTGTGATTGTTTGCAACGGAGAGAGACACCCCTGTAGCACATGTCCAATAGAGGTGTGGCCAACAAGGAACAAAGGTCGAGAGGGACACATGGATGGCATGGACGCATGGGGAGGGAGAGAGGGTGTCTTTGTGATAGAGAGATCCCGTCGAGATCGTGAGGGGACTATATGGGTGGGAGATCGAGGGAGTGCGTGCGCGATAGAAAGATGCCGCGAGAGAAATCGAGATAGACCATGCACATGTTTGTGATGGAGACTAAGATTAGCTAGTCATATACATATAGGGGGGACTGCGTGTGCCTACAATTGAGTGAGAGACCATCATACATGGCTAGCTGGGCATGAGATTGTGTGTGTGCGCGAGTGAGATGGAGAGAGAACGAGGGGGGAGATAGAGTTTTAGATGGGCCTATCGAGTGCGAGTGAGATATGCATGTGTATGTGTGACCCAGGTGGATGGAGAGTTTGAGAGAGGGGGGAAGAGCTCCGAGACGACATAGTGGTGCGTGAGAGAGTTACAGGCAAAGAGCCAAGGAATCTGTGTGCGTACGATGAGTGCACCCAAGATATCTAGCTTGGACTAGCTAGAGTATCATACATAGTGTGCGAGAGAGACCTATAGATGGTGTATATATGCATGCGAACTAGAAAGACCCCCCCCCC
>NC_041388.1:384160525-384161510 GCF_002162155.2 Triticum dicoccoides
GAGAGAGAGAGAGAGAGAGAGAGAGAGAGAGAGAGAGAACAGGAGTCCGGGAGAGGGGGAGGTCGCGTTTTATGCATCAAAGACTGATATAAACCATGTTTCGATATAAACTTGCATTCAAATATTTAAATTGGAGAACATGTTGTCTGCAATCCACACATGAACGGATATATGCGTATATCAAACAAGTTCATTAATTTGACTTTCAACATGTTCATGGAGTACTATAATATTGTACAACATGCTACTCGATTGAGGTGTTCAATTTTGGATTTAGTTCACTATTTTGACATACTGAACGAGCTATTTCATTGAATCGAGATATTTCATTTTGGGTTTGATTCGCGTTTTTGAGTGGGTCAACTATTTGTCATATAATAAATCGCTAGCAACGAGCATGTAAAAACACATTACTCACGAGCATCATCTCTCCATCTAAAAAAGAAGTGGCAAGCTAATATTTCAAAATTTGATCCGAATCGACTTGGTAAGGTAGAGGTGGATGCTCGTTCTCCCAAAATTTGAACGAACCGTTAAACATCATCTCTTCTCGATGGAATTCGCCTGAGCAAATAAATGGGAGACGTGAAATTACCGTCCTATGTGGGACACGCATCAATTGGCCCATCGTACATCGAGGGTAGGTTCATAAGTTCATCCAAGCGTGCCTTCTCCTCTGCCGAAATGACATGTGCCGAATAATTCATAAACCATGGTCAGCAAAACATGCTCTCCTCGCTCGAAATAGCTCACGCCCACTATTTCAAAACACGCTCTCCTCGCCCGAAATCGCTCGCGCCCACTATAGTTCAAAACACGCCCTCCTCACCCGAAATCGCTCCCGCCCACTATTTGGGGAGAAGCAAAGTTACTCTACTATCCCCGACCCTCAGTACACAGACCCAAGCCGAGAAGCATATTGGAAAGGGTAGAACTGTAACTCCCCCTCACATTTCAGACAAATGCGTCCGTAAGACATTGTTCC
>NC_041388.1:384161868-384196406 GCF_002162155.2 Triticum dicoccoides
CAAACCTCGTGGGCGCCAAATCACCTTCTCCCGAGCCGCGAAACCTCAGCCCCACCTCCATGGCACCCCCCACCGCACCAATTTCACAGCCTCCCTCCTCCCTAATGCCGGAGACGCTGTCCATTTGCCGTCGTGCATTGGGCCGTGTGCCTCTTACTCCGTGCTGCTGGTGCTGCCTCGACGACGGCCGCGTGAACCGTACCGGAGCCAATTCACCCCCGCCGTTGTTCACGGCGCTGGAGCGGCTCCAACTTCGGATCCATCCAGAGTCCTGGCGTTGCTTCAGCGTAGCCATCGACCGTCGCGACATCGCTCTTTCCCTGCCGCCGGTCGCCACCGCAACCGCGCCGGCCTCACCGACTCGGCAGTTGGACCTGCCTACTTCACCATGCCGCTAGATAGGTCTTACCCTCATCTCAAATCACTTTATTTAGGCGTCAGTTGTCTGAATTTTTTTTCTGGGCCAATCTATTTGCAATGGGAAGCAACACCCCTTGAGGCGGCGGAGCTCCTAGGCTGCCGGTTGGCTGGTGTCTAATGTAAGGGTGCGGGGCCGCAAGTTCGCCGCAGAAGCAGCTCTTTGTAGGATCGAAAGTATGTCTAGAGGGGGGTGATTAGACTACTTGACCAAATAAAAACTTATCCTTTTCCCAATTTTAGTTCTTGGCAGATTTTAGCTACTTTAGGACAAGTCAAGCAATCATCACACAATTCAAGCAAGCATGCAAAGAGTATATTGGCAGCGAAAAGTAAAGCATGCAACTTGCAAGAATGTAAAGGGAAGGGTTTGGAGAATTCAAACGCAATTGGAGACACGGATGTTTTTCCCGTGGTTCGGATAGGTGGTGCTATCCTACATCCACGTTGATGGAGACTTCAACCCACGAAGGGTAACGGTTGCGCGAGTCCACGGAGGGCTCCACCCACGAAGGGTCCACGAAGAAACAACCTTGTCTATCCCACCATGGCCATCGCCCACGAAGGACTTGCCTCACTAGCAGTAGATCTTCATGAAGAAGGCGAACTCCTTGCTCTTGTGCTTCAAATGATAGTCTCCCCAACACTCAACTCTCTCTCACAGGATTTGGATTTGGTGGAAAGAAGATTTGAGTGGAAAGAAACTTGGCGAAGGCTAGAGATCAAGATTCATTTGGTAGGAATGGAATATCTTGGCCTCAACACATGAGTAGGTGGTTCTCTCTCGGAACATATGAGTTGGAAGTGTAGATGTGTTCTAATGGCTCTCTCCACGAGTGAAGAGGAGGTGGAGGGGTATATATAGCCTCCACACAAAATACAACCATTACACACAATTTACCAATCTCGGTGGGACCGAATCAACAAACTCGGTCGGACCGAAATAGTAAACCTAGTGACCGTTAGAGATTTTCAGTGGGACTGACATGCAACTCGGTAGGACCGATATGGTTAGGCTTAGGGCATAACGTAATCTCGGTGAGACCGATTACACAAACTCGGTGAGACCGATTTGGTAATAAGCTAACCAGAGGGTTGGTCAGGTAAACTCGGTGGGACCGATTCGCTCTTCTCGGTGAGACCGAAATGTTACGAAAAGGAGACAGTGAGTTTACATTGCAATCTCGGTGGGACCGATTCGCTCTTTCGGTGAGACCGAAAAGTTACGAAAGGAAAACAGTGAAATTGCAATCCCATCTCGGTGAGACCGAGATCCCTATCGGTAGAACCGATTTGCTAGGGTTTGGCAGCGGCTATGACAAGTGAAACTCGATGGCGCCGGATAGAAAGAATCGGTAGGTCCGAGTTTGGCTTTGGGTTTAGGTCATGTGTGTGGAAGTGGGAAAGTAGCTGAGGATTTTGGAGAATATCATTAAGCACATGAAGCAAAAGGCTCATTAAGCAACACCTCATCCCTCCTTGATAGTATTGGCTTTTCCTATGGACTCAATGTGATCTTGGATCACTAAAATGTAAAATGAAGAGTCTTGAGCACGAAGCTTTAGCCAATCCTTTGTCCTTAGCATTTTGAGGGTTCCACTTTCACCATCCATGCCATGCCAATCATTGAGCTTTCCTGAAATGATCATCTTGGAATAGCATTAGCTCAATGAGCTATATGTTGTTGTGAATTACCAAAACCACCTAGGGATAGTTTCACTTTCACTCTTAGATGGCTATCTTTTAGAGTTGCGTGGGTTGAAGGTACTGCCGCCGCCGGATCTGGATGACGGGGAGTCTTTGTGGATTGGCCCGGGGGCGGCACAACCACGACAGTGCGGTGGGGCGGGGAGCGGGGTTTTGGCCGGGGCCACGGACGGCGGAGGCAGGCTGCTCTGCCGTTGGTCGCTGGCTCTTCGGGGAAGATTCCAAACAGTGTCAGCCGGGAGGCACAAGACGGCCAGCCATCCTGCGTAGATCGGACAGTGTCAAAATAAAATAAAATCGTGTGACCCCAATTTAGTCTTCAGTCAACAGACGTGTGACCACTCTTGTACCTTGTTGTTGATCTCTTAGTGTATTTCTTCAGATCAAAGAGATATGTCGTTCTTAACATTATGCGTTATCTGCATCTTCAGACACACCGTCTTCCAACTCACCGTAGCTTCTCCAACAAGGGAAGCATACACCAGAAGGGAGCTATAGTCCCCACTCAACAGTTCCCTGCATCGAATGCGCATGCCCGACATGCACAACCACAACAACTGCAGGGCCATCGACAAGTCAGCACATGATGCTCACTCCTATGGATGGCAGCCCGATAGGTTGTACCCTCATCCTACTTGTGTGCAACATTTATGGCTTTGTTATTCATCTAAGCATGGAAAATAGATCATCACATTTCACTGTATATTCATGTTGATCTCTTACGGGTCTTGTTCAGGAGTTAACGCTGTTCCATAGTTCAGCTAAGATACTTGTTCTTTAGGTAACACTGTTCCATAGTTATCATCCATCAGCCAATGCTATCCCACAGGCTGGTGATTATAGTATTATACCACTTCTAGTATTTCGTATGTTGTTCTTTAATACTTTTGTGTGCCATCTAGTTAATCTCGAGTACAAACGATACATATTCTGTAGCTTTCATCTGTGTTCTCCCTTTAGTTTATGAAACCTGTTGCTGCTAGTTAACCCCAGTCCTACTATTTATGTCGTCTCCTACAGGCACTCATTACATAAATCTAACTACTAGTTGTCTTCCATGCATGTCAGATATAATTGCACACACTGATATATCCACAAGAACCTCACGGAGCAATGTAAAGGCCAATAAACTTGATGTCAATGATACCCAATATGATGGAACATGTAAAGGCAGTTCTTTAGAAGACTTGCAGAAAGATAATGAATCCTCTTCACCCCACAAGGTCCTTGCTCTAACTTGGCCTGTGATATGGGTACAACATGCATATAATGTCCTGGAGTGTATCTACTCTGTTGCAATGCCATGTGCTTAGCATGCTAATCATGCATGTAAATATGTCATGCCTTCCTGTTTTTCAGTACCCATTCCATTCATGATAACATGTTTTCAAATTCAAGTACTGTCATTCTACTCTATCGCAATGTCATATGCTTAATTTAGACATCATGCTTCTGAATATCTTATGCATTGTTATTCATCAGTATGCACTTCATCTGTCTACCATACCATGTTTTTTACATTGAAGTGCTATTCTAGTGCTCTGTTGCAATGCCATCTTATTTTCCCAATCATACACGTGTATGTTGCCTTAGTTACTTCTGTATGTATTCCGCTAGCATAAAGTTTTACATTCAACTAGTTTTTTTGCTGTGTTGTCCTGTCGTATCCCTAGCTCTTACACCATACTCCCTCCGTCTGGATTACATGTTACCGAAATGGATAAAAAAGGATGTATCTAGAACTGAAATACGCCTAGACCCATCCATTTTTTCCGGTTGGAGGGAATACATGTCAATATGTCATGCCTTTCTATTCTTGAGTACCTATTCCATCTCTCTGTTACCGCATGTTTTATAATTAAAGCACCATTCTTCTATACAAGGCATGCAAGGGGAGGACGACTATGTTAGAATCTGAAGGGTTACAAACAAGGCCTTTGCAAAAGATCCAAACGCCAGGAGATAATAAACTAACTCCAGTTTTTATAGATACTGCTCCAGCATAGAGAAACCCAACTCCTACTGATAATAAGCAGATTCCAGTGGCCAAAGAACTAGTCCACTTCAATCCAGCAAAAATATGTCAACTCAATTCTAAGAAGCGTGTGCGTATCCTTGCATCATGAAATTTTATAGCATGTTGATCATATTTTCTACATGTTTCTGACCCATCTCTCCTTTAGAAAATAAGCTTAATAGATAGAAGATTTTCTGCAATGGTATCGTTTATGAGGAAAGATTCTTGCAGGAATTCTCTGTGCTCCAATGTAGATGTAAGTACCTATTGTATATCACTATATTTTTACATCAGCATGTATTTTGTTAATCGGCATGAATCCAACCTTTATCTGATCTAAATTTAGTTGTAGCAAAATGTATGATTAAAGGCCACAATGTTGATTTTTGCAAGGAAAACTGCCTGGTAGTTTTGCATCCTGAGCTGCATGAGTGTACTATCTCATATCAGTGGGTTTGAATACTTTGGTTCTGTAGTGGGTTTTTAGTGTGTTTTTTACTGTGTTGTCCTATTGTATCCCTAGCTCTTACATCATACTCCCTCCGTCCGGATTAAATGTCGCAGAAATTGATAAAATTGGATGTATCTAGAACTGAAATACGCCTAGACCCATCCATTTATTTTCGGATGGAGTGAATACATGTCAATATGTCATGCCTTTCTATTCTTCAGTACCTATTCCATCTCTATTGTAGCATGTTTTATAACTGAATCACCATTCTTCTATATAAGGCACACAAGGGGAAGACGGCTATGTTAGAATCTGAAGGGTTACAAACCAGGTATTTGCAAAAGATCCAAACGCCAGGAGATAATAAACCAACTCCATTTTTCATAGATACTGCTCCAGCATAGAGAAACCCAACTCCCATTGATAATAAGCAGATTCCAGTGGCCAAAGAACTAGTCCGCTCCAGTCCAGTAAAAGAATGTCAACTCCATTCTAAGAAGCGTGTGCGTATCCTGGCATCATGAAATTTTATAGCATTCTGATCATATTTCCTACATGTTTCTTACTCGTCTCTCTGTTAGAAAATAAGGTTGAACGATACAAGACTTCCTCCATTGGGATCATATTCAAGGAAAATATCTCGCGGGAATTCTCTCTGCTCCAGTGCTGATGTAAGTACCTGTTGTATATCACTATATTTTTACATCAGCATGTATTTTGTTAATCGGCGTGAATCTAACCTTTACCTGATCTAAAATTAGTTGTAGAAAAATGTTAAAGGTGCCAATGTTGATTTTTGTAAGGAAAACTGCCTGGTAGTTTTGCGTACTGAGCTGCATGAATGTGCTATCTCATATCACGCACATTACTGAATTGTAGTGCTTCTCTGGTTGCCCATTCATTCATTGTGTCAATGTTGCTTTCATATTACCTTACCTGGCTGATGATAGCTGTGCCATATTGTGTTAATTTGGTGTAGGCTAGTTGCCCAAACGTTCGTTGTGTTAATGCTGCTTTCCTATTATCTAACTTGGCCAATGATAGCAATGCTAGTGTGTTAATTTTGTGCAGGCTGCTAAAGATAAGAAGAAAAACTCTGAAAACAGCAAGGCAACCCCATTGTTTCTTTCCAGTAAATCTAGGCCAGGTAATATGGTAATAACTCATGATTAATCTGTTTGTACTACAAAAAAAATACACTTCCATGATGATACATGTTTGTCACAGTAGGTCGCTTTTTTGTCATGCATGTACATCCATGACAAATTTATGACAGAATCAAGATAGTCATACATGTGCTGTCGTAGAAGTGTTCCATGACATTACCAAAATTATCATCACGGAAGTGTCCACTTCCATGACGATAAATCGCGCGTCACAGAAGTGCTTTCGTCAAGGGTGACCGACACATGGCACCCACCGTAACGGAACGCCATTAAGCTATCGGGTCGGGTTTGGATCCGATAACCCGTTAACAGCCCCGACCAATGGGGATTTTCCACATGTAAAATCATCATTGGCTGGAGGAGACACGTGTCAACTCATCCAATGGGCGAGATGCACCTATGATATGTTGACACGTGGACCGGCCCATCAAGTTTAAATGGGCCGGCCCAACTGAAGGCCCACAAGATTTTGCGGACCATAATGGGCCGGCCCAACTAAAGGCCCATGAGATTTTTGCGGACCATAATGGGCTGGCCCAGCTAAAGGCCCACAAGATTTTGCGGGCCATAATGGGCGGCCCAGGTAAAGGCCCACAAGATTTTTTTTGTGCCATAATGGGCTGGCCCAGGTAAAGCCCACAAGATTTTGCGGGCCATAATGGGCCGGCCTAGCTAAAGGCCCACAAGATTTTTTTGTGCCATAATGGGTCGGCCCAGGTAAAGCCCACAAGATTCTTGCGGGTCATAATGGGCCGGCCCAGCTAAAGGCCCACGAGATTTCGCCGACATTAATGGGCCGGCCCAGCTGTAGGCCCACAAGATTTTGAGGACCCTAGTAGGCCGGCCCATTAACTGGCTGCCATGTTTTGGGCCAAATGCCAGCCCATATTTGATCCGGTCCATTAATGGCCTGCCACGCTCCAGGCCTAATAGTGGCCCATATGAGATCTGGCCCGTTAAAAGCCTACCACGTTCTGGGCCAAACTACGGCCCAGATCAGGTCCGGCCCTTTAAGAGGCTATGGGCTCAATTATGGCCCATATCAGATTCGACCCGTCAACTAGACACTATGCTTTTGGGCCCACTTAGTAATTCGGCCTGGTATTAGTTTTGGCCTGTTAAGGGCCCGTTTAACATTTCAGCCCTATATTAATTTCGGCCTGTTAAAAGCCTGTCGTATGGTTGGGCCTAACTACGGCCCTGTTTGCATCCGGCCTGCTCGCAACCGATATCTGATTGGGCCAAACAAGGACCGAGACAATTTTGGCCTGTTAAAAGCCCGTGATTTCATTCGCACAATCATGGGTCGGGGTTCATTTCGGGCTGCTGCGTAACTAGTATGAATTAAGAACAAACCTACTCTATACAATAAAGAAATTATGACATAGTAACTTAGAATAAACCTACACTATACAATAAAGGGTTTAAGGTATATTACATCCACTGGGCATCGAAGTTCGCCACCAGTGATTATAAAGTGCAACGAAGAAGAAGATTACAAAAACTGGGCACCATTCCAGCGTAACAAAATAATACTAAACCGAGACCACTTCCAAGACAGTTCAAGAAAGGTTAGCCTTGCGGGGGAACTGCTGCGCAAGTTGCTGAGCAAGGCTGTGAGACCGGCCTAGCATGTCGGTCATAGCTTCCAGGTGTAGCTGTTTAGCGATGAGGTTCTCATTGGTGTTCTCCGCAATCTTTCTAAGAGATAGGACTTCAAGTCGAAGTTAAGTTGCAGAATGCCTTTCTGCTAGAACTTGGGACTGAAGAAGTCGAACTGATTTAGACAACAAATTCTGTGAGCTTGTCTGACTGTTAGTCTCAAGTAAATTGAACACTGCATCAAGACAAGACTTTGGGGTTGTTTCGCTATCTTCAAGATGTTTTGCCTTCTTTGCTGCAATATATGTTGGGTTTCTCTCACAGCCTTCAGCAGACTTGTGCATGCCATCAGGCATATCACCCTGAAACAAAGCAGAGAGATGACAGGTTTTCCACGTGTATAAACAAAGATGATAACTGTTCTGTCAATTCTATCCAATTTCAAATTAGAAAATAAAGAGTATGTTCAAAATATCAATAGCATAATTCGGCGTTGTTCATAATGCAGGGAGCTTCACCTCACTACTGGATTACCATGTCAACATAACAAGCATAGATGAAGGGCAAAGAAAATCATTGTATCTATTTTGGATAATGTGCATGGCATGTTGTTCATATCATCAGCCACATGAGATAAAATAGGAGATGACAAGGCGCAAACTTGGGCTGCTTCACCACACATTGGATTATAGATCCACAAGAACAAGCATACATATAGGGAGTATTAAGTAATGTGCATGGTATGAATAAGGAATTTGGTTTTACAAGTAAAACTTAGAACTTACGGTTCTTCCGAACATGCATTTTGGTAGAAACAGCAAACTAAACAGCAGTAAACGATAGGGAGTATGAGCAAATTAAACAGCAGTTGAGGATAAAGGCTTTAGAAGGACTGACTTACATTAACAGTTGACACCGGCTTTATAATGCCCTTCTCCATGTCAAGGGAAGTATAACTCAAGAATTTCAGCACAGAATCTTCTTCATAAGCATTACCTGTAGTCTACATTTTGTAGAGAGTAATTATAGATATGATAATACTGGAAGGGATAGAGGATAATGAAGATAAGATGCAGATTGATGCTACATAATCAACTACCAATCCCTGGAAGTACAAGCATTACAGGACAAAATGTGCTGACAAGAGCAATGGGCTACACTTCTGCACTGTCATTGTCTATGTATTCTACTTGTTGGTAAGATTAAATATAGATCTGATCTTTTTTAGTAAATGGTGGGCGAGGAAGATAAGATGCAGAATGCTACAAAATGAACCAATCCCTCTTCCCATAATACAAGAGTGTTTTGAACACTGGTGTACTGTACAAAACATTATTATATTATGGGACGGAGGGAGTAGCTGTTAATGTAAGTACAGTGATAGACCACGTTCAGTCCTTACAAGAGGACTGCAGAGCTAAACCTCTTCAAAAGCATTGGGTTGATTCTAAATTTATGTAAGAGTCCATACGGATCTTATAATGTCCACCAAATGGATGATTACGAGGCTAACATGTGCAGTGATGCTACATAATCAAACAACTATGAAAATAAGTATGGTCATACAGGGCAAGAGGTACTCACAAGAGCAATGCAGTGTGCAGTATAGTTTCGAGATTTTGTGGTCCCTTGAGAACGAATGTTCTTCTGCTAACAGTTTTCGTCAAGTGAGACATTAAGGCAAATGCAGAAATGTAGTTCAAATTGTGATGTGATATCATAGACAGTACCTTACGCTGCAGCCGAGACCAATGTGTAACAAGATTATTCCAGTCACCGTCGGATAAATGTAGCACCGGAGACTTTACAGAAATTTTGTTCAGAGCCTTGCCATCGAAGTGCGCTTGCCTCATGTAGGAACGATACTTCATCAACGAGTGCTTGAAAAGCGCAACCAACCCTTGCTCGTCATCACAACCCAGTTTGCGCCTTGCCTATTTAAAAGAATGAAAACTTGTGTCTTCTTTCAGCAGAAACATATGCAGTAATGACCATGAATAACATTAGTACATTACTTACGCGTAAGTTGCGGAGGAAGACTGGAAATTGTTCTGTGTCTGCGGTATAATCTTTCCATGAAGGAAAGATGTGCACAAAGTTCCTGACAACAACATAAGCTTCGTCTTCTAAACTGGGTAGAAATGGAACAGAGGTCCTATTTGCTGCAATTGGGGCTCTCTCTGGTGCGAAAAGGGATTTGGCAACTGGATTTGGTGTACTCTTTGCTGGAATGGGGGTTTTGCATCGTACAGCTGGTGCTATGTCAACTGGCATAATCATACTGTTTGCTGCAGTTGGGGTCTGCTGAGTTGGGGCATCAGAAATGACCAGTGTAGTAGGGCTAGAGTCTGCTAGAGTTGGGGTATTTTGGGGGTCAGGTGATATTGCAACTACACCTAATGGGCTATTTGATTTATCAGGTGCCACTACCTTTTCCAAATACTTTGCTTGTGCTCCTCCACGATCAGCAATCACCCTCTTCCTTTTGAACGTCTGATACACAAGAACAGCATTTGAATGGATAAATATGGTATGATGACAGATGGAATATGTACTGAAAATGGATAGGCAGGGCGTATTCACATACACGATGTGTAAACTAAGCTAATGGCAGTTCAACAAAGTAGAAGCAATGCAAAGCATCAGTTGCAAGATATGTGCGAGCAATGTAACCTTGGAAAGTTAGAGCAAGTACCTTGATGGGTGAATAAGATAGGGCATCTTCCTCTGACTCCTCCACTAGGGAGCTACATTGACTTAGGTCTCCCTCTAGCTCAGAACCACTGTTAGGATCATATTCTAAGCATGAATCTATAGGTGGAGAGTGTTTGCATTGCATTGCATCCAGACTTGATTTCAGTCCCTTAATGCCAAGTTTGACAGCCATGGCATTGTTCTGCTTTATTCTTTTCATGCGCGTAAGCTCATAATCATTATGATGCTGTTCAGAATCTGAGATTCATGAAAACATAAAAAGTAGTCAGATTATCTATGGAATGCATTTCGGTTTCAACTCGGAGAGTGTCTCCCTATAAACCCCTGCATATGCAAAGTTCACCTCCTCAACCGTGCTGACCAGACCACACACAGAGATACACACCCGAGCGACGAACATGCATTTTCGAAACTAAATTAGGAACATTTAGCTGACCAATTAAACAACTCTATTTTAATAATATCAGATTCGTATTTGAACAACTAAGCTTGTTTAGCTTGATGGGTGGAGCAGTGTTATTATGACACGAAGCACGTATTCTGATCGTATAGTGATCATAAAAGGGGGAAACTCTAAGCATATATTTTTTTTAGCAAAAGAGGGTTTCCCCTCTGATTTCTATTAAAGAAACCACCACGGAACCAACATGATCAATTAAACCCTAAGCATGATCAATTAAACCGTATTATGGCTGTGCCATGGCAGATTTGAAGCTGCAAACTGGAGAAATGATATTTAGCATCCATTGTTTGCTTCGAACTAAGAACTAAATTCTAAGAGCTGAAAAGAAAGTAGAGTAACCAAGTTAAGATCTATTTTCTGGTTGAGATCACAAAGTTGAGGAGATATGAAGTACCACCTCTCTTGCGGTGCCGTGTAGGCATCGGGGGTGCGATGGCGGTCGGTGGCGTTGAAGCAGATATGTGATGGTAGACCGGTGCATCGGGAGATAAGTCCTGTTGCAGTGGAAGAGAAGGTCGTGTGAGCGGCCCCGGCAAAGAGGACGACGACGCCGATGAAGCGAGAGGACGCGATGCAAGGCTATTGGTCCGTCGCCGTGGATGAGAAACGTCCATCTCTAGCAGTGGACGACGCGGTCTTGGTAGGCGGTTCGGCATGGTGGAGGACGGTGGCGATGGATGTGGTGGAGGATGGCGGTGATGGATGGGGTGGCGGACGGAGGCTGGTCTGGGAATGGGGTGTTCTAGCGCGAACGGTGTTTGAACGGGAAAATGGAGGGAGAGGTATGGGGAACCATGTTTTTGGGACACGCCTGTCTGAAATATGGGAAAGTTACGAACTTATCCCCCTATCAAATTTGGACGTCTCGTCAGTTGGGGATAGGACGGTAATCTCGCATCTCCCAAATATTTGCCGGTAACTATTTTGGGCGAGGAGAGGGTGTTTTGCCACCCATGGTTGGCGCCCATGGTGTATGAACGGGGCTGACAGGTAGGGCGGTTGTGTCACGTCTGATGGAAGTTACACATCTGCCCCTATTTAAAATATTAGCTTACATCTATTTCGGACGAGGAGAGTTTGTTTTGCCGCCCACCGTGTATGAATGGCGAATGGAGGGAGAAACAGAGGTCTTTCGGACGAGCTTGAATCAAATGAGTTTTGCCGCCCATGTTTGACGCCCACCGTGTCGGAATGGGCTTAGAGGAGGTCGTGTCATGTCTAATTGAAGTTACTAACCTACCCCTATTTAGAGAAGAGGAAATCGGGCCGATGGATTGTCCGTGTAATGGGTAGACAGTAATTTCCATCTCCCAAACACTTGGCTTCGGGCAGCCGATGTGGGAGTGGACATTTTGCTGTTTCTTTCGAATTTTGGGACAATAAGCATCCACGTTTACCCTAGCAACTAAATTCGAATCCATTTTGTATTCCTATATGAATCTTTATAAATCATTCTATTTGTTTTTATATATCTTCAAAAGGATGACAAAGATGTATTCCACTGTCATATATGAATATGGTTTACAAATGCCGATACTCAAATTCAGAAACTAGAATCCAGTTTAAGGTGAATTCGAATATTTGGAACACTTCATGTCCAACTCAAATGTCACATGCAGCATAATGTGTACTCCCATTTAGATATGTACACAAGCAATGTATCAAGATTCAAATACCGGGTCAATCAACCAAGAATGTACGGAACTAACAGACATATAAACACTTATAGAGTATATGGATCAATAATATCAACTAACATACATAAGCCAGGCCGATGTACTTTTTTTTGGCTACAACAGCATACTTTTTTTAGCCATCATCTTGGCCCTTTCCGATGCGTGCCACTTATGGTCCATCTATACTACTATTGCTGAATGCACATTCAGCCCGATTGGCATATTTGTAGGTCTGGCATAGCAATCCAAATCAAATGTCTCCGAGTCTTATCAATTAATACAGACTTGTGCTCAAATAAAATTACAAACAAAAAAACAAAAAAAACAATTACTACATGATCTCTAAAACAAATGGTTTGATTGATTACATGAACAGACAACACAAAGGTTATTCAACTATGGAAAGAACATTTCACCTATGATTTACCAAGTAGGAATTTAATTTCCTTTTTTCCTTCAGGACCTTAACAATTTGGTCAGTCTCAGCTTGCTTCATTTTGAAATCCACCAAATATTTAATGGTTGTCTTGAGTACTGCTTGTGATTGTGCTGTTTGCTTCCTCAACATGTCAACTTCATCTCTAAGTGCAGAAGCAGAATCTCTTTCTACCACTAGTTTAGCCTCTAGAGCATCAGCATTTGGCAATTCATAATGCACGATTGGGCCGGTGCCACTGCTGTGGGATGATGCAACGTACATGGGGACCTTGCTCTTTGATCTTGCGCTAACCTGTTTTGCCATTAAAGTTCCGATTGGATTCAGAAAAGTTGAAGTTAGCAAAACATCTCAACTGGGAGTTATAACAGCAAACCAGTTAAACAAACAAGGAATTAAAGAGTTTCAATTGGATGCTGAAAAGTAGTTATTAACATCATTGTAACCCGTTGTTACAGCAGCAAAGCAGTTAAACAAACAAGTAGATATTTAAGTTAAGGCAAACAGGTAATTCTTAACAGTAAGTATCAAACACATAGATAGGCGCAGTCTACAATATGATTAACAGGCTGTGCCATTATGTAATCAGTAGTAAACTAAATTAAGCCAAGCAACATAATTGAACAATTTTGCAATAAGTGGCTAACTAAAATTCCGAGAAGCAGGTAACTGAACTTACACTAGTTCTTTGTACAGGCACAATGCAACTTCTTTTTCGCTTACAAGGTTGTACGAAGGAGTCCATGGCATCAATTGCTTGGATACGCAGTCCCAATACTTCTTTCTTCCGACACTGCATGGGTAAGTCGAATGGTTAATCTGGTAAGATGGTGCGTCCTTGATATGTTATATGAGGACGTGTAGTCAGACTAGTTGTAGCCAAACACATCACATTGGCTTTTACTGTATATTTCATGCGATTACTTTTGGCATATCGAGATCTAAGCAATCTACAATAGGATGAAAAGACTGGCATCCTTCACATTATTGGCAAACTCAGTTCATAGAAACAAGCAATTCAACCATTCTGTTGGTAAATCAAAAGCGCCACTGGAATATTTTTCACTGTCCAATCATACACGCAAAAAGGGGCGATGCCACCATAGGGGCTTGGTATGGGCGGCCGCCTCAGGTGGCTGGAAAGTGTACACCTAGTTTGAGTCGTCCAGGTTGGCCCAAGCTAGTTTTGTTCGTCCCAACGCACGAGCAGGCAATGTAAAAAATGAAGAAAAATGTTTCAATTTGGATGACCCAATAACATAAGTGCAAGGCAGGCCCTATAGCAGGCTCGCGGCCCAAACGAGCTCCTCCCATATCGATCGACAGCAGGAAAAATCCCAATTCATTCGCTCCAGCCTCCAGTCTGGTTCGCTCCTAACCTAGCCGCTGCTGGACAGACCGACATAGCACTTCCTCGCGCCCTCATTGGAGGGCGGTCGCCGGGCTTCAAGTGAACGGAAGGACAAGAAGATGAAGATCCAACCCTGGGTGTAGCCTGCGTGGGAGGCAGTGGCGGCAGCACGGGCATGGCATCGAGCTTGCGCAAACGGACAGTCGCTAATTGCAAGAGTAGCATGCGCAACGAGCAGGTACATCACATCCCTGATTATATCTAATTCAACTCTTCAATTTCTGGCCAATAGTTAAACCTAATGGTGTTGTAAAAATGCTTGTATGTAGGGAATCTATGAGAAAATGAAACCAATTTCTACTTATTTTATAACTCCCCCAATCAATACTGAACTGACTGAATCTGACGTATCTAATCAAGTTTCCGGTGCAAACATACAAGCTCATGTTGTTCTTGAGCCTGAAGTGTCTAATGAACAGACTGCTAATGAAGGATTTGATGCAAACATTTTACATGCTCCTGGTGATGAACATATACTGTCTAATGAGGGATCTAATGCAAGCATTTTGCAAGATCATTGAAGGATTTAGTGTCTACTGATGATCTACTATGTTGAGAGAGACAGAGATTTGCAGGCATTGATGACAAGCAAAGTATAGTGCATTTTCATAGCTTGAGGAAACATCGAGGCCATCTACCAGAAAGTCCCCGTATCATGACAACATAGCATAAATACTTTTCTAATCTGTTCTTTGAAACTACTGGCATACTTGTGCAGGATAGATATATTGATATGCAGTTTGTGCACTAGTTATACGTGCAATTATACTTCGATACTTTCAGCCAGAGAAAGAATAATTCAAGCAGGTACAGACCATGTTTGTAGTCCTTGTACACCATGTTGCATTTTGTGTTTTTTGGTGCTTGCATCATTTAGTGTTTATAATCTGAACTACTTTGGATCATTAGCTGGTTTTCAAAGTGCATGTAGCTTCACATTTCTCAAGTTATGTTGATTTCCGGAGTGCAAGTGCCTTCGTATTTTTTAAGTTAAATGTTCGCCCCTGGTAACTTGAATTCGTGGATCAGCCACTGCACACAAATCATACACGAATGCCAGTATGAATTAAATGAAATGCAGGGACTTACGCTAGCTCGTTGTACAGGCTCACTGTAGCTCTGCTTGTGCTTGGGATGTTCCATGTACAAGTCCATGTTACCACTTGCTTGGATGTGCAGGCCTTGTGCTCCTTGCATCCCCCTCTGCATTTTTGACACGGCGAATGGTTGATCAAATAAGAGGAATCGACCTTGATGTTGTACCGGAGGATAGATACTTACAAGGTTATACGGGTGTGTAGGATGTGTACCAGATCCCGTAGCGTCGTCATGCTTCGCTAAAATATGGATTTGCTTGTTTCAGATGATATCTCCAGAAGAAATAAGAGTTAAGGTCAGAGTTGCACAGGCGTGTAAGCTAAGAGAGCAGTGAAAGGATATCCAAACATCATCGGAACAGTGCACAAGGGAGTGATGTGTGGATACCTAGTTCGGGTCGGCGTTTGGGCATGCTCGCCTAGCTAGAGTGTGGGTCACTTTAGAGCCATTGAGGGTGATGCGTTGGCGTTGGCTCGCTGCGCATGGATGCAGATCTTGAGTGGCAACGGAGCGCTACGATGCGGTGGACGAGACCGTTGGTGAAGCCCCAACGGCCTTGGGGGGCGGAGGTGCGACGATGTGCTCGGTGAAGTAGCCCCGGTGAGCTAGGAGACGGCATCGGTGAAGCGCACCTGATGCGGTGGAACTCGGTGTCTGTGAGGCACATCGGTTGCGGCGGCCGACGTTGTCGGTGGACCACCCGGTGCGGTGGACGAGGGCGTAGATGAGGTAGCTCCGGTGCGGTGGTGAAGCGCGACCGTCGTCTTTATCGTCGTCGTCGGGAAAAAAAGTGGGGAACGGTGGGGAAAGAGACGAGACGAGGGGCGATTCGAGGGTTGGCGGCGAATTAGGGATTTGAGCAAACTGGGCGCGGAAGGGGACGGTGGAGAAGAGAGATTTTGCAGGGCTGGAATTGGGGCCGCCAGATATTTCAATCCGAAACGTGGAAGCGCGAACTTATATTGTCGTCGTCCTTTTTTGGGGGGGAGGGGGGTGGGTGGGTGGGTGCTACGCGTCCGTCCGACACACGTGACCACCCCAACCGGACTATGCTTCGGTGCCTTAAGGCACCTGCCTTTCTGTCCATGACATATGGGTCCAACAGGTGGCTGGCCCACATGTAAGTGACCCAAAGGCAGTTGCCTTTAAGGCACCGAAGCAGCGTCCACCCCGACACGACCCTGGTTTGCCTGGTGCACCTACATTTGAGAATGCAAACGAATCTTCTTTCATTTGCAAACGAATCTGTATGTATTACCATGCCCGTGTTTTCCTTGCAATAATTAGTCATTCGAAACGAGAACTCCATCCGTTCACTTTTGTAAGTCGTTTCAAACAACTTAAAATGAACTGTTTTGCACATTGTCTGAAATGTCTTCAAGGTCTTATAAAAGGGAACAGAGGGAGTACTATAAATTAATTAATGAGGAGTTATTTGAAAAAAAAAAATCAAAACGGTACCCACGCTAACGTGGATTAGAGTGTGTCTCACATAATTAGTTATTTGAATTAGAGTGTGTGTCACGTAGTTAGTTATTTGAATTAGAGTGTGTGTCACGTAGCGATCTCCAATTCTAACGTGGATTTGGCATTTCACTGTATCCACACTACTTTTTTAATACAAATTCATATGTATATGATGAACACCATGGTAGTGAGAAAACTTTTGGATGGATTCAAACATATGACCTACAAAATAGCACAAGAAACTGAGTCAATGTCAACTTTTCGAAACTTAGTATGGCACGAATTTGAAATAATTACCCATATGTCTGGTCCTCGGTTCAAATCTTACAATGTACACCGAATTGAAACATCGATATTAAGTCTCATACTATATACATTAAAATGTTGTTTTTAGCCCCCCCCTCGCACAAACGTTACATACTTCCTGTATCGGTCAATCTTCCTCTCCTAACCACCTTAGGAAGCTATCAGTTTCCAGCACACGTTCATTCTTTCTCTCCATGTTTCGATCTCTAAGTCTCTCAACTACACAACCCCTTTTTCCACTCTGTTACCAAATGTATTTACCTCACACACCCGCCATTGCACCCCATGTCGAGCTCTCTCTCTCTCCCCCCTCTCCCTCTCACCCTCTCGCGCTAAATGCATGCATTGCCTATCTAGCCCCCCGACCTCTCGTGCATGCGCACGCATGCATGTTGTATATCTAGGTCACTCCCTCGAGACTGTCTCACTCTTTCTTTCGCACGGCAGGCCACACTCGCTCAATCTCGCTCTCTTTATCCGAGTCTCATTTAACCTCGTTTTCTTTCACACACAAATGATATATCTCCCTGTTCGGGATCGATCGACACACTCTATACTCTCTCACGTAGATTGTCTATCTAGGTCAGTCCATCCAAGCCGCCACCACTCTTTTGACCTCATGGTGGGCCACGCTCACTCAATCTCTCTCTCTCTGTGTGTGTGTGTGTGTATGTCTCGATTGACCTTGCTCTTTCTCGGACAAAAACGATATATCACCATGTTTGAGCCCAATTCGACCTATTCACATTGTATACTCTCTCACGCACATCGTCTATCTAGGTCACTCTCTCCAACCCGTCTCACTCTTTTGATCTCACGGTGACCCTATGTGATCGGTTGACCTTGCTTCCTCCCACGCACAAAATATATCTACACGTCTGTGACCGGATCATCTCTCAAGCTCTATCTTACAGCCCTCACCCTTGCCAAAAAGCTCAATCGGACAATATCTCTCCAGAGCATATATATTTGTTAAATGAATGTCGGACCACACTCACTTTGTCTCTCTATCTATATGTCTCTCGATTGACCTCGCTTTCTCACATCGTATCTTCCATGCATTGAAGCTACTACCTCTCCATCCCTCGCAAAGCCGGAGCTATTTACATTGCAAGGGGCACTCCAACCTTGGATTAATTTGTGTAGGCATTTATTCCGGTCGGTTTAGATTATATTTTCGTAGCATTCGGCCCACAACTACTCCAAACACCGTTGCAACCCACACAACTACCCTAGTTGATTTCCCTCTGGCTCGGTCATCACTGTCTCGCACGTCCTCTCTCGCCTTCAACGTCGCACCATGGTATTATTGAAAAAACTATGTTGTTCTCTTTAATTATTATAAATAAGCTACAAAACTACACACTGATAGTCCACTTGGAATGGAACAAATTTTGACCCACAAATTAAAGTGGTACAAACTACACACCAAGGACCCCACATGTCATGAAACGAATTTGGACCCATATACAAATTAAAAAATAAAGGACGAGCATCGAACATGCGACCGGGCCATCAAGCCGCACGTCAAGAGTAGGCCACATACGTAGAATAGCAATGTTTGTTGTACCCCCTTTGTTCACATAATGTTTTTATATTACCACAGCCTAATTAATGGATAACATGTAATATTATTTTTAGTACTATTCGCCTTCACTTACTGGTGGGTTCCATGTGTGCTCTCTCTCTCCTCCCCTTCTGCGTTTAGACGCACGGGCAAACAGGAAGAACTTGCGGGCGATGTTGCCGTTGACCATATCTGGACACGTTCACAAGTCACGGCACTAGTTTCACGTACTAGCAGCACTAGTCAGTGTGTATGTGCAATGCACGTTAATTTGGATGTATATTAAGTGCATGCGGATATTAACTACTAGGATATTATTTGCGTGTTGTCATGTGATTAGCACTATTTTTGGCATGAAATTAAGTGCACACTAAACGTGTTGAGCGCTCGACATTGAAGCAGTCTAGGTCGTTGGATGACAAGGAATACATGTGGCTTGATGACGTTTTATATTTAATTTGATACGGCTCTAGCAGAACATTCAATCGATCAAACCATACATTTCATTCAGTCTGACTCCGACTTTAAATTATAGGACGATTGATATAAAATAAACGGAAATGATAAACGTTCGGATTTTAAGCATGGAAATCCGAACATTTTTCATGGCAAATTTAGATTACACGGCGGCGGCGGGGGCATCTCGCGGTGGGAAGCGGCTCCTCTGCCGTGCCCTGTGTGTCGTCGGGCCACTGACCGACGGCGACGGTGGCGTCTTGCGCCGTTGTTGGCGTACTCCTGGACATTGGCCTAGCTTCAAGGAAAGCCAATATGTTCTAGACTTCGGAGCGAGTCGACTGGCAGTAGGAGGCGACTGGCGTTGGTGCAAGGAAGCGGTCGACGGCGGCCATCCATGCCGCTGAGGGGGGCACTGGCACCCGCGCGGGGACAGGCGCTGTCAACGGTGCAGTGGAGACATTCATGTGCACGGGCACCGGCACAGATGCGGACGTCAGTGCACGCGCAGGCGCAGGCGCTGGCAGGTGCACGGGCACCGGCACGGGCGTGCGTGTCAGTGCACGCGCAGGCGCATGCGCTGGCATGTGCACGGGCGCGTGAAAGTCGGCGGGCACCTCGTGGAACCCCGTGGGATCAAGCTCGGCGACAATGTGCGGCTCCCAGCCCATCAATACCACGGGGATGGGCGCTGGCGCAGTCGGGGCGACGGGAGCCGGAACGGGAGCGGGGACAGGCGCGGCGTCTTCCCGCAATGCCAGTTCAAGCTCGTCCCAAAGCGTCGTATGTTCTTGAGACTCCGGCTGGGTGTCTTCCTCGAGAAACTGGAACACTAAGGGCAGACCATCAGGATGCGGCATGGCGTATGTTTAGGTCAGGCTAGTTGGAGGTAGACGACAGGAGAATCGGAGAGGAAGAGAGAGGATTGTAGCGATACTCCCTCCTTTCCAGTTTATAAGGCTCGATTCAAAAATCTCACCAACCAAGGTAGATGGTGAGTGGTGGAATACTTTTTCTAGTTTGCAAAAGCCCCCAATTAATGCTCTTGTTTTTCTCAAAAAAATATGTTTACCAATGCATTAATTGCAATGCATGCATGCATAAATTACATGCATTGGTCAATTTTCTCTTAATACTTGCATGCAGTGATTTAATTTACCTTGGAATCTGAACATGTGATGGGAAACAACAAAATTGAGCCTTATAAAATGGAAAAACTAATATTTTGAGTTAAGCCCTATAAACCGGAAAGGAGGGAGTACCGGGTAGTGTGGGGTTGATTTTAAACCTCGGCGCCGGCGACATTAAAAGTGGGAGCAGTTGGGACAACGGTGGGCGGCGGAGCCTGGTCAAAGGGCTCGCCTCCCGATGAGCCTGCACAGCGGTCTACTCGCATGCCTCCCTGATAGCCGGCACAACGGTCTGCTCGCACGCCTCCCGTCGACTCACACGCTTGCTCGAACGGCACCTGCTGATTGCCAATGAGAAGCGGGGGCTCGTGGCGGCGCATAAACGCCCACGGTTTCAATAGTGAAAGCATTCACCTTAACGTGACAGGTCTTTCTTCCAAAATACCTTGGCTCTTCATTTGTGCAACTTGTCATAAGCAGCTTGTCTCAAATTGAAGAAAAAACTTACGAAGTAATATTTGTGCCATATCACGTGACCATGCTTAGTTTCAAGAATTTATGCTCACTTTTGGGTTTTCTAAAATTTAAGATCCAGGATTCGAAACAATATCATAACCTGCATCATGCAATAAATTTTCAAGCCGTACATCTGTCCTGTTGTATTTCTTAAGAAAGGATTTGGTCAAACATTTTGCTTAGTTAGACTTCAGACAAGTTATATATGCAGAGTAAAAGGATAATCCCTCCGTACCAAAGCATTGCCTGATATATTAACTCAAGTACTAGGCACGAACAAACGGGCTCAATTCTGTGCTCATCCTGGTGTAGTAGTAGTAGTACTAGGCAATGCAGTTGACGGGTGACCTTGACGAGCGGCGACCGAGGGAATTGAACCGTGCTCAGCACGGTAGGTAACGTTGTCTAGTTACTAAAGCATCCCTCCGCTATTCATCGGTAGTCATTATGGACCGAGGACATGAGGGGAATTTCCTAGGGCTGGAATTCTGGCCGCCAGATATTTCGACTTGAAACACTGAGGCTCGACTGGTTGGGGTAATGGGGTTGCCCAATGTGCGTACCACGCACGCCACCGAAGGACACGAGCCCGTTTTTTTAGGATCAACATGAGCCAAGGTCTGGCTGGTACGCCGTTGGGTCCTACCATTCGAGAATATGAAAGGAACCATTTAAATTGCCAAACGAATCTATGTGTATTACAATACCCGTATTTTCCTTGCAAATACTAATCTCAACGTGGTAATTGATTTTTGACGAGTTGTTGAATTAGAGTGAGTTTGTGATATAGTGATCTCAACGTGGATTTCACATTTCATGGTATCCCTAATAAGTTTTCCAATGCAAATTCAAATATAAAAGATGAACAATATGGAGGTGAGAAAACTTTGTATGTATCAAGCATATGACCACAGACACACACATAGAGAGACACACACGCATGAACACAAACAACAATCCAATAAGTATAGTGCATCTATTTTTCCAAACCATGCATGTATGACACGAATTCAAAAATACTCCTTCTATTCCTAAATATTAGTCTTTTAGAGAGTTCAACAAGTGACTACATACGGAGCAAAATGAGTGAATCTAGACTCTAAAATATATCTATATACATCTGTATGTGCCAGTCCATTTGAAGCCTCTAAAAAGACAAATATTTGGGAATGAAGGGAGTAAAGTGTAAGACATCCATGGTCCTCAGTTCAATATTTAAAATGAACATGAAACTGAAACATGAATATTAAGTCTATTACTACAGTACATGCAAATGTTCTGTTCAGGCGGAGCTATGATTGTCGGGGGTCAACCCCTCGACCTTAGATAAAATTGTGGAGCTCTGTTTAGGGTTGTTTAGATTATATTTGTCCCCACCCTCCCAGCCATCGATTGGTTGTGCACCCCCCACCCCTCCTCCCTGGGAGAATATCATGTGCCCCCATACCTTAGATGCTATATGCCGATACGAGTTGCTTGGAGCTTGTAGATCTGAGATATAGCAGCTCACATGATGTGTCTTAATATTTCTACAGGAAACCTTGATGAGTTTGAGAATTGCACACAATTTGTACAAAAACTACTTAGATGCCCTTTGATCCCATATCCAACGACCTCGAAGCTCGTATCACCGTAGCATCTAAGATGAAGGAGGACATCATATTCTCCTGTATGTAAGAATATCATGTGCTACCACACCTTAGATGTTTTGGTGATACAAGCTCTTCGGATGCGTTGGATTTGTGACCCAACACCTCCTCGGTACTTCTAATGGTTTTTTGCAGAAAAGCCCCAAAAGAGTTCGGCCACTGCTTACAAGCACAAAGACTGCTCAGATGCCATTGGATCTCAGATCAAACGACCTCCAAGCTCGTATCACCGTAGCATCCAAGCTGCGATAGCACCTTATGTTTTCTCGCACGGGAGAGTATGAGGTGCTCCCGCATCGTAGATTCTATGGTGATACGAGTTCACTGAGAACTAACGGCCCACAATAGGAGGTTTGAATGTTTTTTGCAATATACGGCTGATAGAGTTTGGGAAATGCGCAGAAAGTACAAGTACTACGCATGTGCCATCTGATCACTGATCATACGACCTAGATGCTCATATCACCGTAGCGGGTAATTAAGCTACGGGGAGCACCTAATATGAGCACCGGGGAGCCGTTGGATCGAAGATGCAGCGGCACACACGAGGCCTGAATGTTTTATTTGCAAAAAAACCTTTGGAGAGTTTGGAAATTGCGCATAATTACAAAGACTACTCCCAAGCCATTGGATCTCACTTCCAACGGTGTAAAAACTCGTATCACCATAGTATCTAAGCTGCAGGGTGGATGTGATATTCTATGCCGCTGTCATTTTTGTTCGTAAACTTGCAAAATATGTGTAACTCATGTCGTTACTTGTCTAACCGCGCAAAGTGTTTGTTCAAAAAAAACCATCCTACACTGAAATATCGGAACAACACACGGGGGTCCCACTTGTCATTAATCAAATTTGGACCTAAAACTAACAAATCTAAAAGACGAGATTCGAACTGGCAACCTGGACTACAAAGCGTAAGTCGATAGCCTGAAAAAACAAACGGTTGTTGGCTTTGTCCCATAACTTGATTTTATTTATACAGTACTTTCGTTGAGTAGAGTAGAGGGAGTGCCTCGTCAACACGTGCATGACCGTTGTCTCACTTACTGGTGGGTCCCAGGTCTGCGATCTTAATCTCTCTTCTCACCATCATCTAACCTTTGCATGGGCACACACGAAGAGCGGCGCTAGCTTGCCATGGTGTTATTACAACTAAAAAAAGCTTGGAAAATAGAAGAATCGCCTAGAACAAGAGACGTTGTGGCTGGTCGAGACGGAGCTAACCACATCTATCCTCCGTGCCATGTTTGCATGATGAAGTTGTGTGGCTAGTGGGGTGTTTTCGACCGACTGGCTGGGTCCTGAGGTCGAACCATAGGTACTACGTCTAGTGGGGTGTATACGCACATTTTTCCTCCGTGCCGAGACGTGGCAGACCCTACCGCACGGTTTCGGGGTCCTCTCGGGTGGTGCACACATATATTCTTCCTGACGTGGGACGCCCTACCGCACATTTTCTGGGTCCTCCTCGGTCGTAGCGCCGAAGCAAGTAAATGAGTCGTCAAATCATGAAAGACCACCTTTCCCGCTGAGTACATCAGTGAAGAATGGTGGCTAGGTAGGTGGGCTAGTTCGACCGATTAGCTAGGCCGCTGCCACATTTGTTTTTTCACCCTTTTTTTTATCTACTTGCCGGTAGGTAAATATAAATATCCACCGCGGCGTTGCTCTGGTGTTTGGGTGTGGCAGGATTTTTATTTTTTTGATTGGCGGGAGCAGGCGCGGCAGGATTTTTAATTTTTTGATTGACGGGAGCAGGCGCGGAAGCAATTAGTCACGATGACTCCGGCTATAAAAACCCATCGCTCCCTGATGTGAGAAGTCATCGACTGGTGTTTTACCGTGGTGAAAATGAAAAGATTCCCCGCTCCCTCCGCCTTCCCGTAGATTGCATTGCCTTTCAACCGTTTCACCCCCTTTGCTTCCTCTCCCCATTGCTTCTACCTGGTGCCATGGCGGCGCAGCAGATCACAGAGTCCAAGGTGAGGCTCCTGACACAGGAGCTCCATGCCAAGGATGCGGAGCTCAGGGCCAAGGATGTGGAGCTCCGTGAGCTCAAGGAGGAGAGGAGTGCCATGCTCCTCCGTTATGTGTGGGAGTTCAGGGAGCTTCAAAAGTGGCAGGCGTCCACCACAAAGATGCTCGAGGCATTGGCGGCGTTGCTGCAGAAAGCGGGAGATACGATAAGCCATCAGGGGAGCCGGCTGGAGCGCGAGCGGGCCGATCGTGACGAGGTCCAGGATCGCCTCAGCCACTTGGTGAACCAAGTTGCCACGCACGTGTTGCGGCTGCGCTGTGCCTACCGTCGTGCCAGCGCGACGATGCCGGCCGTCGGGCTAAACCCGTTCGACCACCCGGTCGACTTCAACGAGCTGCGGCTTCCTGACCTGGTCTCCTTCTTCACCTATATCTTCGAGGAGCTGAGCCGTCTCCACACGATAGTGGGGGCTGAGCTGGACAAGGAGGGGTTGCGGGCTGCCATCACCGTTGTCGGGCAAATCCTTTCAGGGCTCCGTCACCGGAATCCATTCGTGCCATTGGACGCCGTCTTTGACGAGCTGGCTCCCGTTGACCGGGAGCGGGCTCTGCGGGCGGTTGCACCCTGCATCACCAACGTCGTGCGCCTTGAGAAGCAGAGGGACTTCATGGTGTTTAGGCGCCCTCTGCATGGGCATGTCCATGTCTCGGCGCAACATGACCATTGGATCAAACTCAGACGGTGCAGATCAGTCACTGTAGCACAAAGAGTGTGGGTGTGTTTGGTTGCATTCTCATCTCAATACAGTTGTTTCCTCTTCGTGTATTTTTGTCAACCTACTAGTGTGGACTCATGCACACTTCATGCACTCTGCCAAACACCCAAAAGTGGGTCGAGAAGGGAACTTTTGCTCCCATTCCGTTCACCCTTCATACACCCTGCCTAACACTATTCGTTCTTCATATGGTTCATGTTTCGTGGAGTAGTGTAGGACCGTACTCTCCATGCGTTGTGGACCTATTCCTGTTAACATTGATCTCACCGTTCATTCTCGACCAGACAGTCGAAAAAGCGGTACTTTGTTACATATAGGAGTAGTTGACATGCGCACAACATCATTTGTTATCGTCATATCTTACTACACTAGCAACAAGATTGTGTAGTACTGACGTATGAACCACTGCACATGCCTAGTAGTAGGAGAACTGTGTATGTTCAAGTGGCTGCCGTGTTTCGCACTCCTCCGTCGTAAGAGTGGAAACGCTTCCTGTAATCATTTTCTTCTTCTGAAAAACAGTTGACACGCTCTACCATGCGGATCCTCCTCCAGCCATGCACTAAATTACTCACTTTCGCCGACGTGTGGGACAGCCAGCATCGGGGTCCACCAGCCATGCACTAATTTACTCCGTAGTAGAGTGACGGTAGACTACCCCGATCGAAGCGCCGCAGTAATGCCCAATGAGTCGTCAAATCACAAAACCCCCTCCTTTCCAGCAGTAAGTTGGACGGATGAAGCAACCATCATTTCACTCTTCTCTCTCAGCTTCCTCTCTACCCAACCCTCGCTTCTGCCTCATCTTGTTCCTCATTTCTTCAAGAAAATCCCGACCTGCTTCTGCCATTGTTCTTCTCTCCCAAAGAAGGAAAGGTGAGCACATCAATGGTGTTGATTCTGGCCAAGGCCCGGTCTTGCAACCCCGAGACTGATCCTATAACTCCCTCTCTTTTCTTCTTTTGGGTTTGTGATTATGGTTTCTTTTCTTTTATTTCTATTTGACAGTTTCTTGATGGACGCTGGAGCACCGGCCGAAGTGATGTCTATGGCTCCGGCCAAAACCATCGAGGCTCATGGTACAAAGACGCGCAAGCACCCCGCCGAGACTACCGCAGACAAGCTCAAAGCCATCGCCCTGTCCAAGCCCCCCTCTCCGGGATCCCTCATTAAGCAAGTCCAGGTAATATCTCTTCTTGACGATCTTTTTCTCGATCTTGATCGTGTTTTTTCATCTAACACGTAGTACTAGTACTAGTAGTACAACTTTCTAGGTGACCTTGCATGTGATTTTTGTGTGCCAAATGACGGTTCTAAATTCCTCTTTTGACCAAAACATGCGAGAGGTTGACACTGATTTCTTATAGATTACTTTCAACTACTCCCTCTGTCCCAAATTTCTTGTCTTAGTTTTGTCTAGATACGGATGTATCTAATACTAAAATGTGACTTGATACATCCGTATCTAGACAAATCTAAGACAAGAATTTTGGGACGGAGGGAGTACTTTATGAACATCAATGCTACCTTTTAAGAGGGTATATTTGCCTCAGTAACTTGTGTTATGGATTTTGCATGTAATCCCTCTGCTCTCATGGCTTTGAAGACATGTTCTAGTGTCTTTGTTCACTCATTTCTGTGCGTATATGTAGTCATATATGGAGTATAATATCGAAAATCATCTTATATTTTTGAATGGAGGTAGTAATAAAATATGGTTTTTGTTTGAATTAGAACCAGGTCCGCGGTGGAGATGAAGTTCTCAAAGTCATGACATGTGAACTGGAAGACCTGATGATGAGTTCTACTTTTGAACTATCCAGCTGATGTGTCCTTGTCGCCACGTGTCTTGAACTAGTGTTTTCCTATAGCATTGTTGTCAGGCGTGTTCTCGAGGCTGTACTTGACCACAATAATTTCCTGGTTGTGCCTTCGATTACGAAGGGTGTGGTTCTTGTAAAGCTTCCCAACAAATCTGATGCGGCCTGTCTTCATCATCATGTTTATGAGTGGAAAGACCACTCTGTTAGATTCTCCAAGGTTGACAAGATGGAGATGGTGCGTGTAGACATCTCACACGAAGCCCATGGCCTAGTCAGTTATGCGGGGTTCATCCCATAGGTCGGTGGCAAGAAATAGTCTGTAGAGTTTAGTTAGTGCAACTTTGCTTGTCTGTAGTAAGTACTATTGTTCAGTACTTGATTTGTGTTCGTGAACCCTGTATTGTTTATTAGTACTGCCACTTTTGATGTGTCGTCAGTCCTGAGAACGGTCTATGTTAATGTCTGTCCACTCAATTCAGTCTGTATATTTTGAAGTATCCAGATCAGATTTTTTGTGAGGACGGTTTATCAATTATGGTTACACTCCAACATCTGTATGCATTGCAGGGTTTATCGCACCCACCAGAATTCCCATGGATGTTTGGTCCATACGATTTGTCACGACCTTTGGACTGTCCTGCTTGTGGGAGTAGGCAGGGCCCCTGCATGCCACGCGTAGTTGGACGATCAATCTTCTGTTTAGTACTTCAACATAGTGATTTCCTGGTAAGGATTCACTCGTGTCACATCAAGTAAATCTTATTGATTTACTGTCTAAATCTTATTGATTTAATGTCATGTTTTCTTTCTTTTCCTGCAATTTTATGATGCAGGTTTTGCCATGTGACATTCATCGCAGAATAAACCGTTTGGTTTGCTCTACGATGGCTATTTTTGTAGGTTTCACTTCTTATGTCGTGTCAGTAACGAAGGCACTGTCCATCACTTCTATTACTGGAAAAATTGGATCAGTCTGTTGTCTGAGTACAAGCTGAATCCCTATGATGAACTGCAGTTTGGTTTAACAAAAACGCCACAATTAGTCCTTCTCGCGTTTAAAAGAAATGAAGAAAAAAACTGGATCACGTTCACGGATCCTAGTCAAGTTAGAAAGCTGATCATAGCAGACCAGACACGATCGCTGCTGTCTCGCACAGATCAAGCACCGGCAGTTGCTCTAGCACTGACAGTGGCAACAGCTCAGTCTGATCCAGCTGAGGATTGGGCACCGACCGCGTCAGCGGATCAGTATGATCTACCGGAGGATCGGGCATCGACACCGGCACAAGCTCTACAAGGAGCACCATCTCTGGCAGCAGCAGCGGCTTCGGCACCTGCACCAACACTTGCACTTGCATCTGCTCCGGCCCGTGCAGTTGCACCGGCAACAGACTGGGCTGCAGATCGCACTTCATATACCAAAGTCCTTACAAAAACCGACATGTCCACCTTCTTGGTAAGCATTGGCCGCCCAAGTGCTTCGTTCTTTTTTCTTTCCATGTTTTTTCACATGATTCACTGTGTTGATCTAACTGTTTGGGTATGTCTTCTTGTTTGCAAACAGAGAATTCCTAGAGCAACAAGGGAGTCGTTCAACAATCCGGGCGACCGCGGCCAAGTTTCTCTTACCATGCGCAGCCTTGGTGTGAATGAACCTGCTCAATATACCGTAAGTACAAAGGATGGTCGCATGATGATTGATGCTAAAGGATGGTCAAGGTTCAAATCTAAATCATATCTTGCGGTAGGGGATGATGTCAAAATCGAACTTTCTCGGCAAGGACAGCTGGTCCAAATCAACTTTGAAATTAGCAGCACGCAACTGCCGAACTGATCTATCCTCTGAGAGATTTTGATGTAATAATCTGGCATGCTGAAACAAGTGTCCTATGTGTATAAGTAGTACGACAGTATTATTTATCACATGGTATATCATTGATAGAATTGCAACTCTGATTGCTGGTTAGGAACTGTCGTTCGATTTCATTCCAACAGCTGCCATGCTTTATTCAATTTCGTGTATTCGCCTTGCGATAGCATCTAAAACCAGCGCCGTACCGATCGCTCGCAATATGAAAAGTGCTGAGGTAGAACACATGGGCCCCCAAACATGCAGGGTCAGCCTGCAGCCCAAAGTGCAGAACCGTGAGCCTATCTGAGTATTATATTCTCAGCTGAACCCCCATAAAAAAAGCTGAACCCCCATAATGCCCATGCCTTGCAGAGGGAGTATATTTCTCGGCAAGGTGAGCCTGTGATATAAAAGATTTGTATATTTCTTTACAGAGGGAGTATCTCTCTGTCAAAAGATATACTTATGTGTAACTAGTTACTCATGTCTTTCTACTTACTTTCGCTAATATGTGGGGCAACCGGCAACGGGGTCCATGTGCCATATGCACAAATTAGAGTGCACAACTTCACGGTAGACACACCCTGGTCGTAGCGCCGCAGTAATGCCCAATGAGCCGTCACATACCAAGCCCCCCTTTCCAGATTTAGCAGTAAGCTGGACAGACGAAGCGGCAATATTTCACTGGGCCTGAATCCCCTTCTCCCTCGTCTGCTTGTTTAGAGAAAACCCCCTCTCGGCGTTTGCATAGGGTTTTCTCATGGAGAACCAGGTACGAATTCTTCATCCATCCCCGATAAACCCATGTCCCTTGGTCGCAGGTAATCCTAGGATGGCAGCCGCCACCGTTGATGCATTTTTCTTCCTACTGAATCTAGTGTGTTTCATTTGCAGTGCCCAAAGTGCGAGTACCCTATAGGTTTCTGCGCCCTCGGCGAGACGCCACACTTTTTCCTTCTCATCCTAACACAGCATTTTGAAACGCGCACAATATGTTCCTAGAATCCTCTTTTCTATCCGAGAGGGTGGGTTTTTTTTTGAACATGCTGTGTTCTCATATTATTTTTCCTGCAGTGTATTATTTGCTATGCCAGAACACATGTACTCAAGATGCTCGGCCTTGCCATAACTGAATAAACTAGTTTAATGGTCACAGTGAAGACAAGCCATGGATATAAGTTCCGAGTTGGGTTCATGAACTAAGAAGATCGCTGCTTTTTTATGGCCGAACTTGGATAAACTTTTTCAAGTGTTACGGACTGAAAGTTGGCGCACGAATGTTGATGGAAATAGCAGAACCTGGTCTCATCTTCACTGCGATCTTCCACCCCGACGTCGTTCCAATTGTTCATCCATGTTAGTTTTGTATCTGGTTCTTGCTTGTTGCCTCGATTACTTCTTAATCCACCTATTCTGTCTAACTAATCACAATTTAACTTTAGAAGTAGCAACGAATATCTCATGAAGATGCTACTTCTAACTAATATTTTCTTATAATTGGTGGCACGTGTAGGTTTTTCAGAGTTAAGCAGTCTGCTCGTTTGTTACTCTGTAATAACTCGGCTGTTACTAATGGCACTGAATTGATTGGATCGACATCCACAAGTTCCTACACTTTATTGACCGTCTTGAGGTCCTTATGGGGCGTTTCAATGGTGGAAGGCCACGTGGGATATGTGTGCCACTGCTGCACTCGTTGAACAGGTCCAACTGTGTCGAGAAACTTATGGTACAAGCTGTTTTCTATTATATATGTTGTTCATAAACTATTGCTTATACACAGTTTTACAGCTATGATCTTCTTGAAACAGGAACTGCCGAGTTCTATTGTTCCTATACAGATGCCTGACCATGGTCGGGTCAGACTTGCGCTTGGTCACAACATGATGTTTATGTCGACCTCCTCAATTCCCCTTGGAGGTGAAAAGATACTTATTCATGGGTGGTCTCAAATAATGAAGGCCCGTCCATCTTGGAGAATTGGACAGAAGATTATGTTCATGCTTTTCCATGGCTCTAAAGAGAATATCCTGTTTATTGACCACGTTGCGAGATGAAGCCGCTTTCAGAAGGTTGTGGATGCGCGGGGTGGCGCCTGGGCCTTGTCCTGGGGCTTGGCGGCCTCACCCTTGGTTAACTGTAGGCAAAGTAGCACTGTTCGAGGTGTGCTTTGTACGGTTGAACCTGTATAAGTACTCATACTGCTTTCAGCTTTGGTTGTTAAGTGCCCCTGCTGGTTTCAGTTAAGGTTGTTAAGTACTCCTGCTGCTTTTACAGTCTGTCGTGTTTCTTCAGTCCTATCTTCATCCAGCTGCCAAAACCAAACCAGCGCCAGCGGGGCCGCCTGCTTCCGCCTTCCACGGCGGGCTGCGCCTCCGCGCACGCATTGCCGCCCCACCGTCTCCTAAATTGTTAACGTCGACGTCCTCCGCGCGCTTTGGTGCACTCGCTGCGGCGCCGCCCTCTCGCGTTGTCAACATGGTCAACAAACAACAGGAATCGGCAGAAGTACGTGGAGAGGATGACAGTAGGGGCCCACCACGTCAGCGTATGGAAAAATAAAATGCTTCCTCCTAGTGTTTTCCTGACATCTGGGACCCACGACATTGTGAGCGTATATAGTCAATAGACAAGAGAACAACACAAGATCGGCTGACACCTGGGACGTAGCTACTCGAGCAGTATTTTGTTTGTTTGGTATTGTTGAGACGAAGCAGGGTTTGAACTGGGCTGTGGCTCGTCTAGCCCAGGCTTATATTTTATGTTCACCATGTGACAAGCCCATCTATTTTTTCTTTGTGAAAATGAGCCCAGTTTATTTTTTCTGAAGAATACCCAATCCAGGCCTACTTATTTTTCTATGCCCTGATGGGCTGCAACTCTTTCAAGACGCCTGCAAATCTTGAAAGTAATATGAAATGTGTTGTAAATATAAAAACAGATGACAAATTGGCAATTACTTTATAATTTCTGAATTTTATCACATTTTCAAATTCCTATTTCACTGGGCATTAACCTAATTTAAATATATCTTCAAAGTACTTTAAATATGGCTGGACATGTCGGTATTAAAAATAGTTTGGAACCCACAGAAATATGCGAAATTGGCCCTGGCGAACCAAAAAAACGACTGCAATAAATTGCATAAGAAGTTGCCATGAGCTATATATAAATTATTAAAAAAAAGAGGGAGTGGTCTGACTTGTGGGCCTGTTTAGTTGACGCGTATGCAAGATTTTTTTAGTTATTATATACGTCAACAAACGATTCTAGCAGATGTAACCGTTGGATGTCACTCCAACGGCCGTCGTGTTTCTTCAATCTCTGATCTTCTTGCTCCAGCCGCCAAAGCAGCGCCGGCGGGATCGCCTACTCCCGCCTCCCGTGGCCGGCTGTGCTGCCGCGCAGGCCTCAGTGCCCCCTACTACTCCCACCACTGGCCAGGGCATCCCTCTACTCACCCACACCCCCTGTTATTCTACGGCGACGGCAGCCTCACACCGCAGCCGAACCGGTGAACGCTCGTACTCCTCTCCGCGTGGTCATCCACTATCGCGTCTTCCCCGGCTCGGTGTCGTCCCCTTCCTATGCCTCGCCGTCATCCACCACCATGGTGCTCTCGGCGCAGCATGGTCAAAGTGGTCAGCGACCGACTTCCATCGAAAGAGTACTGTACGTGGAGAAGCAGACAGCAGGGTCCACGGCAGCCGCAAGGAAGTGCCTCCTTATTACGCGGAAAATAATTATTCCTCCACCTGACAGCAGGGACCCACCGGACGCCCACCAGTATATCATGAAAAAAACATTTGCCCCTGACTGGTGGGACCCACCCGGTGGGCCATCGTATTTCGCGAAAAAAACGTTCCCCCTGCTGTCAGCTCGGACCCACCAGAAGTGCCTCCTTATTACGCACAAAAAATGAATACTCCCCTGCTAGCTGGGACGCACCTTGGTGGGAGGCTGACTTGTGGGCCTACTAAGTTGACGGGGACGGAGAGCTTTGTCAACTTAGTTAATATACATGATTCTAGCTCAAGTGACCGTACGATTTCCATCCAACGGCCGTAGTGCTTCTTCAACCTCTGGTCTTCTTGCTCCAGCCGCCCAAACCAGCGCCGGTCGTGCCTCGTGCTCCTGCCTCCCGTGGCCGGCTGTGATGCGGCGGAGGCCTCACCACCCCCTACTACTCCCACCGCTGGCCAGGCCATCCCTCTACTCACCCACACCCCCTGTTATTCTGCGACGACGGCAGCCTCACACCGCAGCGAACCAGTGAACCCTCGTACTCCTCTATGCGTGGGCATCCACTGCCGCGTCTTCCCCGGCTCCGCTTCGTCCCCTTCCTAGGCCTCGCCGTCGTCCACCGCCCTGGTGCTCTCGGCGTGGCGTGGTCAACGTGGTCAAGGAACGACTTCCATCGGACGTGGACTGTATGTGGAGAGGCTAACAGCTGGGTCCACGGCCGCAGGAAGGAAGTGCCTCCTTATTACGTGCAAAATAATTATTCCTCCACCTGACAGCGGGGACCCACCGGACGGGCCACCATATTTCGTGAAAAAAATGTTTCCCCCCTAACTGCTGGGACCCACCAGCGACACCTTTGCACGCAAGGAAGTGCGTCCGGGCAAAAAAAATGATTCGCCCCCCTGACTGCTGGGACCCACCAGCTACATCTTCGCACGCAAGGAAGTGCATCCGGGCAAAAAAAACCAAAACGATTCACCCCCCTGACTGCTGGGACCCACCAGCCCCCCGACTGTTGGGACCCACCAGCTACATCTTCGCACGCAAGGAAGTGCGTCCGGGCAAAAAAAACGATTCGCCCCCTGACTGCTGGGACCCACCAGCTACATCTTCGCAGGCAAGGAAGTGCCTGACAGTCGGGACCCACCTGGTCGAAGCGTACATAGCGTTGTCATTTTGGTCACGAATGTGTACGTACATACTGGTCGATGTAGAGGCGCACACGTGTCGTAGTAGAGGCGGCCAGTGTGCAAGAAAGAAAATACGTCCACGTATGTGTACATACGGGCGTGGTCTCGAATGCCTACTCTCGCATACGTACGACGAGGGCTCATGTACATGGCTGGGTCGGAACGGAGAAACAGCGTCGTCGTCGTGTTCATGGGGAGGCAACAGAATGCATCGTGTTCATGGGGAGGCAACGGAATGAGTCGTGTTCATCGGGAGGCAACGCGGCTGGGTCGGAACGGAATGCGTGGTCGTGTTCATCGGGAGGGCTTGGACGGAACAGGCGATGGAAACGAGGCCTGGCGTACCGCGGAACAGAGGAAACGGCCTTGTGTTCAACCGGCCACGTTCGAAACAGGATCCTGTTCATCGGGAAGGGTCTGGCGTACCGCAAAACGGAGGAAACGGACCTCCTACAGTCGAAACGGGGGTCCTGTTGATCGGGAGGGGTGTGGCCTACCGCAAAATGGAGGAAACGAACCTCCTACGGTCGAAACGGGGGTCCTGTTGATCAGGAGGGGTGTGGCGTACCGCAAAACGAAGGAAACAGACTTGTATTGGAGCGCTACGGTCGAAACAGGGGTCCTGTTCATCGGGAGGGGTGTGGCGTACCGCAAAACGGGACTCCACGGGATACTGTTCATCTCCACCGTCGACCCCCTCCAGCCTCCACGAGCTACTGTTCATCCACCATCGACCTCCTCCAGCCTCCACGGGCTCCTGTTCATCCAGCCTCCACCGCGCGCTACTCCACCGTCTACTGTTCATCCAGCCCTCCACACCACGGGGTCCTGTTCAACCACCCCTCCACGGGCACCCCTCCACCGTCTACTGTTCATCCTGCCCTCCACACCACGGGGTCCTGTTCATCCACCCCTCCACGGGCACC